>NC_092336.1:304217500-304572500 GCF_046630445.1 Rutidosis leptorrhynchoides | reverse complement strand
AGTTTAGACGGTTTGCTCGATCAATTAGGCTTTTCATCTTAAGGACATAAGATGAAATGGATTGGGAGTCGTCCATCCGACATGCATGAAGCACTCGAATCATTTCAAAGCGCTCGACACGAGCTTGTTGAAGGAACATCTCCTTCAATTGTGTGATCATGTCATATGCACTATGATGCTCGAAATCCTTTTGGAGTTCTGGTATCATAGTCCCAAGCATGAGGCAAGAAACTTGCACCGAATCGGTGCAATATTTCTCCCAATAAGCCATGCCTTCCGTATCATCCTCGTCCGGTTGATCGGGAATTGGATCTTCCAACACATATGCCCTGTCCTCTAGTTTGAGGACAATTCTTGTAGTGACCCGAACTTTTCCATGTTTATATATATTAATTGAGATTGATATTTACATGATTAAATGTTTCCAACATGTTAAGCAATCAAACTTGTTAAGACTTGATTAACTGAAATAGGTTTCATATAGACAATTGACCACCCAAGTTGACCGGTGATTCACGAACGTTAAAACTTGTAAAAACTATATGATGACATATATATGGTTATATATATAGTTAACATTATATTATGATAATTAAACATATCATTAAGTATATTAACAATGAACTACATATGTAAAAACAAGACTACTAACTTAATGATTTTGAAACGAGACATATATGTAACGATTATCGTTGTAACGACATTTAATCTATATATATCATATTAAGAGATATTCGTACATCATAATATCATGATAATATAATAATTTAAAATCTCTTTTGATATTATAAACATTGGGTTAACAACATTTAACAAGATCGTTAACCTAAAGGTTTCAAAACAACATTTACATGTAACGACTAACGATGACTTAACGACTCAGTTAAAATGTATATACATGTAGTGTTTTAATATGTATTTATACACTTTTGAAAGACTTCAGTACACTTATCAAAATACTTCTACTTAACAAAAATACTTACAATTACATCCTCGTTCAGTTTCATCAACAATTCTACTCGTATGCACCCGTATTCGTACTCGTACAATGCACAGCTTTTAGATGTATGTACTATTGGTATATACACTCCAATGATCAGCTCTTAGTAGCCCATGTGAGTCACCTAACACATGTGGGAACCATCATTTGGCAACTAGCATGAAATATCTCATAAAATTACAAAAATATGAGTAATCATTCATGACTTATTTACATGAAAACAAAATTACATATCCTTTATATCTAATCCATACACCAACGACCAAAAACACCTACAAACACTTTCATTCTTCAATTTTATTCATCTAATTGATCTCTCTCAAGTTCTATCTTCAAGTTCTAAGTGTTCTTCATAAATTCCAAAAGTTCTAGTTTCATAAAATCAAGAATACTTTCAAGTTTGCTAGCTCACTTCCAATCTTGTAAGGTGATCATCCAACCTCAAGAAATCTTTGTTTCTTACAGTAGGTTATCATTCTAATACAAGGTAATAATCATATTCAAACTTTGGTTCAATTTCTATAACTATAACAATCTTATTTCAAGTGATGATCTTACTTGAACTTGTTTTCGTGTCATGATTCTGCTTCAAGAACTTCGAGCCATCCAAGGATCCATTGAAGCTAGATCCATTTTTCTCTTTTCCAGTAGGTTTATCCAAGGAAATTAAGGTAGTAATGATGTTCATAACATCATTCGATTCATACATATAAAGCTATCTTATTCGAAGGTTTAAACTTGTAATCACTAGAACATAGTTTAGTTAATTCTAAACTTGTTCGCAAACAAAAGTTAATCCTTCTAACTTGACTTTTAAAATCAACTAAAAACATGTTCTATATCTATATGATATGCTAACTTAATGATTTAAAACCTGGAAACACGAAAAACACCGTAAAACCGGATTTACGCCGTCGTAGTAACACCGCGGGCTGTTTTGGGTTAGTTAATTAAAAACTATGATAAACTTTGATTTAAAAGTTGTTATTCTGAGAAAATGATTTTTATTATGAACATGAAACTATATCCAAAAATTATGGTTAAACTCAAAGTGGAAGTATGTTTTCTAAAATGGTCATCTAGACGTCGTTCTTTCGACTGAAATGACTACCTTTACAAAAACGACTTGTAACTTATTTTTCCGACTATAAACCTATACTTTTTCTGTTTAGATTCATAAAATAGAGTTCAATATGAAAACATAGCAATTTGATTCACTCAAAACGGATTTAAAATGAAGAAGTTATGGGTAAAACAAGATTGGATAATTTTTCTCATTTTAGCTACGTGAAAATTGGTAACAAATCTATTCCAACCATAACTTAATCAACTTGTATTGTATATTATGTAATCTTGAGATACCATAGACACGTATACAATGTTTCGACCTATCATGTCGACACATCTATATATATTTCGGAACAACCATAGACACTCTATATGTGAATGTTGGAGTTAGCTATACAGGGTTGAGGTTGATTCCAAAATATATATAGTTTGAGTTGTGATCAATACTGAGATACGTATACACTGGGTCGTGGATTGATTCAAGATAATATTTATCGATTTATTTCTGTACATCTAACTGTGGACAACTAGTTGTAGGTTACTAACGAGGACAGCTGACTTAATAAACTTAAAACATCAAAATATATTAAAAGTGTTGTAAATATATTTTGAACATACTTTGATATATATGTATATATTGTTATAGGTTCGTGAATCAACCAGTGGCCAAGTCTTACTTCCCGACGAAGTAAAAATCTGAGAAGGTGAGTTATAGTCCCACTTTTAAAATATAATATTTTTGGGATGAGAATACATGCAGGTTTTATAAATGATTTACAAAATAGACACAAGTACGTGAAACTACATTCTATGGTTGAATTATCGAAATCGAATATGCCCCTTTTTATTAAGTCTGGTAATCTAAGAATTAGGGAACAGACACCCTAATTGACGCGAATCCTAAAGATAGATCTATTGGGCCTAACAAACCCCATCCAAACTACCGGATGCTTTAGTACTTCGAAATTTATATCATATCCAAAGGGTGTCCCGAAATGATGGGGATATTTTTATATATGCATCTTGTTAATGTCGGTTACCAGGTGTTCACCATATCAATGATTTTTATCTCTATGTATGGGATGTGTATTGAAATATGAAATCTTGTGGTCTATTATTATTATGATTTGATATATATAGGTTAAACCTATAACTCACCAACATTTTTGTTGACGTTTTAAGCATGTTTATTCTCAGGTGATTATTAAGAGCTTCCGCTGTCGCATACTTAAATAAGGACGAGATTTGGAGTCCATGCTTGTATGATATTGTGTAAAAACTGCATTCAAGAAACTTATTTTGTTGTAACATATTCGTATTGTAAACCATTATGTAATGGTCGTGTGTAAACAGGATATTTTAGATTATCATTATTTGATAATCTACGTAAAGCTTTTTAAACCTTTATTTATGAAATAAAGGTTATGGTTTGTTTTAAAAATGAATGCAGTCTTTGAAAAACGTCTCATATAGAGGTCAAAACCTCGCAACGAAATCAATTAATATGGAACGTTTTTAATCAATAAGAACGGGACATTTCAGTTGGTATCCGAGCGTTGGTCTTAGAGAACCAGAAAATTTGCATTAGTGTGTCTTATCGAGTTTGCTAGGATGCATTAGTGAGTCTGGACTTCGACCGTGTTTTTCTTTAAAAATGATTGCTTAACATTTTTGTTGGAAACTATATATTTTTAACATATGAATATTATGTGATATATTAATCTCTTAACGTGTTTGATATTATGTGATAGATGTCTACCTCTAGAACAAGTCCCATTGACTCACCTAATAATAATGAAGAGTCAAATGTAAATTGGAATTATTCGTGGACTGATTCACAAGTTCCCGAAGAGGAACCGGAAGAAGAGTCGGAACCGGAAAAAGAATCAGAACCGGAAGAAGAATCGGAACCGGAAGAAGAAATAGAACCGGTGGGGGAAATAATAAAACGGTTAAGTAAAAGAGAATCCTCAACCAACCGACCAAGGTTAATTATGGTCAATGGTGTTTCCACCAAGGAAGCAAAATATTGGGAGGATTACCAATTCTCCGATGAATCGGATTCCGACGAGAATTCCGATGATGTTATAGAAATTACCCCAACTGAATTTAAAAAGGCAAAAGAAAATAATAAGGGAAAGGGCATAAAAATAGAGAAGTCTAATTCCAACCCCGATGAACTTTATATGTATCGTCAACCCCCGAAGTCCTTAAGTTGTAACAATGACCCGGGAACCTCTAAACCACCAGGTTTTTCTAAACCAATGTGGAAAATTACAGCTCGTATTAGGGGAACATCATATATCCCTAGAAACTTGGCAAAATGAACCAAAATTGAAGAAGAAGAAACAAGCGAGTCGGAATAAGATAGTTGTATTCGTGTGGTGTAATATATGTAATATAGTGTGCTTATGCTTTATGATATATGTAAAAATTTCTTGTATTAATAAGTATTTTTTTTATGAATCTAACTCTTGTCTATTTTACAGTATAAAAACACAAAATGGATAGACAACCCAATATTTTAAGAGACCTACCCGGAGACATGATTGATGAAATCTTGTCTAGAGTCGGTCAGAATTCTTCGGCACAACTATTAAAGGCGAGATCAGTTTGTAAGACATTTGAAGAACGTTCCAAGAATGCCTTGGTTTATAAAAGGCTTTTGTTCGGAAGATGGGGGATATCACATTGGGAAATCCATAAGTTACGATGTGTTTACTTTGACGCATATATTGCGGGGAACCCAAATGCTATTTTACGCAACGGGTTAAGAAATTATTTTGACTCAGTATATCCGAATATAGGACTTCGTGATTTAGAAAAAGCGGCTAACATGCAACATAAAGAAGCATGTTATGCTTACGGGTTAGTAATGTTCGCTTCTCACCAAAGTGAGAACAAGAACATCGGGCTACAACTATTAAACAAAACGTTCCCACAAGTAACGGAGTCGGTAATTGGGATAAGAAATGAGGTTTTTAGGTTATTACGAGACTGTTGGTCATTACGTAACCCTCGTCCCTTTGACGACGTTACAACACGATGTCTTATCAACAGCCATAACGGTTATGTTTCACAAGACCAAGGATGGGAAGTAGTCCTAGTAAAACCAGAATGCATGACTTGTTTCTGGATGTATGAATTACGTGTCTTTATTGCCTTTGCTGAACGACTTGTGTACTAGCTAGAATTATCTTCACAACTATCTTTTATCAAAGTTATTGTGTGCTATATTTCATGCTTTATGTAAAATAAGCGGTATTGTAAGTTTGTAAAATATTGTATAAAAGTTTGAACGCGAAATATTATTATAATCAGTTTTTCATATAGAATTGTAGTAGTTGAATTGTATATTAGCTACTAAGTATGAACTTAACGGGTAGGTACTACCCGAATTTAAACGTATAAAACGCTAATATGAAGAAAAAGCTTTTATAAATGAGTTCATATTATGCTACGAAATACTATTAACTACTCTTAATATTCTGTATGATTAACTTGTTCCATTTGACTATTTTGAAGGAAATGGCACCGACTACTCGACACACCGTGAATATGAATGAAGAGGAATTCCGTACTTTTCTAGCTTCAAACATAGCTGCAGTACAGGCTGCGCTACATACCAATAATAACCTTGGATCTAGCAGTACAGGAAATCGTGTAGGATGCACCTACAAAGAATTCACTGCCTGCAAACCTTTGGAATTTGATGGAACCGAAGGACCGATCGGATTGAAACGGTGGACCGAGAAGGTCGAATCGGTGTTTGCCATAAGTAAGTGTACTGAAGAGGACAAAGTGAAGTACGCTACGCATACCTTCACAGGTTCTGCGTTAACATGGTGGAATACCTATCTAGAGCAAGTGGGACAAGATGATGCGTACGCACTACCGTGGTCAGCATTCAAGCACTTGATGAACGAGAAGTACCATCCCAGAACCGAGGTCAATAAGCTCAAGACAGAACTTAGAGGGTTACGAACCCAAGGATTTGATATTACCACGTACGAAAGACGATTCACATAATTGTGCCTATTGTGTCCGGGAGCATTCGAAGATGAGGAAGAGAAGATCGACGCATTTGTGAAAGGATTACCGGAAAGAATCCAAGAAGATATAAGTTCACACGAGCCCGCCTCCATACAACAGGCATGTAGAATGGCTCACAAACTAGTGAACCAGATTGAAGAAAGAATTAAAGAACAGACTGCTGAAGAGGCCAATGTGAAGCAAGTCAAAAGAAAGTGGGAGGAAAATGGTGATAAGAATCACCAATACAACAACAACAGCAATTACAACAATAATCGCAACAATTATCCCAACAAGCGCAACATCAATCGCAACTACAACAAACGGCCCAACAACAACAACAACAACAGCAACTACAGCAATCATCCCAACAACAATAATAACCGCAACAACAACAACAATCAGAAGTAGCTATGCCAAAGGTGTGAAAAGTATCACTCGGGGTTCTGCATCAAATTTTGCAACAAGTGTAAAAGAAATGGTCATAGCGCGGCGAAGTGTGAGGTCTACGGACCAGGGGTTAATAGAACGAAAGGAACAAATGGTGTCGGAACGAGTAATGGCGGAGCAAGTAGTGTCGGAGCAAGTTATGCCAATGTAGTTTGTTATAAATGTGGAAAACCGGGCCACATTATTAGAAATTGCCCGAACCAGGAGAACACGAATGGACAAGGCCGCGGAAGAGTTTTCAATATTAATGCGGCAGAGGCACAGGAAGACCCGGAGCTTGTTACGGGTACGTTTCTTATTGACAATAAATCTGCTTACGTTTTATTTGATTCGGGTGCGGATAGAAGCTATATGAGTAGAGATTTTTGTGCTAAATTAAGTTGTCCATTGACGCCTTTGGATAGTAAATTTTTACTCGAATTAGCAAATGGTAAATTAATTTCAGCAGATAATATATGTCGGAATCGAGAAATTAAACTGGTTAGCGAAACAAGATTGATTTGATACCAGTAGAGTTAGGGAGTTTTGATGTGATAATCGGTATGGACTGGTTGAAAGAGGTGAAAGCAGAGATCGTTTGTTACAAAAATGCAATTCGCATTATACGAGAAAAAGGAAAACCCTTAATGGTGTACGGAGAAAAGGGCAACACGAAGCTACACCTTATTAGTAATTTGAAGGCACAAAAACTAATAAGAAAAGGTTGTTATGCTGTTCTAGCACACATCGAGAAAGTACAAACTGAAGAAAAGAGCATCAATAATGTTCCCATTGCAAAAGAATTTCCCGATGTATTTCCGAAAGAATTACCGGGATTACCCCCACATCGATCCGTTGAATTTCAAATAGATCTTGTACCAGGAGCTGCACCAATAGCTCGTGCTCCTTACAGACTCGCACCCAGCGAGATGAAAGAACTGCAAAGCCAATTACAAGAACTTTTAGAGCGTGGTTTCATTCGACCAAGCACATCACCGTGGGGAGCTCCTGTTTTGTTTGTCAAGAAGAAAGATGGTACATTCAGGTTGTGTAACGACTACCGAGAGTTGAACAAACTTACCATCAAGAATCGCTACCCGCTACCGAGAATCGACGACTTATTTGATCAACTACAAGGCTCGTATGTTTATTCAAAGATTGACTTACGTTCCGGGTATCATCAAATGCGGGTGAAAGAAGATGATATTCCAAAGACTGCTTTCAGAACACGTTACGGTCATTACGAGTTTATGGTCATGCCGTTTGGTTTAACTAATGCACCAGCTATGTTCATGGACCTTATGAACCGAGTGTGTGGACCATACCTTGACAAGTTTGTCATTGTTTTCATTGATGACATACTTATTTACTCAAAGAATGACCAAGAACACGGTGAACATTTGAGAAAGGTGTTAGAAGTATTGAGGAAGGAAGAATTGTACGCTAAGTTTTCAAAGTGTGCATTTTGGTTGGAAGAAGTTCAATTCCTCGGTCACATAGTGAACAAAGAAGGTATTAAGGTAGATCCGACAAAGATAGAAACTGTTGAAAAGTGGGAAACCCCGAAAACTCCGAAACACATACGCCAGTTTTTAGGACTAGCTGGTTACTACAGAAGGTTCATCCAAGACTTTTCCAGAATAGCAAAACCCTTGACTGCATTAACGCATAAAGGGAAGAAATTTGAATGGAATGATGAACAAGAGAAAGCATTTCAGTTATTGAAGAAAAAGCTAACTACGGCACCTATATTGTCATTGCCTGAAGGGAATGATGATTTTGTGATTTAGTGTGACGCATCAAAGCAAGGTCTCGGTTGTGTATTAATGCAACGAACGAAGGTGATTGCTTATGCATCTAGACAATTGAAGATTCACGAACAAAATTATACGACGCATGATTTGGAATTAGGCGCGGTTGTTTTTGCATTAAAGACTTGGAGGCACTACTTATATGGGGTCAAAAGTATTATATATACCGACCACAAAAGTCTTCAACACATATTTAATCAGAAACAACTGAATATGAGGCAGCGTAGGTGGATTGAATTATTGAATGATTACGACTTTGAGATTCGTTACCACCCGGGGAAGGCAAATGTGGTAGCCGATGCCTTGAGCAGGAAGGACAGAGAACCCATTCGAGTAAAATCTATGAATATAATGATTCATAATAACCTTACTACTCAAATAAAGGAAGCGCAACAAGGAGTTTTAAAAGAGGGAAATTTAAAGGATGAAATACCCAAAGGATCGGAGAAGCATCTTAATATTCGGGAAGACGGAACCCGGTATAGGGCGGAAAGGATTTGGGTACCAAAATTTGGAGATATGAGAGAAATGGTACTTAGAGAAGCTCATAAAACCAGATACTCAATACATCCTGGAACGGGGAAGATGTACAAGGATCTCAAGAAATATTTTTGGTGGCCGGGTATGAAAGCCGATGTTGCTAAATACGTAGGAGAATGTTTGACGTGTTCTAAGGTCAAAGCTGAGCATCAGAAACCATCAGGTCTACTTCAACAACCCGAAATCCTGGAATGGAAATGGGAAAACATTACCCTGGATTTCATCACTAATTTGCCAAGGACTGCAAGTGGTTTTGATACTATTTGGGTAATAGTTGATCGTCTCACCAAATCAGCACACTTCCTGCCAATAAGAGAAGATGACAAGATGGAGAAGTTAGCACGACTGTATTTGAAGGAAGTCGTCTCCAGACATGGAATACCAATCTCTATTATCTCTGATAGGGATGGCAGATTTATTTCAAGATTCTGGCAGACATTACAGCAAGCATTAGGAACTCGTCTAGACATGAGTACTGCCTATCATCCACAAACTGATGGGCAGAGCGAAAGGACGATACAAACGCTTGAAGACATGCTACGAGCATGTGTTATTGATTTCGGAAACAGTTGGGATCGACATCTACCGTTAACAGAATTTTCCTACAACAACAGCTACCATTCAAGCATTGAGATGGCGCCGTTTGAAGCACTTTATGGTAGAAAGTGCAGGTCTCCAATTTGTTGGAGTGAAGTGGGGGATAGACAGATTACGGGTCCGGAGATTATACAAGAAACTACCGAGAAGATCATCCAAATTCAACAACGGTTGAAAACCGCCCAAAGTCGACAAAAGAGCTACGCTGACATTAAAAGAAAAGATATAGAATTTGAAATTGGAGAGATGGTCATGCTTAAAGTTGCACCTTGGAAAGGCGTTGTTCGATTTGGTAAACGAGGGAAATTAAATCCAAGGTATATTGGACCATTCAAGATTATTGATCGTGTCGGACCAGTAGCTTACCGACTTGAGTTACCTCAACAACTTGCGGCTGTACATAACACTTTACACGTCTCGAATTTGAAGAAATGTTTTGCTAAAGAAGATCTCACTATTCCGTTAGATGAAATCCAAATCAACGAAAAACTTCAATTCATCGAAGAACCCGTCGAAATAATGGATCGTGAGGTTAAAAGACTTAAGCAAATCAAGATACCAATTGTTAAGGTTCGATGGAATGCTCGTAGAGGACCCGAGTTCACCTGGGAGCGTGAAGATCAGATGAAGAAGAAATACCCGCATCTATTTCCAGAAGATTCGTCAACACCTTCAACAGCTTAAAATTTCGGGACGAAATTTATTTAACGGGTAGGTACTGTAGTGACCCGAACTTTTCCATGTTTATATATATTAATTGAGATTGATATTTACATGATTAAATGTTTCCAACATGTTAAGCAATCAAACTTGTTAAGACTTGATTAATTGAAATAGGTTTCATATAGACAATTGACCACCCAAGTTGACCGGTGATTCACGAACGTTAAAACTTGTAAAAACTATATGATGACATATATATGGTTATATATATAGTTAACATTATATTATGATAATTAAACATATCATTAAGTATATTAACAATGAACTACATATGTAAAAACAAGACTACTAACTTAATGATTTTGAAACGAGACATATATGTAACGATTATCGTTGTAACGACATTTAATGTATATATATCATATTAAGAGATATTCGTACATCATAATATCATGATAATATAATAATTTAAAATCTCTTTTGATATTATAAACATTGGGTTAACAACATTTAACAAGATCGTTAACCTAAAGGTTTCAAAATAACATTTACATGTAACGACTAACGATGACTTAACGACTCAGTTAAAATGTATATACATGTAGTGTTTTAATATGTATTTATACACTTTTGAAAGACTTCAATACACTTATCAAAATACTTCTACTTAACAAAAATGCTTACAATTACATCCTCGTTCAGTTTCATCAACAATTCTACTCGTATGCACCCGTATTCGTACTCGTACAATACACAGCTTTTAGATGTATGTACTATTGGTATATACACTCCAATGATCAGCTCTTAGCAGCCTATGTGAGTCACCTAACACATGTGGGAACCATCATTTGGCAACTAGCATGAAATATCTCATAAAATTACAAAAATATGAGTAATCATTCATGACTTATTTACATGAAAACAAAATTACATATCCTTTATATCTAATCCATACACCAACGACCAAAAACACCTACAAACACTTTCATTCTTCAATTTTCTTCATCTAATTGATCTCTCTCAAGTTCTATCTTCAAGTTCTAAGTGTTCTTCATAAATTCCAAAAGTTCTAGTTTCATAAAATCAAGAATACTTTCAAGTTTGCTAGCTCACTTCCAATCTTGTAAGGTGATCATCCAACCTCAAGAAATCTTTGTTTTTTACAGTAGGTTATCATTCTAATACAAGGTAATAATCATATTCAAACTTTGGTTCAATTTCTATAACTATAACAATCTTATTTCAAGTGATGATCTTACTTGAACTTGTTTTCGTGTCATGATTCTGCTTCAAGAACTTCGAGCCATCCAAGGATCCATTGAAGCTAGATTCATTTTTATCTTTTCCAGTAGGTTTATCCAAGGAAATTAAGGTAGTAATGATGTTCATAACATCATTCGATTCATACATATAAAGCTATCTTATTCGAAGGTTTAAACTTGTAATCACTAGAACATAGTTTAGTTAATTCTAAACTTGTTCGCAAACAAAAGTTAATCCTTCTAACTTGACTTTTAAAATCAACTAAACACATGTTCTATATCTATATGATATGCTAACTTAATGATTTAAAACCTGGAAACACGAAAAACACCGTAAAACCGGATTTACGCCGTCGTAGTAACACCGCGGGCTGTTTTGGGTTAGTTAATTAAAAACTATGATAAACTTTGATTTAAAAGTTGTTATTCTGAGAAAATGATTTTTATTATGAACATGAAACTATATCCAAAAATTATGGTTAAACTCAAAGTGGAAATATGTTTTCTAAAATGGTCATCTAGACGTCGTTCTTTCGACTGAAATGACTACCTTTACAAAAACGACTTGTAACTTATTTTTCTGACTATAAACCTATACTTTTTCTGTTTAGATTCATAAAATAGAGTTCAATATGAAAACATAGCAATTTGATTCACTCAAAACGGATTTAAAATGAAGAAGTTATGGGTAAAACAAGATTGGATAATTTTTCTCATTTTAGCTACGTGAAAATTGGTAACAAATCTATTCCAACCATAACTTAATCAACTTGTATTGTATATTATGTAATCTTGAGATACCATAGACACGTATACAATGTTTCGACCTATCATGTCGACACATCTATATATATTTTGGAACAACCATAGACACTCTATATGTGAATGTTGGAGTTAGCTATACAGGGTTGAGGTTGATTCCAAAATATATATAGTTTGAGTTGTGATCAATATTGAGATACGTATACACTGGGTCATGGATTGATTCAAGATAATATTTATCGATTTATTTCTGTACATCTAACTGTGGACAACTAGTTGTAGGTTACTAACGAGGACAGCTGACTTAATAAACTTAAAACATCAAAATATATTACAAGTGTTGTAAATATATTTTGAACATACTTTGATATATATGTATATATTGTTATAGGTTCGTGAATCAACCAGTGGCCAAGTCTTACTTCCCGACGAAGTAAAAATCTGTGAAGGTGAGTTATAGTCCCACTTTTAAAATCTAAAATTTTTGGGATGAGAATACATGCAGGTTTTATAAATGATTTACAAAATAGACACAAGTACGTGAAACTACATTCTATGGTTGAATTATCGAAATCGAATATGCCCCTTTTTATTAAGTCTGGTAATCTAAGAATTAGGGAACAGACACCCTAATTGACGCGAATCCTAAAGATAGATCTATTGGGCCTAACAAACCCCATCCAAAGTACCGGATGCTTTAGTACTTCGAAATTTATATCATATCCGAAGGGTGTCCCGGAATGATGGGGATATTTTTATATATGCATCTTGTTAATGTCGGTTACCAGGTGTTCACCATATGAATGATTTTTATCTCTATGTATGGGATGTGTATTGAAATATGAAATCTTGTGGTCTATTATTATTATGATTTGATATATATAGGTTAAACCTATAACTCACCAACATTTTTGTTGACGTTTTAAGCATGTTTATTCTCAGGTGATTATTAAGAGCTTCCGCTGTCGCATACTTAAATAAGGACGAGATTTGGAGTCCATGCTTGTATGATATTGTGTAAAAACTGCATTCAAGAAACTTATTTTGTTGTAACATATTCGTATTGTAAACCATTATGTAATGGTCGTGTGTAAACAGGATATTTTAGATTATCATTATTTGATAATCTACGTAAAGCTTTTTAAACCTTTATTTATGAAATAAAGGTTATGGTTTGTTTTAAAAATGAATGCAGTCTTTGAAAAACGTCTCATATAGAGGTCAAAACCTCGCAACGAAATCAATTAATATGGAACGTTTTTAATCAATAAGAACGGGACATTTCAATTCTTAGATTACGAAACCAATCCATGAAGTTCGTATGGTTGAGTTTTTCCTTTTCGAGGATTGACCTCAACGATAGGTTGTTAAAGGTGATTGGTGCGTTTGGAATGTTGTTGTTATTGGCGGCCATCTACAAAATTTAACAAAGTCGTTTAAGTATTAATTTTAATTTAACAATTAATACCCTTTAAATCCAATTGATATTTATTAAATTTTAGAATCTAACGGTAAACCAAATTTCGATTAGGTGACCTTTATCCCATCATTTGATTTATCTAGGTAGTCATTATATGACAATTGCAATCCTCTTGTAACTTCTAAGTTATGGGATCATGCAATCCTTTTGCATGGCATATTTATCCCATCAACGCCTATTTGTTCCTCATGCTTCGGTGACCCTAAGTTCATGATTCACAAATCAAGTCGTCCTTACTTGTGTAAACGTGTAAATTTAACATACAAGTAGTTAGGTGACCTTTATCCCACAAGTGTGCGAAATTCACCTCAATCACATTAGTTTGCTCATAACAGTTAGGTGACCTTTATCTCATTATGAGTTCCCTAATATTCTTAAGTGTCACACAAAAAGATGGCGTTTAACTTGTTTGCCTTGTTAATAAGGGATTTTAAGTTTTTATTATTTCTAGTTTAAGAAAACTTTTATGCCATACACCAACATGCATTTAGTGTATGGTACTTATGAAAACCATTTTCATGTCTTGTAATTAAACCAATTACTTGATATAAACCATTTTATATATGTGATCCTTTTATTCTTAATAACCATTTATTAACGTCCTTTTGCCATTTCAATTTAACCATTTAAATTTTCATTTTGCCTTTTGCATGTTGTTAATAATTTCTAATTTAACCAATTAAATTAAAGTTTTGATTTTTTGTTGACTTGTGTGATTAACTTGTAGCATACAAACATACAATTCACAATCATACAATACACAACCAAGCATGCAAAACAATATGTTCACAATCAAGCCTTTTGGTAGGCATTTTGTTTAGCCGAAAACAAAATGCTACCGGTGAAAGGGTCAAATCACAAAGTAGGAGATTTTACATCTCCCACTAAATCTTTCATCCAAATACAATCTTCTTGTGTTCTTCCGTTTCTTCTTGTATCTTCATCTTGTTACAAAATATATCCTAATACATTTTGTCTAGAAAATGAAATACAACCTAATCTATTTTACATACCAAATATAAAATAAATTACATAAATTAAATGACCAAAGAATAAATATTACAAACCAAATGAATGAATTAATATTACATACCAAATGAATAATTAATCAACCAAACAAGCATTCATACAAACACAAGGTCTTGGATATGATTGTGAACATCAATATATGAACAAATATGAACTAAATGGCAAACCCAAAACCACTTTTGGGACCCCTTTGAATTCGGCCAAACCCATGAACCCACCCAAACCCGAACATTCTTACATTCTACTTTCATGCATGTACATAGAATGCAAAGTTGGTGGGTTTTAAAGACCATATATAAGAAGCATATTTCATAGACTTCGGCTCTAGATACCATTGATGTAATTTAACATAACAACAAGTTTTTAATGTTTACATAATCACAAAACCATTTTATGATAATTAAAGAAAGCGGAAGCATGAATGTCAAGAAAACAAGTTTATATGTTTAACCATTTAAATTGAATTCCATGTAAATATCAAGTCAAGAACATATACTTACATATAACAACAAAGGAAGAAGATTATACCTCCTCAATGATAAATTGAGGGTTGAATTTGATGAGCAAGATGATGGAAAAGGATGATGAAAATAAGCTTCTAACTTGAAGCCTCAAGTAAGTAATACCCAAAGCTTTCAATCACCAATACCTTCTATTATTTGGTTAGGATTTTAGGACACTTGATGGAATTAATTAGCATGCAAAGAACCTCTCTTTCTCCCTTGTATAATTCGGCCAGCAGCACAACAAAGGAAGTAAGAGTGTTTTTCAAACATGTAACATGTGTATCTTGAGTCAATACTTGGTATAAGTGTTAAGCATGCATACATTAGGAGTTGTGATCTTAAAAGTAACAAAAGAAGGCATGGGGTGAGGCCTTGGGGCTGCCAAAACCGTCCCCCCCCCCATGGTTTTAACAAGATTTGTTTTAAAAAAAAAAAACTTGTAATAAAAGACCATGTATTTGTCATGTATTTTTGTTACTTGCATTTTTATAAACCAATTTATAAAACATAACACAATATAATTATTTAAACCAATAAATAATTAAATCCTTAATATATATAATTATCCAAATAATTTATCTCAAGTAATAATATTTTAGAAAACCGATTTTCTAAAATCCAAGTGTCGCGTATTCATTTAAGGATCCAATCATTAAGATTAAATACGTTTAAGGTATCAGTAAGCTTGTTATTGGGTATGACCAGACTTGGATCATAACATAGTAGGCACATTAATTTAATGTCTCTCGGGCATATGAAATACCTTCATCTTAACCTCTTGATCCATTATTTCAACGGGTTCTTCAATGAATTGAAGTTTTTCATTGATTTGGATTTCGTCCAACAGAATAGTGAGATCTTCTTTAGCAAAACATTTCTTCAAATTCGAGACGTGGAAAGTGTTATGTACAGCCGAGAGTTGTTGAGGTAGCTCCAGTTGGTAAGCTACTGGTCCGACACGATCTATAATCTTGAATGGTCCAATGTACCTTGGATTTAGTTTCCCCCGTTTACCAAATCGAACAACGCCTTTCTAAGGTGAAACCTTAAGCATGACCATTTCTCTAATTTCAAACTCTATATCTTTTCTTTTACTATCCACATAGCTCTTTTGTCGACTCTGGGCGGTTTTCAATCGTTGTTGAATTTGGATGATTTTCTCGGTAGTTTCTTGTATTATCTCCAGACCCGTAATCTGTCTATCTCCCACTTCATTCCAACAAATCAGAGACCTGTACTTTCTACCAAAAAGTGCCTCAAATGGCGCCATCTCAATACTAGAATGATAACTGTTGTTGTAGGAAAATTTTGCTAACGGTAGGTGTCGATCCCAACTGTTTCCGAAATCAATAACACATGCTCGTAGCATGTCTTCAAGCGTTTGTATCGTCCTTTCACTCTGCCCATTAGTTTGTGGATGATAGGCAGTACTCATATCTAGACGAGTCCCCAATGCTTGTTGCAACGTCTGCCAGAACCTTGAAACAAATCTACCATCCCTATTAGAGATAATAGAGACGGGTATTCCATGTCTGGAGACAACCTCCTTCAAATACAATCACGCCAACTTCTCCATTTTGTCATATTCTCTCATTGGCAGGAAGTGTGCTGACTTGGTGAGACGATCAACTATTACCCAAATAGTATCATAACCACTTGCAGTCCTTGGCAATTTAGTAATGAAATCCATGGTAATGTTTTCCCATTTCCATTTCTGGATTTCAGGTTGTTGTAGTAGACCTGATGGTTTCTGATGTTCAGTTTTGACCTTAGAACACGTCAAACATTCTCCTACATATTTAGCAATATCGGCTTTCATACCCGGCCACCAAAAGTGTTTCTTGAGATCTTTATACATCTTCCCCTCTCCGAGATGTATTGAATATCTGGTTTTATGTGCTTCCTTAAGTACCATTTCTCTCACATCTCCAAACCTTGGTACCCAAATTCTATCAGCCCTATATCGGGTTCCGTCTTCCCGAATATTAAGATGTTTCTCTGATCCTTTGGGTATCTCATTCTTTAACTTTCCTTCTTTTACAACCCCCTATTACGCCTCCTTTATTTGAGTAGTAAGGTTAGAACGAATAATTATATTCATAGCTTTTACCTGTATAGGTTCTCTATCCTTTCTACTCAAAGTGTCAGCTACCACATTCGCCTTCCCCGGGTGGTACCGAATCTCAAAATCATAATCATTCAACAGTTCAATCCACCTGCGTTGTCTCATATTCAGTTGCTTCTGATTAAATATATGTTGAAGACTTTTGTGGTCGGTATATATAATACTTTTGACCCCATATAAATAATGCCTCCAAGTCTTTAATGCAAAAACAACAGCACCCAATTCCAAATCGTGAGTCGTATAATTTTGCTCGTGAATCTTCAATTGTCTAGACGCATAAGCAATCACCTTCGTTCGTTGCATTAATACACAATCGAGACCTTGCTTTGATGCGTCACAATAAATCACAAAGTCATCATTCCCTTCAGGCAATGACAATATAGGTGCCGTAGTTAGCTTTTTCTTCAATAGCTGAAACGCCTTCTCTTGTTCATCCTTCCATTCAAATTTCTTCCCTTTATGCATTAATGCAGTCAAGGGTTTTGCTATTTTGGAGAAATCTTGGATGAATCTTCTGTAGTAACCAGCCAATCCTAAAAATTGACGTATATGCTTCGGAGTTTTTGAGGTTTCCCACTTTTCAACGGTTTTGAACTTTTTCGGGTCCACCTAGATACCTTCTTTGTTCACTATGTGACCGAGGAATTGAACTTCTTCCAACCAAAATGCACACTTTGAAAACTTAGCGTACAATTTTTTTTCCTCAATACTTCTAGCACTTTTCTCAAATGTTCTTCATGCTCTTGATCATTCTTTGAGTAAATAAGTATGTCATCGATGAAAACAATGACAAACTTGTCAAGATATGGCCCACACACTCGGTTCATAAGGTCCATGAACACAGCTGGTGCGTTAGTCAATCCAAACGGCATAACCATAAACTCGTAATGACCATAACGTGTCCTAAAAGCAGTTTTTGGAATATCATCCTCCTTTACTCGCATTTGATGATATCCAGAACGTAAATCAATTTTCGAATAAACTGACGAGCCTTGTAGTTGATCAATTAAGTGATCAATTCTCGGCAGTGGATAACGGTTTTTGATGGTAAGTTTATTCAACTCTCTGTAGTCAATACACAACCTAAATGTACCATCCTTCTTCTTGACAAACAAAACAGGAGCTCTCCATGGTGATGTGCTTGGTCGAATGAAACCACGTTCTAATAGTTCTTGCAGTTAGCTTTGCAGTTCTTTCATCTCGCTGGGTACAAGTCTGTAAGGAGCAAGAGTTATTGGTGCAGCTTTTGGTACAAGATCTATTTGAAATTCAACATATCGATGTGAAGGTAGTTCCGGTAATTCTTTCGGAAATACATCGGGAAATTCTTTTGCAACATGAACATCATTGATGCTCTTTTCTTCAGTTTTTACTTTCTCAACGTGTGCTAGAACAGCATAGCAACCTTTTCTTATTAGTTTTTGTGCCTTCAAATTACTAATAAGATGTAGCTTCGTGTTGCCCTTTTCTCTGTACACCATTAAGGGTTCTCCTTCTTCTCGTACAATGCGAATTGCATTTTTGTAACATACGATCTCTGCTTTCATCTCCTTCAGCCAGTCCATGCCAACTATTACATCAAAACTCCCTAACTCTACTGGTATCAAATCAATCTTAAATATTTCGCTACCCAGTTTAATTTCTCGATTCCGGCATATATAATCTGTTGAAATTAATTTACCATTTGCTAATTCGAGTAAAAATTTACTATCTAACGGAGTCAATGGACAACTTAATTTAGCACAAAAATCTCTACTCATATAGCTTCTATCCGCACCCGAATAAAATAAAACGTAAGCAGATTTATTATCAATAAGAAACGTACCCGTAACAAGTTCTGGGTCTTCCTGTGCCTCTGCCGCATTAATATTGAAAACTCTTCCGCGGCCTTGTCCATTCGTGTTCTCCTGGTTCAGGCAATTTTTAATAATGTATCCCGGTTTTCCACATTTATAACAAACTACATTGGCATAACTTGCTCCGACACTACTTGATCCGCCATTACTCGTTCCGATACCATTTGTTCCTTTCGTTCTGTTAACCCTTGGTCCGTAGACCTCACACTTCGCCGCGCTATGACCATTTCTTTTACACTTGTTGCAAAATTTGGTGCAAAACCCCGAGTGATACTTTTCACACCTTTGGCATAGCTGCTTCTGATTATTGTTGTTGTTGCGATTGTTATTGTTGTTGGGATGATTGTTGTAGTTGTTGTTGTTATTGTTGTTGTTGTTGTTGTTGTGCCGTTTGTTGTAGTTGTGATTAATGTTGCGATTGTTGGGATAGTTGTTGTTGTATTGGTGACTCTCATCACCGTTTTCCTCCCACTTTCTTTTGACTAGCTTCACGTTGGCCTCTTCGGCCACCTGTTCTTTAATTCTTTCCTCAATCTAGTTCACTAGTTTGTGAGCCATTCTACATGCCTTTTGTATGGAGGCAGGCTCGTGTGAACTTATATCTTCTTGGATTCTCTCCGCTAACCCTTTCACAAACGCGTTGATATTCTCTTCCTCATCTTCGAACGCTCTCGGACACAATAGGCACAATTCTGTGAATCATCTTTCGTACGAAGTAATATCGAATCCCTGGGTTTGTAACCCTCTAAGTTCTGACTTGAGCTTATTGACCTCGGTTCTGGGACGGTACTTCTCGTTCATCAAGTGCTTGAATGCTGACCACGGTAGCGCGTAAGCAGCATCTTGTTCCACTTGCTCTAGATAGGTATTCCACCATGTTAACGCAATACCTGTGAAGGTATGCATAGCGTACTTCACTTTGTCTCCTTCAGCACACTTACTTATGGCAAACACAGATTCAACTTTCTCGGTCTACCATTTCAATCCGATTGGTCCTTCGGTCCCATCAAATTCTGAAGGTTTGCAGGCAGTGAATTCCTTGTAGGAGCATCCTACACGATTTCTTGCGCCGTTAGCTGTATTGCTAGATTCAGAGTTATTGTTGGTATGTAGAGCGGCATTTACTGCGGCTATGTTTGAAGCAAGAAAGGCACGAAATTCCTCTTCGCTCATATTCAAGGCGTGTCGAGTAGTCGATACCATTTCCTTCAAAATAGTCAAATAAACAAGTTAATCATACATAATATTAAGAGTAGTCAATAGTATCTCGTAGCATAATATGAACTCATTTATAAAAGCTTTTTCTTCATATTAGCGTTTTATAAGTTTAAATTCGGGTACTACCTACCCGTTAAGTTCATACTTAGTAGCTAATATACAATTCAACTACTACAATTCCATATGAAAAACTGATTATAATAATATATCACATACAAATATTCTTCAAACTTACAACTTCGTTATATTACATATAACATGAAATATAGTACACTATGATACAGGACAGTTTTGAAGATAAATATAGTTAATACGCAAGTTATTCAGCAAAGGAAATAAAGACACGTAATTCATAAGTCCAGAAACAAGTCATGCATTCTGGTTTTACTAAGACGACTTCCCATCCTTGATCTTGTGGAAAATAACCGTTATGACCATTGGCTAGGCAGCATGTTGTAATGTCGTCAAAAGGACGAGGGTTTCGTAATGTCCAACAGCCCCGTAATAATCTAAAAACCTTATTTCTCACCCCAACTACTGAATCCGTCACTTGTGGGAAAGTTTTATTTAAAAGCTGCAATCCGATGTTCTTTTTCTCACTTTGGTAAGAAGTGAACATCACTAATCCGTAAGCATAACATGCTTCTTTATGTTGCATGTTAGAAGCTCTTTCTAATTTACGAAATCCTATGTTGGGATATGTTGAGTCAAAATAGGTTCTTAACCCGTAGCGTAAAATTGCATTTGGGTTCCCCGCATTTAATGCTTTAAAGAAAACACGGCATAACTTAAAGTCTCCCCAATGTGATATACCCCACCTATCAAAGGAAAGCCTTTTATAAACTAAGGCATTTCTGGAAATTCTTTCAAATGTTTGACAAGTTAATTTCACCATAACTAAATTTGCTGATGAATTCTGACCGACTCTAGACAAGATTTCCTCAATCATATCCTCTGGTAGGTCTTCTAAAATATTCGGTTGTCTACCCTTAACGTCCATTTTGTTTTTATACTGTAAAATAGAGAAGGATTAGATTCGTAATAACAAACAATACAAGCAATTTTTACATAGAACATAAAAGTACAAGCACACTACAATACATTTATTACAGAACATGCTCACACCCCTCTAATCTGAATCACTGGTTTCTTCTTCTTCGGACTTGGTTCTTTTTCCTAATTTTCTAGGGATATATGATGTTCCTCTAATACGAGCCATCATTTTCCACATTGGTTTAGAAAAACCAGGTGGTTTAGAGGTTCCCGAGTTATTGTCATGATATTGAAAATACGGGTGTTGACGGTACATATAAAGTTCATCGGGGTCGGAATCAGATTTCTCTATTTTGATGCCTTTTCCCTTATTATTTTCTTTTGCCTCATTAAATTGGGTCGGGGTAATTTCTATAACATCATCGGAATCCTCATCAGGATCCGATTCATTGGAAAATTGGTAATTTTCCCAATATTTTGCTTCCTTAGCGGAAACACCATTGACCATTATTAACTTTGGTCCATTGGTTGAGGATTT
This sequence comes from Rutidosis leptorrhynchoides, assembly GCF_046630445.1. Lineage (NCBI taxonomy): Eukaryota > Viridiplantae > Streptophyta > Magnoliopsida > Asterales > Asteraceae > Rutidosis > Rutidosis leptorrhynchoides. Next base: position 304,550,591 of record NC_092336.1, on the reverse strand, counting down.
TCTTTTATTTGACCGGTTTTCTGTGGTTCCTAATATTCTCCCCTCTGGAACCTCTTCTTCTTCTTCCGGTTCCTCTTCTTCTGGTTCCTCTTCTTCCGGTTCCTCTTCTTCCAGTTTCGTTTCCTCTTCTTCCGGTTCTTCGGGAACTTGTGAATCTTGCCAATATATATTTGACTCTTCGTTATTATTAGGTGAGTCAATGGGATTTGTGCTAGAGGTAGACATCTATCACACAATATCAAACATGTTAAGAGATTAATATATCACATAATATTTACATGTTAATAATATATAGTTTCCAACAAAAATGTTAAGCAATCATTTTTAAAGAAAACACGGTCGAAGTCCAGACTCACTAATGCATCCTAAGATAAGACACACTAATGCAAATTTCCTGGTTCTCTAAGACCAACGCTCTGATACCAACTGAAATGTCCCGTTCATATTGATTATAAACATTCCATATTAATTGATTTTGTTGCAAGGTTTTGACCTCTATATGAGACGTTTTTCAAAGACTGCATTCATTTTTAAAACAACCATAACCTTTATTTTATCAATAAAGGTTTTAAAAGCATTACGTAGATTATCAAATAATGATAATCTAAAATATACTGTTTACACACGACCATTACATAATGGTTTACAATAGAAATATATTACATCGACATATGTTTCTTGAATGCAGTTTTTACACAATATCATACAAACATAAACCCCAAATCTTGTCCTTATTTTAGTATGCAACAGCGGAAGCTCTTAGTATTCACCTGAGAATAAACATGCTTTAAACGTCAACAAAAATGTTGGTGAGTTATAGGTTTAACCTATATATATCAAATTGTAACAATAGACCACAAGATTTCATATTTCAATACACATCCCATACATAGAGATAAAAATCATTCATATGGTGAACACCTGGTAACCGACATTAACAAGATGCATATATAAGAATATCCCTATCATTTTGGGTCACCCTTCGAATATGATATAAATTTTGAAGTACTAAAGCATCCGGTACTTTGAATGGGGTTTGTTAGGCCCAATAGATCTATCTTTAGGATTCGCGTCAATTAGGGTGTATGTTCCCTAATGTAGTGACCCGAACTTTTCCATGTTTATATATATTAATTGAGATTGATATTTACATGACTAAATGTTTCCAACGTGTTAAGAAATCAAACTTGTTAAGACTTGATTAATTGAAATAGGTTTCATATAGACAATTGACCACCCAAGTTGACCGGTGATTCACGAACGTTAAAACTTGTAAAAACTATACGATGACATATATATGGTTATATATATAGTTAACATGATTTTATTATAAGTATCTCATTAGGTATTTTAACAATGAGTTAAATACATAAAAATGAGACTATTAAATTAAGAAACTCGAAAACGATATATATAACGATTATCGTTATAACAACGTCTTACTAGGTACATATGAATCATATTAAGATATTGATACACTTGGTTAATTATGTTAAATGATAATTAAATATATCATTAAGTGTATTAACAATGAACTACATATGTAAAAATAAGACTACTAACTTAATGATTTCGAAACGAGACATATATGTAACGATTATCGTTGTAACGACATTTAACTGTATATATATCATACTAAGATATATTATATATCATAATATCATGATAATGTAACAATTTAACATCTCATTTGATATATTAAACAATGGATTAACAACATTTAACAAGATCGTTAACCTAAAGGTTTCAAAACAACATTTACATGTAACGACTAACGATGACTTAACGACTCAGTTAAAATGTATATACATGTAATGTTTTAATATGTATTCATACACTTTTGAAAGACTTCAAGATACTTATCAAAATACTTCTACTTAACAAAAATGCTTACAATTACATCCTCGTTCAATTTCATCAACAATTCTACTCGTATGCACCCGTATTCGTACTCGTACAATACACAGCTTTTAGATGTATGTACTATTAGTATATACACTCCAATGATCAGCTCTTAGCAGCCCATGTGAGTCACCTAACACATGTGGGAACCATCATTTGGCAACTAGCATGAAATATCTCATAAAATTACAAAAATATGAGTAATCATTCATGACTTATTTACATGAAAACAAAATTACATATCCTTTATATCTAATCCATATACCAACGACCAAAAACACCTACAAACACTTTCATTCTTCAATTTTCTTCATCTAATTGATCTCTCTCAAGTTCCATCTTCAAGTTCTAAGTGTTCTTCATAAATTCCATAAGTAATCATCTAAGATCAAGGAACCTTTGTTATTTACAGTAGGTTATCTTTCTAATTCAAGGTAATATTCATATTCAAACTTTGATTCAATTTCTACAAATATAACAATCTTATTTCGAGTGAAAATCTTACTTGAACTGTTTTCGTGTCATGATTCTGCTTCAAGAACTTTCAAGCCATCCAAGGATCCTTTGAAGCTAGATCCATTTTTTTCATTTCCAGTAGTTTTATCCAGAGAACTCGAGGTAGTAATGATGTTCATAACATCATTCGATTCATACATATAAAGCTATCTTATTCGAAGGTTTAAACTTGTAATCACTAGAACATAGTTTAGTTAATTCTAAACTTGTTCGCAAACAAAAGTTAATCCTTCTAACTTGACTTTTAAAATCAACTAAACACATGTTATATATCTATATTATATGCTAACTTAATGATTTAAAACCTGGAAACATGATGAATACCATAAAATCGGATATACGCTGTCGTAATGAAACCGGGGGCTGTTTTGGTTTGGATAATTAAAAACTATTATAAACTTTGATTTAAAATTTATTCTTCTGGGAAAATGATTTTTCATATGAACATGAAACTATATCTAAAAATCTTGGTTAAACTCAAAGTGAAAGTATGTTTTTCAAAATGATCATCAAGATGTCGTTCTTTCGACGGAAATGACTACCTCTTTAGTAATTGACATGTAACTTAAATTTCTGACTATAAACCTATACTTTTTATTTTTGGATTCTTAAATTAGAGTTCAAGATGAAACCATAGCAATTTGATTCACTCAAAACGGATTTAAAATGAAGAAGTTATGGGTAAAACAAGATTGGATATTTTTGATCTTTTTAGCTACGGGAAATGTTTAACAAATCTATACAAATCATATCCTAGCTAACTTATATTGTATTTTACATGTATTCTAATATATTATGTAATCTTGGGATACCATAGAAACGTATGCAAATGTTTTGACATATCATATCGACCCATGTATATATATTATTTGGAACAACCATAGACACTCTATATGCAGTAATGTTGGAGTTAGCTATACAGGGTTGAGGTTGATTCCAAAAATATATATACTTTGAGTTGTGATTTAGCCTGAGACATGTATACACTGGGTTGTGGATTGATTCAAGATAATATATATCGATTTATTTCTGTACATCTAACTGTGGACAACTAGTTATAGGTTACTAACGAGGACAGCTGACTTAATACACTCAAAACTTTAAAACATAATAAAAATGGTTGTAATTATATTTTGATCATACTTTGATATATATGTACATATTTGTTATAGGTGTGTGAATCGATCCGTGGCCAAGTCTTATTTCCGAGGAAGGAAATATCTGTGAAAGTGAGTTATAGTCCCACTTTTAAAATCTAATATTTTTGGGATGAGAATAAATGTATTCTCATAAAACCTTGGCCATAAAACCTACATGTATTCTCATCCTAAAAATATTAGATTTTAAAAGTGGGACTATAACTCACTTTCATAGATATTTCCTTCCTCGAAAATAAGACTTGGCCACGGATCGATTCACGAACCTATAACAAATATGTACATATATATCAAAGTATGATCAAAATATAATTACAACCATTTTTATTATGTTTTAAAGATTTGAGTGTATTAAGTCAGCTGTCCTCGTTAATAACCTACAACTAGTTGTCCACAGTTAGATGTACAGAAATAAATCGATATATATTATCTTGAATCAATCCAGGACCCAGGGTATACACGTCTCAGGCTAGATCACAACTCAAAGTATATATATTTTTGGAATCAACCTCAACCCTGTATAGCTAACTTCAACATTACTGCATATAGAGTGTCTATGGTTGTTCCAAATAATATATATACATGGGTCGATATGATATGTTAAAACATTTGCATACATGTCTATGGTATCCCAAGATTACATAATATATTAGAATACATGTATAATACAATATAAGTTAGCTAGGATATGATTTTTATAGATTTGTTAAACATTTCCCGTAGCTAAAAAGATCAAAAATATCCAATCTTGTTTTACCCATAACTTCTTCATTTTAAATCCATTTTGAGTGAATAAAATTGCTATGGTTTCATATTGAACTCTAATTTAAGAATCCAAATAGAAAAAGTATAGGTTTATAGTCGGAAATTTAAGTTACATGTCAATTACTAAAGAGGTAGTCATTTCCGTCGAAAGAACGACATCTTGATGACCATTTTGAAAAACATACTTTCACTTTGAGTTTAACCAAGATTTTTGGATATAGTTTCATGTTCATATGAAAAATCATTTTCCCATAAGAACAACTTTTAAATCAAAGTTTATCATAGTTTTTAATTATCCAAACCAAAACAGCCCCCGATTTCACTACGACGGCGTATATCCGATTTTATGGTGTTCATCGTGTTTCCAAGTTTTAAATCATTAAGTTATCATATCATATAGATATAGAACATGTTTTTAGTTGATTTTAAAAGTAAAGTTAGAAGGATTAACTTTTGTTTGCGAACAAGTTTAGAATTAACTAAACTATGTTCTAGTGATTACAAGTTTAACCCTTCGAATAAGATAGCTTTATATGTATGAATCGAATGATGTTATGAACATCATTACTACCTCGAGTTTTCTGGATAAAACTACTGGAAATGAGAAAAATGGATCTAGCTTCAAAGGATCCTTGGATGGCTTGAAAGTTCTTGAAGCAGAATCATGACACGAAAACAGTTCAAGTAAGATTTTCACTCGAAATAAGATTGTTATAGTTGTAGAAATTGAATCAAAGTTTGAATATGAATATTACCTTGAATTAGAAAGATAACCTACTGTAAATAACAAAGGTTCCTTGATCTTAGATGATTACTTGGAATGGATTAGAAAGCTTGGAAGTAGACTTGCAAACTTGGAAGTATTCTTGATTTTTATGAAACTATACTTATGGAATTTATGAAGAACACTTAGAACTTGAAGATGGAACATGAGAGAGATCATTTAAAAGAAGAAAATTGAAGAATGAAAGTGTTTGTAGGTGTTTTTGGTCGTTGGTATATGGATTAGATATAAAGGATATGTAATTTTGTTTACATGTAAATAAGTCATGAATGATTACAAATATTTTTGTAATTTTATGAGATATTTCATGATAGTTGCCAAATGATGGTTCTCACATGTGTTAGGTGACTCACATGAGCTACTAAGAGCTGATCATTGGAGTGTATAAATCAAGAGTACATACATCTAAAAGCTGTGTATTGTACGAGTACGAATACGGGTGCATACGAGTAGAATAGTTGATGAAACTGAACGAGGATGTAATTGTAAGCATTTTTGTTAAGTAGAAGTACTTTGATAAGTGTCTTGAAGTCTTTCAAAAGTGTAATAATACATATTAAAACACTACATGTATATACATTTTAACTGAGTCGTTAAGTCATCGTTAGTCGTTACATGTAAATGTTGTTTTGAAACCTTTAAGTTAACGATCTCAATTAATGTTGTTAACCCATTGTTTATTATATCAAATGAGATGTTAAATTATTATTTTATCATGATATTATGATGTATGAATATCTCTTAATATGATATATACATTAAAATATCGTTACAACGATAATCGTTACATATAAGTTTCGTAATTCTTGAGTTAGTAGTCTTGTTTTTACATATGTAGTTCATTGTTAACACACTTAATGATATATTTAAATATCATTTTATCATGTTAAATATAGTGTATCAATATCTTAATATGATACATATGTATTTAGTAGATGTTATCATAATGATAATCGTTATATATATCATTTCGAGTTTGTTAACTTAGTAATTTCATTTCTTATGTATATCACACATTGTTAATATACTTAGTGAGATACTTACTCATCATAATCTCATGTCAACCATATATATATGTCTATATATACCACAACATGTAGTTTTTACAAATTTGTGACGTTCGTGAATCGCCGGTCAACTTGGGTGATCAATTGTCTATATGAAACTTATTTCATTTAATCAAGTCTTAACAAGTTTGATTGCTTAACACGTTGGAAACATTTAGTCATGTAAATATCAATCTCAATTAATATATATAAACATGGAAAAGTTCGGTCACTACATGTTCCATGATCTTTAACTCAAAAGTTTCCAAAAATTAATTTTTATCTTAAAAATGATAATTTTAGTGTTGGTACGATTTTTCGTATAGTGGGTGTAAGATACCAGTACAGAACAATAACAACCTAGCGTTCAGCGATTGAATGTCGATTGATGTTTTCCCTTGTAAAATAATCCCTGCAAACCCGGAATACGGATGTGAGATCTGTGGGATGGCCTCAATCAATCTTTGGATCAATATGAAATTGATCCATCTAGCGTTCTGTTGCTAAGCGGTTAATGTTTTAGAGTGAGAAAGAACTATGTGAGAGAGAAAGTGTACTTCTCTCTGACTGAAGTTCAGATTAGATGTGAAATTTGGTGACCCAGGGGGTCTATTTATAGGCGTAGAATGTCCTAAATTCTCGGGAAACACGTGTCATACGCTGATTAATTCTGTTATGTGAAATATTCGGAACCGATTTCGGCGTGGCTGACGTGGCTGCGTGCCGTTCAAACGCCTAGTAAAAGGGCTTAAGCATAGAAGCTTCCTGCAGGGCTTACGCATGACGTGGAGCGGCCTACTAAAAGCTGGATGGAAAATGCTTAAATCCATCAAATATTGTTATCTTTTATGCCTTTTGATCCATTCTTCTGTATAAAAACGATGTTTTTGTGTGTGTATCCCCTAGGATACACCATTAAGTCACCCAGTTTAATGTTTTTATTTTTGCAAAAATAAAGTCATTAAACTATAAAAAATAAAAGATGCCCTTTTTTTCTCGAAGACATAAAACTGCTGTAGCCGTCTGTTTCTCTGCCCTGACGTCATACTTCCAATTATGATTTTTCCCCCAAAACTCTTCTTATATTATTTTGATTTATTTGTTTAAATTCAAAATTCACACTCAATTGATCTGTTCCATCCACGTGTTTTAATCATGTCCTTTCATCGCCCACTAACTTGACTATAAATAATCCGTTCCCATTTCAATTTTCTTTTTCCGAAACTTCTATAATTCTCTCAAGATCATCTACAATTGCTTTCTAGGGTTCATATCAATTTAACTCGCAAGGTTAGTTTTCGATTCTCCTTCTCCTCTGTTGCTATTGTTTTTTCTTGATTACTACCATGGCCGAATCCAGCAGCACGTCTTCACAGAAAAATACGCGTGACGTAAATACAATTCCTTCCAGCATAACAGAAGCAGAAATAGATAAACTATGTATAGACCATAGGAATCTTAGGCTCTTAAAACCAATGATTCCATCATCAAGCGATAGAGCCAATAAACCACCCAAAAAGATGATTACTCTTTACAAACTTCAATAAATTGTAGGAAACCTCCGTATTCCTCCATCCGTGTTTCTACAAGAAATACTTGCCCACTATGGGATAGGGATAAGCCAAATTCACCCTCTTGGGATGCAAAAAAAAATTCTTTTTGAGATGTACTGCAATGCTTTAAATAGAGTACCTAGTGTAAATATATTTCATGAGCTCTTTACGACTCGACTAGTGAGTCAGTGCTGGTATACATTTGACTGCAAGCCAGAGAAGGCATTTACTGGTGAGAAAGAAACTTCTCTAAAAAACTGGAAAGAACCCCATTTCTTGGTTAATGAAAGAGTTATTCAAGGTACTTGGGCAAGTGCTCGTAAATGGAGGAAAACAAAGATAGGAGTGAGCAAATCCATTTGGTATGGTAATTATCGTTACAAGATGCCGATGAGTTCATGATAAGACTTCAATAGATGAATATAGTTATTTGTCAGAGAAATTTAAACCAAGGAGCAACGAGGTTGCTTGTACATCTGCTGGTAATATGGGGGAATATAAAAGGTTCTCCGGTAACAATAAAAGAGCACGCATATATATCAAGGTTATAATAAGATTGTTTCGAACGAAAAGTCGAAGTTGACTTGCTGGAGCTGTGACAAAACTGACTATTGTGAAAAATAATTGTAATGTTATTTTCTGTAATAACAATGCCAAAGGAGCTAGCACAGATACGTGTTAAACCTTTACTCAGGTTCCAAGAGTTTTTCAGGTGCATAACTATATGCATAAATCTTTTCTTCCGTAGGTGAGACGCAGTTGGTTCATCCTCTCGATTAAGGTGTTTTCGAGAATTATGAAAGGTTTGAACGCAGATTGTAACCGTCAAAATACCAATGAGGTTTAAGATGAAATCAAGTGGCAAACTTGAAGAAATGTCTAGTTTCATATGTTATAATCAATATTTTAATTCATTTTAATTGTCCAATGTCATTAGTCCACAGTCGATAGTTCACAGTTAACAGTCTAATAATTCATATATAGTTTAATTTATAATATTCGAATTAATTAATACGTATCGTCACCCGTGTACATGTCTCAGACTCGATCACAACTCAAAGTATATATATTATTGTAGAATCAACCTCAACCCTGTATAGCTAACTCCAGCATTACTGCATATAAAGTGTCTATGTTTATTCCAAATAATATATATAGATGAGTCAATATGATATGTCAAAACCTTGTATACGTGTCCCGATATTTAAAGTGCGTAAAATAAATAACAGAAATTAAATGACGATAAATAAAATTGCGAGCATATAAACTGCGATAATTAAAATGTAATCAGTTAGCTAGGAACAGTTAGCGTGTATTCTTAACAAATTTTCTCATAGTTAATTTGTCTGTTTCTAACAAATTTTATCTTGTCATATTTTTTCTTCATTATGCCACTTGTTGGATTCTGATTGGTCAAAACCAAATATAAAATTGAATGAAATGGTTATTCTGTGGTGAACGGATACGTATATCGGTGGTTGTAAGTAGGATAGTAAATGATTGTTGAATCAGTTTCGACGAATGTACAATGTAACTTATTAAGATGAAATCAAATTATTCATCGGGTATTACCTACCCGTTAAATATTTTCACTATTAACAGTTTGTACAAAAGAATTTTTAATTACAATCTTTATGAAAACATAAATACGTATATATTTTCTTCAGATGTAATCATGGATTTAATGAGTTAATATGATATTAAACTCATTTGGTTTACGTTTAGAACTAGAGTACATAATCTCTAAAACATTAGAGGTTACATAACCATCATGTCGAATGAAGATAAATGATGTAGAACGATGATTATTCTCGAGGTACAGAATGAGATGTTGAGGCATGTGATGTTGAAACTTGGGTTGTTGGTGGTACTATTGGTGCCGGTGATGTTGCTGAAGCTGGTAAATTTTGCACCATATTCTCCAAATTTATTTTTCGAGCGCAAAGTTTGTTGACTTCTTCTATTATTTCGGGATGATTGTCGGTTGGAACGAGCGAATGAATAAGGTTTAAAATCTGAGATTTTACGTAATCATGACGAGATATTCGAGAAATGAGGGTGAAAATGTTATTTCGGACGGGTTCACCGGTAAGTGCTTCAGGTTCTTTGCCAAGAGGTGAATTTGGTTGATAGAAAGGATCATCTTCTTTGTCTCCAATGATTAAGTAGGTTTCGAACCCATCAGATGAATTGGTTGATTCATTTTGGTGACATTGCTTTTGGAGCTTAGGTGAAACTCCATATCGGAATAGCTGTCGGAATCCGAGGAATTCGAACTGGTTGAGGGATTCATCTCGTACAATCAGATGAAGGATTTTTCGATAAGAAATAGATTATAGGATGTAGATTAGTATCCTGTAATACATAATTTACATATGCATATATAATACTAAAATCTCATAAGTTACGGAGAAATCTACGGAAGCTGTCAGGCAAAGGTAACAATAACATATACGCTAAGATATGAATTTATCTATACATAGTCTATGCAATAGAGGAAGTAAGACATGTCTAGACTTTAAGGATGATAAGCAAATAATTTTTGACACCAAATGATAAGCAAAACTTTTGACATGTAGACACGGTCGAAGTCCAGACTCACTAATGCATCTAAACAACTACTAGTTAGACACACTAATGCAAGACCTGGTTCGCTAAGACCACCACTCTGATACCACATGCCATACCCCATCCTAATCCATCTGGATGAAGTCACCAACATCTGGTCCCATTGCGATGATCGACTCCAAATAATGTCTTTAAAATGAGCAAATGCACATCGGAAGGTTTCTTTCATACCCGAGAATAAACATGCTTTCAAGTGTCAACCAAAAGGTTGGTGAGTTCATAGGTTTATCTTAAAACAATAAAATTCATCATTTTGATAGACCACAAGATTTAAATGCTGCATGGTACAAATGGGCCCGAATCCTATACCCACCTGTAATGTACATGCGACACCTTTTAAATACAGTACACCTTTCTCGTGTACAAAATCATTTTCATAAATCTTAGTAACCGTACACATATCTCGTGCACAAAAATAACATACACATAACCTGTGTATAAAATCATTCTCTCGTTACATAACATTCACTTTGCTTTCAAAGCTTGGCTTGGTAACCGACCTTAACATATAATGCGCATAATAATATCCCCAAAATAGAACATCTCATCTGTATAATAATCATATAAACTTCGAAGTACTAAAAACCACGCCCACTAGACCTTCCGTCTAGTGAACATTCTGGGTGGGGGTGTTAAACCCGGTAGCTAACTTTAGGATTCGCGTCAATTAGGCGTGCACTAATTCTCAAAATTAGTGATGTTCCCTAATTCTTAGGTTACCAAGCAATAATAATCATTTAAAAAATATACATATTAATTGTGGTAATTGAATGTGGGGCAAGGTTGCAACCAAGGTTCATAGATATTTGTGGGATACAAATATTGGAAGACCCCCCCTCAAGATTCACTAAACGGAGCCTTTGTGGGTGATCACATGTAATCTTAAGTAAAGGCGAATATCATCGTATCCTCTGACCTGAGATACATATTGGGTTTGGATATTCACTAAGTATTGTGCCTTGATTCTTTCCTTCGCTATTCTGAAATATGGTAGTTCATAAGGAAGAGCTCAGGTATAATGCATAGTGTATATCTAGGACATATGTAGTCAATATGGAATTTGTCCCTCTTATTCGTTGAGAGTCAGATGTCTAAGGCCTGATAAAGTTAAATCTAGAAGAGAGTGATCACTCTATGTCTCTTGGATTTAACATGACATCTAGGATGAAAGGATATAATGAAAAGATTCACCTATTCATGTTCGAGAAGGGAACTCGAAAGGGATGATGTTATTGAATGGCACAAAGTCATAACATATTGGGGGTGATGGACGGTCGTTAGGTGGTATCCATCACTTGCATTAATTTCTTATGTTTCTCGTGCAAGTGGGAGATTGAAGGTATTTCATATGCCCGAGAGACATATTAAATTAACGTGGCTAATATGTTTTGATCCAAGTCGGGTCATACCCAATAACAAGCTTACCGACACCTTATTCGTATTTGATGTTAACGATTGGATCATTGATCAAATACGCGACACTTGAACTTTAAGAAAAATGGTTTTCTGAAATATTACTTGATGTGTACATATATATATATAAATTATGGAATAATTTATATAATATGGATTTAAATAATTAATAATGTTATGTTACATTTTTATATAATTGGTTTTATATAAAATGCACATAATTAAAATGCTAGTTTATAAAATGGTTTTATAAAATCTTATTTTTTTATAAAACTTATTTTATAAAACCAATTTGGAAGTGGCATTGGAGTCTTCACAAGCATGCCATTTTAATATGTCTTTTGCTTAGTTACTTGCACAAGACTTTCATATTAACCAAGGCATTGTTGGAGACCACCAACACAAGCATCTACACATCAAAATACACTAAAGAAAACTGCATAAACTCTCCAAAAATACTGCTGTAGGCCGTGGGGTTTTGGAGTAACAAGAGGGTTCTTAATTTGGTTTTTGGAAGCTAAATTCAAGTGTCAACAAATCCTAACTAAAGTACAAGGTGTTGGTGATAAGCTTGGGGTATTACAACTTGAGGTTTCATACATTTTGGAGTTCCATTCATCATCATCATCTTCATCATACACTTACAAGCTTGGAGTAGGTATAAACTCTTTACTTGCTTGTAGTTTGTAAGCATACTTCATAACTTGATCCTAATTGGGATTTAACCTTAATTGGTTAAAGATTAACAAGTTTAAAAGGTAATAACAACATGCTTCCGCTTTAATTTGATTCTTAAAAGGTTTTAAGTATTATGAAACTTGTTAAATCCCAACAATGGTATCTAGAGCCGAAGTTGATGGAATATGCTTCGAGAAAATTTTTTTATACCCACTATATTTTTGCATTTTATGTACATGCATGAAAGAAAAATGCAAAAATTAATGGGTTTGGGTGGGTATGCTATTTAGGCCGAATTTTTTGAGTCCCAAAATGGGTTTTGGGCTCTTCCATTTTGGTCATATTTGTTGTATGATGAAGTTTACAATCAAGCCTTGACTTTTTGATTATATGGTTGCATGTTTGGATGATTATTAATAATTCATTTGGTATGTAATATTAATTCATTCATGTGGTTGTAATATTCATTTAATTTGGTTTGTAATTTTATTATTTTGGTTATGTAATTTATTTTATATTTGGTATGTAAAATAGATTAGGTTGTATTTTCATTTTTTAGAAAAATGTATTAGGATATATTTTTTTGTAAAAATGAAGATGCAAGATGAAGACTTGGAAGATGCATTTGGATGCAAGATTAAGTGGGAGATTTTAAAATCTCCTACTTAGTGTTATAACCCTTAACCGGTGACATTTGTTTTCGGCTAAACAAATGTCTACCAAATCGGCTTGATTGTGAACACATTTGTTTGCATGCGTGGTTGTTTTATTTCTTGTATGATTGTGGATTGTGTATGTTACTACAACAAGTTATCACACAAGTTAACAACAAGCATAACTACAATTTAATTGGTTAAATTATTAACGACATGCAAAACGTCAATTTAAATGGTTAAATTAAAAACGGCTAAAAGGACATTAATAAACGGTTATTAAGAACATGTTAAGGATCATATATATAAAATGGTTTATATCAAGTAATTGGCTAAAATTACTAGACTTGAAAATGGATTTCAAATAAACCATACACTAAATGCATGTTGGTGTATGGCATAAATGTTTTCTCAAACTAGAATTAAAGAAAAACTTAAAAATCCCTTAATTAACAAGGTAAACAAGTTAAACGCCATCCTTTTGTGCAACATTTAAAAATATTAGGGAACTCATAATGGGATAAAGGTCACCTAACCGTTATGAGCAAACTAATATGATTGAGGTAAATTTCGCACACTTGTGGGATAAAGGTCACCTAACCACTTGTATGTTGAATTTACAAGTTAGCACAAGTAGGACGACTTGATTTGGAAATCATGAACTTAGGGTCACCGAAGCATGAGGAACAAATAGGCGTTGATGGGATAAATATGCCATGCAAAAGGGTTGCATGATCCCATAACTTAGAAATTGCAAAAGGATTGCAATTGTCATATAATGACTACCTAGCTAAATCAAATGACGGGATAAAGGTCACCTAACCGAAATTTGGTTTACCGTTGGATTCTAAAATTTAATAAATATCAATTGGATTTAAAGGGTATTGATTGTTAAATTAAAATTGTTACGTAAACAACTTTGTTAAATTTTGTAGATGACCGCCAATAACAACAACATTCCGAACGCACCAATAAACTTTAACAACCTATCATTGAGGTCAATCCTCGAAAAGGTAAAACTCAACCCTACGAACTTCATGTATTGGTTCCGCAATCTAAGAATTGTCCTCAAACTAGAGGATAGGGCGTATGTGTTGGAAGACCCCATTCCCGATCAACCGTACGAGGATGATACGGAAGCCATGGCTTATTGGGAGAAATATTGCACCGATTCATTGCAAGTTTCTTGCCTCATGCTTGGGACTATGATACCCGAACTCCAAAAGGACTTCGAGCATCATAGTGCATATGACATGATCACACAATTGAAGGAGATGTTCCATCAACAAGCTCGTGTCGAGCGCTTTGAAACGGTCCGAGCGCTTCATGCATGTCGGATGGACGACTCCCAATCCGTTTCATCTTATGTCCTTAAGATGAAAAGCCTAATTGATCGAGCAAACCGTCTAAATTGCAACGTGTCTAATGAATTAGCCACGGACCTTATTCTCAAATCATTGTCAAAAAGGTTTGACACATTTGTAATGAATTACAACATGAATGGTTGGGATAAAAGCATTGGCGAATTACATGCCATGCTTAAGACGGCAGAAGCAAGCATGGGTAAAAGGGCTTCACCCGTGTTTACGATCAATGAAGGCGGGTCCAAAACCAATAACACTTCTAAGCCGAAGGCGGCTAAGAGGAAAGGACCCGCCTACCAAGGCAAGGGCAAGGGAAAGGGGAAGATGGTTACCCCAACCAACAACAAGAAGCAAAAGGTTACCGGTAAAGCTAACCTCAAGGAAGATCCGTGCTTCGGTTGCGGTGAAATGGGTCACTGGAAACGAAACTGCCCGGTCTACGGGTATTAGACACAGGATGTGGAACTCATATTTGCAATTCTTTGCAGGGGTTCAAAAGAAGTGATCAAGACGCGGGGACAACAAGTCTCTTTATGGGAAATGGAGCAAGGGTGCAAGTAAAAGCTCATGGAGATTTTGTTTTAAAGCTTCCAAGTGGTTTGGAGCTTATTTTGAAAAATGTTTTGTATGCACCCGATTTATCTCGAAACATTATTTCTGTATCCCGTTTGAAACAATATGGTTTTAATCTTAATTTCATTAATGATGATATCCATGTTTCTTTAGATAATGTGTTCTATTTTAAGGCTTCGCCTTCGAATGGTATTTATGAATTGGTTCATGATGACACATCATACAATAGCTCAATATACCATGCAAACACCAAGAAACTCAAAAGGGATTTGAGTGATTCCTACTTATGGCATTGTCGCCTTGGTCACATAAACATGAATCTAATGTATACACTTCAAAAGAATGGCCTTTTGAAATCAAATGAACTAGACTAGTTTGATGTATGTGAATCTTGTTTACAAGGCAAAATGACTAAAGCACCTTTCAAAGGGACCTATGAAAGGGCTAAGGACTTATTGGGATTAATACACTCGGATGTATGTGGACCCTTTAAGCCCATAACTAGGAATGGTGAAAGATACTTCGTTACTTTCATTGATGACTTTAGTCGTTTCGGATATGTCTACTTATTAAGACACAAGGACGAAACTTTTGAAGCATTCAAGGAATATCAAAACGAAGTACAAAATCAACTCAATAAGACAATCAAGGTACTTTGTACCGATAGAGGAGGTGAATACCTAAGCGATGCTTTCCAAGATCATCTTAAAGGTTGTGGGATTATCTCACAACTTACTCCTCCTGGAACACCCCAACTTAATGGAGTTTCCGAAAGGAGGAACCGAACCCTAATGGATATGGTTCGATCTATGATGGCTAGAAGCATGTTACCTCTATCATTTTGGAGTTATTGTCTATTCTCCGCGGCTCGTATTTTAAATATGGCCCCCACCAAGAAAGTGGAACGAACTCCTCATGAGATGTGGTTTGGAAAACCTCCATCTCTATCATACTTAAAGGTATGGGGATGTGAAGCTTATCCTAAGCGTTACGTACCTAATAAGTTGAATGCTCGATCCCCGAAGTGTATCTTCATAGGATATCCCAAGGATGATATGGGATACTATTTCTATGATCCATTCGAGCAAAATGTATTTGTTGCTCGGAAGGCTGAATTCCTTGAAACTAAGTTCCTAATGGAAGGTAATAGTGAAAGGAAGATAGATCTTGAGGAGGTTCAAGATCAAGTAGATGATACACAATTGGTTGACACTAGCACTCAACATGAAAATGTTGAGAATGATCAAATGGATGATCAAAGTATACAAGACGTTCACAGATCTGGTAGGATTAGTAATCCTCCTGAGAGATATAGGTTTCTCATGGATGATTGCTATGTGGTTGATTTGGATGAACCAACAAACTACCAAGATGCTTTGTCAAGGATTGATAAAGATAAATGTCAGGAAGCCATGAACGCTGCGATGCAATCCATGTATGACAACCAAGTTTGGGAACTAGTTGTACAACCTACTAGCTCCAAGTTAGTTGATTGTAAATGGATTTTCAAGATGAAAACCGACATGCATGGAAACTTAAATACATATAAAGCTAGACTTGTAGCAAAAGGTTTCACTCAAACTCAAGGGATTGACTATGATGAAACCTTTTCGCCTGTGGCAATGATAAAGTCTATTAGGATATTAGTTGCCATTGCTGCTCATTATGATTATGAAATATGGCAAATGGATGTCAAGACCGCTTTCCTAAATGGATATCTTGAGGAAGATGTCTATATGGTTCAACCTGAAGGTTTTGTCGATCCAAAACATCCTAACAAAGTATGTAAGTTAAAGAAGTCAATCTACGGATTGAAACAAGCATCTAGAATGTGGAATCATCGTTTTAATGAGGAAGCCAAGAAATTTGGCTTCATTAAAAATGGTGATGAAGCTTGTGTATACAAGAAAGCTAGTGGGAGCACTATTATGTTCCTTGTATTATATGTGGATGATATATTATTATTTGGGAATGATATCCCGACAATGCAAGGAGTTAAAACTTGGCTAAAAGGCTGCTTCTCCATTAAGGATCTTGAAGAAGCACAATACATTTTGGGGATTAGGATCTACAGGGATAGATCCAAGAAATTGATAGGTTTGAATCAAAGTGCATACATTGAAAAGATCTTGAAAAGGTTCAAGATGGAGAACTCTAAGAAAGGTTTGGTACATATTCAAAGAGGAACGCTCCTTAGTTCATCTCAGTGTCCCACCACGAAAGATGAACAGGAGAGAATGAAGAAAGTCCCATATGCGTCTGCTATTGGGTCAATCATGTATGCAATGATATGCACTAGACCGGATGTGTCATGCGCTCTTAGCCTGACAAGTAGATACCAGAATAACCCAGGAAACAGTCATTGGATTGCTGTTAAAAGTATATTGAAATACCTTAGGAGGACTAAGGATATGTTTCTTATATACGGGTCTGGTGAGGAGGAACTCGCTGTAAAAGGTTACGTGGATGCGAGTTTCCAAACTGATCGTGATGATTCTCGTTCACAATCCGGTTATGTCTTCACATTAAATGGAGGTGCGGTCTCTTGGAAGAGTTCAAAATAGGATGTTGTTGCATTATCCACTACAGAGTCGGAGTACATTGCCGCCTCATTAGCAGCGCATGAAGCTGCATGGATAAAGAAATTCATCGACGACTTAGGAGTAGTCCCTTCCATTCAGGACCCTCTTGAGATCTTTTGTGACAACGAGAGTGCGATTGCTCAAATCAAGGAACCTCGTGCTCACCAAAAGACCCATCACATTGAGCAGGGATTCAACTACATAAGGGATGAAGTTGAAAAGAGAAAGATATGTATTCGCAAAGTTCACACAGATCTTAATATAGCGGATCCACTCACGAAACTCTTACATGGTGCAAAACATCAAGGGAATGTTAGTGCAATAGGGCTTCGATATTCTAGTGATTGGTCATGATCTGTTTTAAGTATTGTAACGGAACGAAATTGTTCAAACTCATTAATATAATTATGGTATTAATTTATTTTGAGTTATGTTCCTATTTTGCATATTTTATCCAAGAATAAGTAATTATTCTAAATTCCGTAGTCGATCACATTTGTGGGAACAAGTGTGAGGTTTAGACTATTGTGAACTTAGATTGGTATACATTCACGGGATGAATGTGGGGCAAGGTTGCAACCAAGGTTCATAGATATTTGTGGGATACAAATATTGGAAGACCCGCCCTCAAGATTCACTAAATGGAGCCATTGTGGTTGATCACATGTAATCTTGAGTAAAGGCGAATATCATCGTATCCTCTGACCTGAGATACATACTGGGTTCGGATATTCTCTAAGTATTGTGCCTTGATTCTTTCCTTCGCTATTCTGAAATATGGTAGTTCATAAGGAAGAGCTCAGGTATAATGCATAGTGTATATCTAGGACATATGTAGTCAAGATGGAATTTGTCCCTCTTATTCGTTGAGAGTCAGATGTCTAAGGCCTGATAAAGTTAAATCTAGAAGAGAGTGATCAATCTATGTCTCTTGGATTTAACATGACATCTAGGATGAAAGGATATAATGAAAAGATTCACCTATTCATATTCGAGAAGGGAACTCGAAAGGGATGATGTTATTGAATGACACAAAGTCATAACATATTGGGGGTGATGGACGGTTGGTAGGTGGTGTCCATCACTTGCATTAATTTCTTATGTTTCTCGTGCAAGTGGGAGATTGAAGGTATTTCATATGTCCGAGAGACATATTAAATTAACGTGGCTAATATGTTTTGATCCAAGTCGGGTCATACCCAATAACAAGCTTACCGACACCTTATTCATATTTGATGTTAACGATTGGATCATTGATCAAATACGCGACACTTGAACTTTAAGAAAAATGGTTTTCTGAAATATTACTTGATGTGTATATATATATATATATATATATATATATATATATATATATATATATATATATATATATATATATATATATATATATATATATATATATATATATATATATATATATATATATAAATTATGGAATAATTTATACAATATGGATTTAATTATTTATAGGTTAAATAATTAATAATGTTATGTTACATTTTTATATAATTGGTTTTATATAAAATGTACATAATTAAAATGCTAGTTTATAAAATGGTTTTATAAAATCTTATTTTTTTTATAAAACTTATTTTATAAAACCAATTTGGAAGTGGCATGGGAGTCTTCACAAGCATGCCATTTTAATATGTCTTTTGCTTAGTTACTTGCACAAGACTTTCATATTAACCAAGGCATTGTTGGAGACCACCAACACATGCATCTACACATCAAAATACACTAAAAAAAAACTGCATAAACTCTCCAAAAATACTGCTGTAGGCCGTGAGGTTTTGGAGTAACAAGAGGGTTCATAATTTGGTTTTTGGAAGCTAAATTCAAGTGTCAACAAATCCTAACTAAAGTACAAGGTGTTGGTGATAAGCTTGGGGTATTACAACTTGAGGTTTCATACATTTTGGAGCTCCATTCATCATCATCATCTTCATCATACACTTACAAGCTTGGAGTAGGTATAAACTCTTTACTTGCTTGTAGTTTATAAGCATACTTAATAACTTGATCCTAATTGGGATTTAACCTTAATTGGTTAAAGATTAACAAGTTTAAAAGGTAATAACAACATGCTTCCGCTTTAATTTGATTCTTAAAAGGTTTTAAGTATTATGAAACTTGTTAAATCCCAACAGCAATTATCACGTCCACATAATTCAATGGTGGCAATTATCACGTCCACATAATTCATTCAAGGAATGTTTTGCTTGTGTCTATCTCGTCAAACATTTATAAAAGCATTTCATGTATTCGCAGTTCAAAATGTATTTCAAAGGTATTTCATAAAGCAGTTATAAAAACAGCGCATGTATTCTCAGTCCCAAAAATGTAAAGAGTAAAAGGGAATCAAATGAACTCACCGTAAAATAAGGTTGATACCGGGTCACTTGTAAGTAAACAAAAAACGTGGTTAGCCGCTGTAATCAAGATCATTATTGACTGCAGAAGCACACATCAGGAGTCTACATTCTATGTACTATTTGTCAAAGAAAACTATAAAAGCAGTGGGTTTTGCAGCGGTACTTCGAGCAGGTTTGATGACGGTTTTGTTTTGAGGAAGAAGATGATAGTGAGGGTGACGGTTATGGTAGTGAGGGAGGTGGTGTGTGGCTATTTTGGGTGATGGTTATGGGTCTTCGATTACAACAGATACAGCAGCAGTAGGATCACATAAATGTTTAAATGGGTTTGGTTTTGTGCCCAACAAAACAAAAGACAACGTAGAAGATTGATGGTGTGTTCATGGTGTTTATGGTTGTAGCTCGAAACAGACCGGATAAAAATTAATAGGGTGGCGTTTGATCTTGGGATGTGGTAGTTACCGGTGATAGGTGACGGTGGAAAGATTGAAGAAGCAATGGAATGTTGATCGAGCAAGTGATCCTTTTCTCTCCATCATATATGTGATTGTATATGTATATAGATTATAACAGTAACAATATAATATTTTAATAAAAATTCTATATCATATAATGTGTAATAAGTCAGCACAGAAAATCAACACAGTATAGCCGCCCAATTATTTGGATATAGTACCGACAGTTTTCCAGGGATATTACATCGTGTTCATTGCTAAACGGTTACGGATAAATTTAATTCAGAAAAATCCCATATTTTAAAATTAAGTTCATTTATTTATTCCACTCATTAATTGTTTGGAACCTGATCAATAATGTTCGATAATTATTTATTTTCTGTTTCAATTTATATGTACGGAGTACTAATATTTAAATTAAAAATGTAAAAATATTTTTAACAAATCAAAAATCTTCGTAATCAATTTACAGTCCAAATTTTATCTTAATCATTCATAAACATGTATTATTACTATATTAAAACTAACGTAACGTCAACCGAGTGTCACTGACGTTTACTAATTAGGCTCGAAATCAATTATTTTTAATATATTCACTTTCTATATATAAACAGTTTTAAAATAGCAAGTTTAATTACTAAAACAAATATATTATATATTTTTAAACAAATAGATTTAGTATAACTTTATATATTTACAAGTAATATTTATATAGATAATTATATATATCTATATATTTATAAATATAGTTCCCATTACACCGCATATTATTTTACATATTTAATTCTAACAATTTAATCATATATTATTTCAAATAATACTTCAAATTATTATATATAAATAAATTTAAATATATATGTATCTATTTACAAATAGCTGTTCGTGAATCGTCGGGAATGGTCGAAGGTCAATTGAACATATGAAACAGTTCAAAATTTTTGAGACTCAACCTAACAGACTTTGCTTATCGTGTCAAAGATAAATCGTATCGAGAGTTTGGTTCAAAATTAGTCAAAAATTTTTGAGTCGTTACAATTTTGTCGGCCAAACCTTTAATAAGTATTTTGAAGCTTCTACTGAGAAGGATTTATCTGACGCATTGAAGAAATTATCAATGCCCTTCTTGAAATGTCCCGTTCTTATTGATTAAAAACGTTCCATATTAATTGATTTCGTTGCGAGGTTTTGATCTCTATATGAGATGTTTTTCAAAGACTGCATTCATTTTTAAAACAAACCATAACCTTTATTTCATAAATAAAGGTTTAAAAAGCTTTACGTAGATTATCAAATAATGATAATCTAAAATATCCTGTTTACACACGACCATTACATGATGGTTTACAATACAAATATGTTACATCGAAATCAGTTTCTTGAATGCAGTTTTTACACAATATCATACAAACATGGACTCCAAATCTTGTCCTTATTTTAGTATGCAACAGCGGAAGCTCTTAGTATTCACCTGAGAATAAACATGCTTTAAACGTCAACAAAAATGTTGGTGAGTTATAGGTTTAACCTATATATATCAAATCGTAATAATAGACCACAAGATTTCATATTTCAATACACATCCCATACATAGAGATAAAAATCATTCATATGGTGAACACCTGATAACCGACATTAACAAGATGCATATATAAGAATATCCCCATCATTCCGGGACACCCTTCGGATATGATATAAATTTCGAAGTACTAAAGCATCTGGTACTTTGGATGGGGTTTGTTAAGCCCAATAGATCTATCTTTAGGATTCGCATCAATTAGGGTGTCTGTTCCCTATTTCTTAGATTACCAGACTTAATAAAAAGGGGCATATTCGATTTCGATAATTCAACCATAGAATGTAGTTTCACGTACTTGTGTCAATTTTGTAAATCATTTATAAAACCTGCATGTATTCTCATTCCAAAAATATTAGATTTTAAAAGTGGGACTATAACTCACTTTCACAGATTTTTACTTCGTCGGGAAGTAAGACTTGGCCACTGGTTGATTCACGAACCTATAACAATATATACATATATATCAAAGTATGTTCAAAATTTATTTACAACACTTTTAATATATTTTGATGTTTTAAATTTATTAAGTCAGCTGTCCTCGTTAGTAACCTACAACTATTTGTCCACAGTTAGATGTACAGAAATAAATCGATAAATATTATCTTGAATCAATCCACGACCCAGTGTATACGTATCTCAGTATTGATCACAACTCAAACTATATATATTTTGGAATCAACATCAACCCTGTATAGCTAACTCCAACATTCACATATAGAGTGTCTATGGTTGTTCCGAAATATATATAGATGTATCGACATGATAGGTCGAAACATTGTATACGTGTCTATGGTATCTCAAGATTACATAATATACAATACAAGTTGATTAAGTTATGGTTGGAATAGATTTGTTACCAATTTTCACGTAGCTAAAATGAGAAAAATTATCCAATCTTGTTTTACCCATAACTTCTTCATTTTAAATCTGTTTTGAGTGAATCAAATTGCTATGGTTTCATATTGAACTCTATTTTATGAATCTAAACAGAAAAAGTATAGGTTTATAGTCGGAAAAATAAGTTATAAGTCGTTTTTGTAATGGTAGTCATTTCAGTCGAAAGAATGACGTCTAGATGACCATTTTAGAAAACATACTTCCACTTTGAGTTTAACCATAATTTTTGGATATAGTTTCATGTTGATAATAAAAATCATTTTCCCAGAATAATAAATTTTAAATTAAAGTTTATCATAGTTTTTAATTAACTAACCCAAAACAGCCCGCGGTGTTACTACGACGGCGTAAATCCGATTTTACGGTGTTTTTTGTGTTTCCGGGTTTTAAATCATTAAGTTAGCATATCATATAGATATAGAACATGTGTTTAGTTGATTTTAAAAGTCAAGTTAGAAGTATTAACTTTTATTTGCGAACAAGTTTAGAATTAACTAAACTATGTTCTAGTGATTACAAGTTTAAACCTTCGAATAAGATAGCTTTATATGTATGAATCGAATGATGTTATGAACATCATTACTTCCTCAAGTTCCTTGGATAAACCTACTGGAAATGAGAAAATAGATCTAGCTTCAAAGGATCCTTGGATGGCATGAAAGTTCTTGAAGCAGAATCATGACACGAAAACAATTTCAAGTAAGATTTCTACTCGAAATAAGATTGTTATAGTTATAGAAATTGAATTAAAGTTTGAATATGATTATTACCTTGTATTAGAAAGATAACATACTGTAAGTAACAAAGGTTTCTTGATCTTGGATGATTACTTGGAATGGATTTAGAAAACTTGGAAGTAAACTTGCAATCTTGGAAGTATTCTTGATTTTATGAAACTAGAACTTTTGGAATTTATGAAGAACACGTAGAACTTGAAGATAAAACTTGAGAGAGATCAATTAGATGAAGAAAATTTAAGAATGAAAGTGTTTGTAGGTATTTTTGGTCGTTGGTGTATGGATTAGATATAAAGGATATGTAATTTTGTTTTCATGTAAATAAGTCATGAATGATTACTCATATTTTTGTAATTTTATGAGATATTTCATGCTAGTTGCCAAATGATGGTTTCTACATGTGTTAGGTGACTCACATGGGCTGCTAAGAGCTGATCACTGGAGTGTATATACCAATAGTACATACATCTAAAAGCTGTGTATTGTACGAGTACGAATACGGGTGCATACGAGTCGAATTGTTGATGAAACTGAACGAGGATGTAATTGTAAGCATTTTTGTTAAGTAGAAGTATTTTGATAAGTGTCTTGAAATCTTTCAAAAGTGTATGAATACATATTAAAACACTACATGTATATACATTTTAACTGAGTCGTTAAGTCATCGTTAGTCGTTACATGTAAATGTTGTTTTGAAACCTTTAGGTTAACGATCTTGTTGAATGTTGTTAAACCATTGTTTATTATAACAAATGAGATGTTAAATTGTTATATTATCATGATATTATGATATATAATATATCTTAGTATGATATATATACAGTTAAATGTCGTTACAACGATAATCATTACATATATGTCTCGTTTCGAAATCATTAAGTTAGTAGTCTTATTTTTACATATGTATTTCATTGTTAATACACTTAATAATATATTTACTTATCATTTAACATAATTAACCAAGTGTATCAATATCTTAATATGATTCATATGTACCTAGTAAGACGTTGTTATAACGATAATCGTTATATATATCGTTTTCGAGTTTCTTAAATTAATAGTCTCATTTTTTATGTACATAACTCATTGTTAAAATACCTAATGAGATACATACTTATAATAAAATCATGTTAACTATATATATAACCATATATATGTCATCGTATAGTTTTTACAAGTTTTAACGTTAGTGAATCACCGGTCAACTTGGGTGGTCAATTGTCTATATGAAACCTATTTCAATTAATCAAGTCTTAACAAGTTTGATTGCTTAACATGTTGGAAACACTTAATCATGTAAATAACAATTTCATTTAATATATATATAAACATGGAAAAGTTCGGATCACTACAGTACCTACCCGTTAAATAAATTTCGTCCCGAAATTTTAAGCAGTTGGAGGTGTTGACGTATCTTCTGGAAATAAATGAGGGTATTTCTTCTTCATCTGATCTTCACGCTCCCAGGTGAACTCAGGTCCTCTACGAGCATTCCATCGAACCTTAACAATCGGTATCTTGTTTTGTTTAAGTCTCTTAACCTCACGATCCATTATTTCGACGGGTTCTTCAATGAATTGAAGTTTTTCATTGATTTGGATTTCGTCCAACGGAATAGTGAGATCTTCTATAGCAAAACATTTCTTCAAATTTGAGACGTGGAAAGTGTTATGTACAGCCGCGAGTTGTTGAGGTAGCTCCAGTTGGTAAGCTACTGGTCCGACACGATCTATAATCTTGAATGGTCCAATGTACCTTGGATTTAGTTTCCCCCGTTTACCAAATCGAACAACGCCTTTCCAAGGTGAAACCTTAAGCATGACCATTTCTCCAATTTCAAACTCTATATCTTTTCTTTTACTGTCCGCGTAGCTCTTTTGTCGACTCTGGGCGGTTTTCAATCTTTGTTGAATTTGGATGATTTTCTCGGTAGTTTCTTGTATTATCTCCAGACCCGTAATCTGTCTATCCCCCACTTCACTCCAACAAATCGGAGACCTGCACTTTCTACCATAAATTTCTTCAAACGGCGCAATCTCAATGCTTGAATGGTAGCTGTTGTTGTAGGAAAATTCTGCTAACGGTAGATGTCGATCCCAACTGTTTCCGAAATCAATAACACAAGCTCGTAGCATGTCTTCAAGCGTTTGTATCATCCTTTCACTCTGCCCATCAGTTTGTGGATGATAGGCAGTACTCATGTCTAGACGAGTTCCCAATGCTTGCTGTAATGTCTGCCAGAATCTTGAAATAAATCTGCCATCCCTATCAGAGATAATAGAGATTGGTATTCCATGTCTGGAGACGACTTCCTTCAAATACAGTCGTGCTAACTTCTCCATCTTGTCATCTTCTCTTATTGGCAGGAAGTGTGCTGACTTGGTGAGACGATCAACTATTACCCAAATAGTATCATAACCACTTACAGTCCTTGGCAATTTAGTAATGAAATCCATGGTAATATTTTCCCATTTCCATTCCGAGATTTCAGTTTGTTGTAGTAGACCTGATGGTTTCTGATGTTCAGCTTTGACCTTAGAACACGTCAAATATTCTCCTACATATTTAGCAATATCGGCTTTCATACCATGCCACCAAAATGTTTCTTAAGATCCTTGTACATCTTCCCTGTTCCAGGATGTATTGAGTATCTAGTTTTATGAGCTTCTCTAAGTACCATTTCTCTCATATCTCCAAATTTTGGTACCCAAATTCTTTCTGCCCTATACCGGGTTCCGTCTTCCCGAATATTAAGATGCTTCTCCAATCCTTTGGGTATTTCATCCTTTAAATTTCCCTCTTTTAAAACACCTTGTTGCGCCTCTTTTATTTGAGTAGTAAGGTTAGTGTGAATCATTATATTCATAGATTTTACTCGAATGGGTTCTCTATCCTTTCTGCTCAAGGCGTCGGCTACCACATTTGCCTTCCCCGGGTGGTAACGAATCTCAAAGTCGTAATCATTCAACAATTTAATCCACCTACGCTGCCTCATATTCAGTTGTTTCTGATTAAATATGTGTTGAAGACTTTTGTGGTCGGTATATATAATACTTTTCACCCCATATAAGTAGTGCCTCCAAGTCTTTAATGCAAAAACAACCGCGCCTAATTCTAAATCATACGTCGTATAATTTTGCTCTTGAATCTTCAATTGTCTAGACGCATAAGCAATCACCTTCGTCCCTTGCATTAATACACAACCAAGACCTTGCTTTGATGCGTCACAATAAATCACAAAATCATCATTCCCTTCAGGCAATGACAATATAGGTGCCGTGGTTAGCTTTTTCTTCAATAATTGAAACGCCTTCTCTTGTTCATCCTTCCACTCAAATTTCTTCCCTTTATGCGTTAATGCAGTCAAGGGTTTTGCTATTTTAGAGAAAGCTTGGATGAATCTTCTATAGTAACCAGCCAATCCTAAAAACTGGCGTATGTGTTTCGGAGTTTTCGGGGTTTCCCACTTTTCAACGGTTTCAATCTTTGCTGGATCCACCTGAATACCTTCTTTGTTCACTATGTGACCGAGGAATTGAACTTCTTCCAACCAAAATGCACACTTTGAAAACTTAGCGTACAGTTTTTCTTTCCTCAATACTTCTAGCACTTTTCTCAAATGTTCTTCGTGCTCTTGATCATTCTTTGAGTAAATAAGTATGTCATCGATGAAAACAATGACAAACTTGTCAAGATATGGCCCACACACTCGGTTCATAAGGTCCATGAACACAGCTGGTGCGTTAGTCAATCCAAACGGCATAACCATAAACTCATAATGACCATAACGCGTCCTAAAAGCAGTTTTTGGAATATCATCCTCCTTTACTCACATTTGATGATATCCAGAACATAAATCGATCTTCGAATAAACCGACGAGCCTTGTAGTTGATCAAATAAGTCGTCAGTTCTCGGCAGTGGATAACGGTTTTTGATGGTAAGTTTTTTCAACTCTCTGTAGTCAATACACAACCTAAATGTACCATCCTTCTTCTTGACAAACAAAACAGGAGCTCCCCATGGTGATGTGCTTGGTCGAATGAAACCGCGTTCTAATAGTTCTTGCTGTTGGCTTTGCAGTTCTTTCATCTCGCTGGATGCGAGTCTATAAGGAGCACGAGCTATTGGTGCAGCTCCTGGTACAAGATCTATTTGAAATTCAACAGATCAATGTGGAGGTACTCCCGGTAATTCTTTCAGAAATACATCGGGAAATTCTTTTGAGACGGGAACATCATTGATGCTCTTTTCTTCAGTTTGTACTTTCTCGACGTGTGCTAGAATAGCATAGCAACCTTTTCTTATTAGTTTTTGTGCCTTCAAATTACTAATAAGATGTAGCTTCATGTTGCCCTTTTCTCCGTACACCATTAAGGGTTCTCCTTCTTCTCGTACAATGCGAATTGCATTTTTATAACATACGATCTATGCTTTCACCTTCTTCAGCCAGTCCATGCTAACTATTACATCAAAACTCCCTAACTCTACTGGTATCAAATCAATCTTAAATATTTCGCTACCCAGTTTAATTTCTCGATTCCGGCATATATTATCTGCTGAAATTAATTTATCGTTTGCTAATTCGAGTAAAAATTTACTATCCAATGGCGTCAATGGAAAACTTAATTTAGCACAAAAATCTCTACTCATATAGCTTCTATCCGCACTCGAATCAAATAAAACGTAAGTAGATTTATTGTCAATAAGAAACGTACCCGTAACAAGCTCTGGGTCTTCCTGTGCCTCTGCCGCATTAATATTGAAAACTCTTCCGCGGCCTTGTCCATTCGTGTTCTCCTGGTTCGGGCAATTTCTAATAATGTGGCCCGATTTTCCACATTTATAACAAACTACATTGGCATAACTTGCTCCGACACTACTTGCTCCGCCATCACTCGTTCCGACACCATTTGTTCCTTTCGTTCTGTTAACTCCTGGTCCGTAGACCTCACACTTCGCCGCGCTATGACCATTTCTTTTACACTTGTTGCAAAATTTGGTGCAGAACCTCGAGTGATACTTTTCACACCTTTGGCATAGCTGCTTCTGATTGTTGTTGTTGTTACGGTTGTTATTGTTGTTGGGATGATTGTTGTAGTTGCTGTTGTTGTTGTTGTTGTTGTTGTTGGGCCGTTTGTTTAGTTGCGATTGATGTTGCGATTGTTGGGATAATTGTTGCGATTATTATTGTAATTGTTGTTGTTGTTGTATTGGTGATTCTTGTCACCGTTTTCCTCCCACTTTCTTTTGACTTGCTTCACATTGGCCTCTTCAGCAGTCTGTTCTTTAATTCTTTCCTCAATCTGGTTCACTAGTTTGTGAGCCATTCTACATGCCTGTTGTATGGAGGCGGGCTCGTGTGAACTTATATCTTCTTGGATTCTTTCCGGTAATCCTTTCACAAATGCGTCGATCTTCTCTTCCTCATCTTCGAACGCTCCCGGACACAATAGGCACAATTCTGTGAATCGTCTTTCGTACGTGGTAATATCAAATCCTTGGGTTTGTAACCCTCTAAGTTCTGTCTTGAGCTTATTGACCTCGGTTCTGGGACGGTACTTGTCGTTCATCAAGTGCTTGAATGCTGACCACGGTAGTGCGTACGCATCATCTTGTCCCACTTGCTCTAGATAGGTATTCCACCATGTTAACGCAGAACCTGTGAAGGTATGCGTAGCGTACTTCACTTTGTCCTCTTCAGTACACTTACTTATGGCAAACACCGATTCGACCTTCTCGGTCCACTGTTTCAATCTGATCGGTCCTTCGGTTCCATCAAATTTCAACGGTTTGCAGGCAGTGAATTCTTTGTAGGTGCATCCTACATGATTTCCTGTACTGCTAGATCCAAGGTTATTGTTGGTATGTAGCGCAGCCTATACTGCGGCTATGTTTGAAGCTAGAAATGTACGGAATTCCTCTTCATTCATATTCACGGTGTGTCGAGTAGTCGGTGTCATTTCCTTCAAAATAGTCAAATGGAACAAGTTAATCATACAGAATATTAAGAGTAGTTAATAGTATTTTGTAGCATAATATGAACTCATTTATAAAAGCTTTTTCTTCATATTAGCGTTTTATAAGTTTAAATTCGGGTAGTACCTACCCGTTAAGTTCATACTTAGTAGCTAATATACAATTCAACTACTACAATTCTATATGAAAAACTGATTATAATAATATTTCGCGTTCAAACTTTTATACAATATTTTACAAACTTACAATACCGCTTATTTTACATAAAACATAAAATATAGTACACAATAACTTTGATACAAGATAGTTGTGAAGATAATTCTAGCTAGTACACAAGTCGTTCAGCAAAGGCAATAAAGACATGTAATTCATACGTCCAGAAACAAGTCATGCATTCTGGTTTTACTAGGACTACTTCCCATCCTTGGTCTTGTGGAACATAACCGTTATGGCCGTTGATAAGACAGCGTGTTGTAACGTCGTCAAAGGGACGAGGGTTATGTAATGACCAACAGTCTCGTAATAACCTAAAAACCTCATTTCTTACCCCAATTACCGACTCCGTCACTTGTGGGAACGTTTTGTTTAATAGTTGTAGCCCGATGTTCTTTTTCTCACTTTGGTGAGAAGCGAACATTACTAACCCGTAAGCATAGCATGCTTCTTTATGTTGCATGTTAGCCGATTTTTCTAAATTATGAAGTCCTATATTCGGATACATTGAGTCAAAATAATTTCTTAACCCGTTGCGTAAAATAGCATTTGGGTTCCCCTCAATATATGCGTCAAAGTAAACACATCGTAACTTATGGGTTTCCCATTGTGATATCCCCCATCTTTCAAACGAAAGTCTCTTATAAATCAAGACATTCTTGGAACGTTCTTCGAATGTCTTACAAACTGATTTCGCCGTAAATAGTTGTGCCGAAGAATTCTGACCGACTCTAGACAAGATTTCATCAATCATGTCTCCGGGTAGGTCTCTTAAAATATTGGGTTGTCTATCCATTTTGTGTTTTTATACTGTAAAATAGACAAGAGTTAGATTCATAAAAAAAAATACTTATTAATACAAGCAATTTTTACATATATCATAAAGCATAAGCACACTATATTACATATATTACACCACACGAATACAACTATCTTATTCCAACTCGCTCGTTTCTTCTTCTTCAGTTTTGGTTCGTTTTGCTAAGTTTCTAGGGATATATGATGTTCCCCTAATAAGAGCTGTAGTTTTCCACAACGGTTTAGAAAAACCTGGTGGTTTAGAGGTTCCCGGGTCATTGTTACAACTTAAGGGCTTCGGGGGTTGACGATACATATAAAGTTCATCGGGGTTGGAATTAGATTTCTCTATTTTTATGCCCTTTCCCTTATTATTTTATTTTGCCTTTTTAAATTCAGTTGGGGTAATTTCTATAACATCATCGGAATTCTCGTCGGAATCTGATTCATTGGAGAATTGGTAATCCTCCCAATATTTTGCTTCCTTGGCGGAAACACCATTGACCATAATTAACCTTGG
Source organism: Rutidosis leptorrhynchoides (assembly GCF_046630445.1). Classification (NCBI taxonomy): domain Eukaryota; kingdom Viridiplantae; phylum Streptophyta; class Magnoliopsida; order Asterales; family Asteraceae; genus Rutidosis; species Rutidosis leptorrhynchoides. The sequence goes on along the minus strand of NC_092336.1, from coordinate 304,519,426 downwards.
TCGGTTGGTTGAGGATTTTCTTTTACTTAACCGTTTTATTATTTCCACCACCGGTTCTATTTCCTCCTCCGGTTCCTCCTCTTCCGGTTCTGATTCTTCTTCCGGTTCTTCTTCGAGAACTGGTGAATCAGTCCAATATATATTCGACTCTTCGTTATTATTAGGTGAGTCAATGGGATTTGTGCTAGAGATAGACATCTATCACACAATATCAAACATGTTAAGAGATTAATATATCACATAATATATACATGTTATTAATATATAGTTTCCAACAAAAATGTTAAGCAATCATTTTTAAAGAAAACACGGTCGAAGTCCAGACTCACTAATGCATCCTAACAAACTCGATAAGACACACTAATGCAAATTTTCTGTTTCTCTAAGACCAACGTTCGGATACCAACTGAAATGTCCCGTTCTTATTGATTAAAAACGTTCCATATTAATTGATTTCGTTGCGAGGTTTTGACCTCTATATGAGATGTTTTTCAAAGACTGCATTCATTTTTAAAACAAACCATAACCTTTATTTCATAAATAAAGGTTTAAAAAGCTTTACGTAGATTATCAACTAATGATAATCTAAAATATCCTATTTACACGCGACCATTACATAATGGTTTACAATACAAATATGTTACATCGAAATCAGTTTCTTGAATGCAGTTTTTACACAATATCATACAAACATGGACTCCAAATCTTGTCCTTATTTTAGTATGCAACAGCGGAAGCTCTTAGTATTCACCTGAGAATAAACATGGTTTAAACGTCAACAAAAATGTTGGTGAGTTATAGGTTTAACCTATATATATCAAATCGTAACAATAGACCACAAGATTTCATATTTCAATACACATCCCATACATAGAGATAAAAATCATTCATATGGTGAACACCTGGTAACCGACATTAACAAGATGCATATATAAGAATATCCCCATCATTCCGGGACACCCTTTGGATATGATATAAATTTCGAAGTACTAAAGCATCCGGTACTTTGGATGGGGTTTGTTAAGCCCAAAAGATCTATCTTTAGGATTTGCGTCAATTATGGTGTCTGTTCCCTAATTCTTAGATTACCAGACTTAATAAAAAGGGGCATATTTGATTTTGATAATTCAACCATAGAATGTAGTTTCACGTACTTGTGCCTATTTTGTAAATCATTTATAAAACCTGCATGTATTCTCATCCCAAAAATATTAGATTTTAAAAGTGGGACTATAACTCACTTTCACAGATTATTACTTCGTCGGGAAGGAAGACTTGGCCACTGGTTGATTCACGAACCTATAACAATATATACATATATATCAAAGTATGTTCAAAATATATTTACAACACTTTTAATATATTTTGATGTTTTAAATTTATTAAGTCAGCTGTCCTCGTTAGTAACCTACAACTAGTTGTTCACAGTTAATTGTACAGAAATAAATCGATAAATATTATCTTGAATCAATCCACGACCCAGTGTATACGTATCTCAATATTGATCACAACTCAAACTATATATATTTTGGAATCAACCTCAACCCTGTATAGCTAACTCCAACATTCACATATAGAGTGTCTATGGTTGTTCCGAAATATATATAGATGTGTCGACATGATAGGTCGAAACATTGTATACATGTCTATGGTATCTCAAGATTACATAATATACAATACAAGTTGATTAAGTTATGGTTGGAATAGATTTTTTATCAATTTTCACGTAGCTAAAATGAGAAAAATTATCCAATCTTGTTTTACCCATAACTTCTTCATTTTAAATCTGTTTTGAGTGAATCAAATTGCTATGGTTTCATATTGAACTCTATTATATGAATATAAACAGAAAAAGTATAGGTTTATTGTCAGAAAAATAAGTTACAAGTCATTTTTGTAAAGGTAGTCATTTCAGTCGAAAGAACGACTTCTAGATGACCATTTTAGAAAACATACTTCCACTTTGAGTTTAACCATAATTTTTGGATATAGTTTCATGTTAATAATAAAAATCATTTTCCCAGAATAACAACTTTTAAATCAAAGTTTATCATAGTTTTTAATTAACTAACCCAAAACAGCCCGCGGTGTTACTACGACGGCGTAAATCCGATTTTATGGTATTTTTCGTGTTTCCAGCTTTTAAATCATTAAGTTATCATATCATATAGATATATAACATGTGTTTAGTTGATTTTAAAAGTCAAGTTATAAGGATTAACTTTTATTTGCGAACAAGTTTAGAATTAACTAAACTATGTTCTAGTTATTACAAGTTTAAACCTTCGAATAAGATAGCTTTATATGTATGAATTGAATGATGTTATGAACATCATTACTACCTCACGTTCCTTGGATAAACCTAATAGAAATGAGAAAAATAGATCTAGCTTCAAAGGATCCTTGGATGGCTTGAAAGTTCTTGAAGCAGAATCATGACACGAAAACAATTTCAAGTAAGATTTCCACTCGAAATAAGATTGTTATAGTTATAGAAATTGAATTAAAGTTTCAATATGATTATTACCTTGTATTAGAAAGATAACCTACTGTAAGTAACAAAGGTTTCTTGATCTTGGATGATTACTTGGAATGGATTTAGAAAACTTGGAAGTAAACTTGCAATCTTGGAAGTATTCTTGATTTTATGAAACTAGAACTTTTGGAATTTATGAAAAACACTTAGAACTTGAAGATAGAACTTGAGAGAGATCAATTAGATGAAGAAAATTGAAGAATGAAAGTGTTTGTAGGTGTTTTTGGTCGTTGGTGTATGGATTAGATATAAATGATATGTAATTTTGTTTTCATGTAAATAAGTCATGAATGATTACTCATATTTTTTGTAATTTTATGAGATATTTCATTCTAGTTGCCAAATGATGGTTCCCACATGTGTTAGGTGACTCACATGGGCTGCTAAGAGCTGATCATTGGAGTGTATATATCAATAGTACATACATCTAAAAGCTGTGTATTGTACGAGTACGAATACGGGTGCATACGAGTAGAATTGTTGATGAAACTGAACGAGGATGTAATTGTAAGCATTTTTGTTAAGTAGAAGTATTTTGATAAGTGTCTTGAAATCTTTCAAAAGTGTATGAATACATATTAAAACACTACATGTATATACATTTTAACTGAGTCGTTAAGTCATCGTTAGTCGTTACATGTAAATGTTGTTTTAGAACCTTTAGGTTAACGATCTTGTTGAATGTTGTTAACCCATTGTTTATTATAACAAATGAGATGTTAAATTGTTATATTATCATGATATTATGATATATAATATATCTTAGTATGATATATATACCGTTAAATGTTGTTACAACGATAATCGTTACATATATATCTCGTTTCGAAATCATTAAGTTAGTAGTCTTATTTTTACATATGTATTTCATTGTTAATACACTTAATAATATATTTACTTATCATTTAACATAATTAACCAAGTGTATCAATATCTTAATATGATTCATATGTACCTAGTAAGACGTTGTTATAACGATAATCGTTATATATATCGTTTTCGAGTTTCTTAAATTAATAGTCTCATTTTTTATGTATATAACTCATTGTTAAAATACCTAATGAGATACATACTTATAATAAAATCATGTTAACTATATATATAACCATATATATGTCATCGTATAGTTTTTACAAGTTTTAACGTTCGTGAATCACCGGTCAACTTGGGTGGTCAATTGTCTATATGAAACCTATTTCAATTAATCAAGTCTTAACAAGTTTGATTGCTTAACATGTTGGAAACACTTAATCATGTAAATAACAATTTCATTTAATATATATATAAACATGGAAAAGTTCGGGTCACTACACTTCCCGAAAAACCTGATCTGTTACAAGTTGTGATTTTTAAACGCATCAAACCTGATGATGCAACCAATCTGCAGGCTACTATCAATGAAGTGTCTGCCCTGAAGATTGTTTCCTTAGAGAAAATATGTGGAAAAGAGGATGTGTCTGTTAAGGACATATTGGAGGTTCCAGTTGGATTTGAAAACAATTTATGATATATCTATAATAAACATACAATATTAATTGTGTTTAAATCATATGCATATGTTAATGATTTACATTAATTTATCATGCTTCATTATGCTTAACATATGTTTTAATATGTTTAATACTGTACGCATGCATAACTATTGTAAACAATAAGAAACTTGAATGCCATATGCCATACCATATACAAAATATTTTTACCTTAACTGTTTTGCATATGGCATATGCATTAAATAATCATCCATTGTGCGCTCTGCGCCAAAGGCTTTTCATTATCTTCTGAATATTTTTTGCTAAGGTTATAATTGTGAAAACAAATGACGGATTTATCAATACGATAAATTTTTCTGTTATAAGCGATACTATACATGATTGTGACTTCTTTATGCTTGTTTTGCATCAACTTGTCAATAAAACACATATGCCCTTGTTGTTTTTCATATGACGGATGTATCAAAAACTTATCCGTTCTCCATATTTCATAAGTAAGTTTGCTTGACGAGACATATTACTATTTGAAATCAAATTTTGGAAACAAATAATGAATCTTATCAATCATAATGTTTTTATGTTAATAGTGTGTCATAAAAAATGATAAACTCGTGAAATATGTAAAATTTGTTTTTAAAGAATAATCTGCATTCCGTTTAGCATGTTGCGCTTAGGCGTTGTGCGGATTCCAAAATACACGTGTATTTTATGTTTGAATTTTCTGTTTCCCGCATAAACAGATCTATGCAATTGAGATAAACCATTGTATATGTCATGACATTTAAGAGATATTGTAGTTTTGCCTTGGTGCTCTCTAGTGAAGTAAACACGTACACTTACCGATCCCTTATGTCTATAATGTTGACACAAAAGCCTCTACCATCGGGGGCATAAAAATGTCTTGCCTTTTGTGAGTAGGTATGAATGCGATGTTCTATATTCGTAACGCGTAACGCTTTGCGTGTAGAAAAAAGGGGAAATATCATTGATATTAAACTGCTGCACTTACAATATTTTGTGTAACATCTTCGTATGGATAGGGTGATCAAGCCTATCCAGAAAACTACAAAAATTGTATTGTGCTTATTTGAAATGATAAAAAAGTTATCATGCTCATCAACAGTGCTGCACTATTCATGTAAATAGTATGTTTTCCGTGTAGCGTCTTGTGTTATGCTTCTAAGTCTCCCACACTTTGGGTGGTTTGAAATATCCATTTGCATCATTTCTGCTGAACAACTGCATTGATGGTCCACCCCTGGCCAAGTTTTCATGCTCCTCAGAAAGAACTGACCTTTCTCTTGCCGGTCCCACATATTCAGAGTGCACCACAGCTATGCCATTTGGAGTTGGGAAACGTAATTCAGCATGCAGTGTTGAAGAAATTGCTCCAAATTTTCGAAGTGTCCGCCCACCATATAGAGCATTAAACCTTGACCTGCCATCAAGCACTGTGAAGTTTACAATTTCTGTCCGAATCAGAGGGTATGTTCCCAGCATCATATTCAATTTGACTTTACCCACTGCTCTTATTGACTCTCCTGTGATGCCAGCAATCTTCAAATTTGTGTAGCGTAGTCTGTCCTTCAGGATGAACGAATAATCTATGAAGCAATCCAAATACAAGATGTCTGCTTCACTACCAGTATCAGTGTAGATCCTGGTTATGCGCTTTTTCGCAATTACTGCTTAAATAACCACAGGCTCCTCTGACAGTCACCAATTTGGAATAGTGTGGAATGTGATAGGAGCATACATCCATTGCTCTGTCCTGTGCTTTCCGTGTTCTTCATACTCTTCACCATCATTCCAAATAATCTTTATGTGCCTTTCAGGGTTTAGGTCTCTTTCATCCTTTCTCTCCTCTCTCATGTTCCAATCATGCCGTCCATCGTGATGCACCTTTCCTTGCCAAGCGAACTTCTTATTTGGATCATTCCTCATGTATTGTTTTCCTGGTAACAAGTGATTTAACTCATCAGCTTTGATCTTAGCAATAATTTCCTTCATCAATGACTTACAATTATCAGTGTCATGCCCATATTGAAATGTCCCGTTCTTATTGATTAACAACGTTCCATATTAATTGATTTCTTTGCGAGGTTTTGACCTCTATATGAGACGTTTTTCAAAGACTGCATTCATTTTTAAAACAAACCATAACCTTTATTTCATAAATAAAGGTTTAAAAAGCTTTACGTAGATTATCAAATAATGATAATCGAAAATATCCTGTTTACACACGACCATTACATAATGGTTTACAATACAAATATGTTACATCGAAATCAGTTTCTTGAATGCAGTTTTTACACAATATCATACAAACATGGACTCCAAATCTTGTCCTTATTTTAGTATGCAACAGCGGAAGCTCTTAGTATTCACCTGAGAATAAACATGCTTTAAACGTCAACAAAAATGTTGGTGAGTTATAGGTTTAACCTATATATATCAAATCGTAATAATAGACCACAAGATTTCATATTTCAATACACATCCCATACATAGAGATAAAAATCATTCATATGGTGAACACCTGGTAACCGATATTAACAAGATGCATATATAAGAATATCCCCATCATTCCGGGACACCCTTCGGATATGATATAAATTTCGAAGTACTAAAGCATCCGGTACTTTGGATGGGGTTTGTTAGGCCTAATAGATCTATCTTTAGGATTTGCGTCAATTAGGGTGTCTGTTCCCTAATTCTTAGATTACCAGACTTAATAAAAAGGGGCATATTCGATTTCGTTAATTCAACCATAGAATGTAGTTTCACGTACTTGTGTCTATTTTGTAAATCATTTATAAAACCTGCATGTATTCTCATCCCAAAATTATTAGATTTTAAAAGTGGGACTATAACTCACTTTCACAGATTTTTACTTCGTCGGGAAGTAAGACTTGGCCACTGGTTGATTCACGAACCTAAAACAATATATACATATATATCAAAGTATGTTCAAAATATATTTACAACACTTTTAATATATTTTGATGTTTTAAGTTTATTAACTCAGCTGTCCTCGTTAGTAACCTACAACTAGTTGTCCACAGTTAGATGTACAGAAATAAATCGATAACTATTATCTTGAATCACTCCACGACCCAGTGTATACGTATCTCAGTATTGATCACAACTCAAACTATATATATTTTGGAATCAACCTCAATCCTGTATAGCTAACTCCAACATTCACATATAGAGTGTCTATGATTGTTCTGAAATATATATAGATGTGTCGACATGATAGGTCGAAACATTGTATAAATGTCTATGGTATCTTAAGATTACATAATATACAATACAAGTTGATTAATTTATGGTTGGAATAGATTTGTTACCAATTTTCACGTAGCTAAAATGAGAAAAATTATCCAATCTTGTTTTACCCATAACTTCTTCATTTTAAATCCGTTTTGAGTGAATCAAATTGCTATGGTATCATATTAAACTCTATTTTATGAATATAAACAGAAAAAATATAGCTTTATAGTCAGAAAAATAAGTTACAAGTCGTTTTCGTAAAGGTAGTCATTTAAGTCGAAAGAACGACATCTAGATGACCATTTTAGAAAACATACTTCCACTTTGAGTTTAACCATAATTTTTGGATATAGTTTCATGTTCATAATAAAAATAATTTTCCCAGAATAACAACTTTTAAATCAAAGTTGATCATAGTTTTTAATTAACTAACCTAAAACAGCCCGCGGTGTTACTACGACGGCGTAAATCCGGTTTTACGGTGTTTTTCGTGTTTCCAGGTTTTAAATCATTAAGTTAGCATATCATATAGATATAGAACATGTGTTTAGTTGATTTTAAAAGTCAAGTTAGAAGGATTAACTTTTATTTACGAACAAGTTTAGAATTAACTAAACTATGTTCTAGTGATTATAAGTTTAAACCTTCGAATAAGATAGCTTTATATGTATGAATCGAATGATGTTATGAACATCATTACTACCTCAAGTTCCTTGGATAAACCTACTGGAAATGAGAAAAATAGATCTAGCTTCAAAGGATCCTTGGATGGCTTGAAAGTTCTTGAAGCAGAATCATGACACGAAAACAATTTCAAGTAAGATTTCCACTCGAAATAATATTGTTATAGTTATAGAAATTGAATTAAAGTTTGAATATGATTATTACCTTGTATTAGAAAGATAACCTACTGTAAGTAACAAAGGTTTCTTGATCTTGGATGATTACTTGGAATGGATTTAGAAAACTCGGAAGTAAACTTGCAATCTTGGAATTATTCTTGATTTTATGAAACTAGAACTTTTGGAATTTATGAAGAACACTTAGAACTTGAAGATAGAACTTGAGAGAGATCAATTAGATGAAGAAAATTGAAGAATGAAAGTGTTTGTAGGTGTTTTTAGTCGTTGGTGTATGGATTAGATATAAAGGATATGTAATTTTGTTTTCATGTAAATAAGTCATGAATGATTACTCATATTTTTGTAATTTTATGAGATATTTCATGCTAGTTGCCAAATGATGGTTCCTACATGTGTTAGGTGACTCACATGGGCTGCTAAGAGCTGATCATTGGAGTGTATATACCAATAGTACATACATCTAAAAGCTGTGTATTGTACGAGTACGAATACGGGTGTATACGAGTAGAATTGTTGATGAAACTGAACGAGGATGTAATTGTAAGCATTTTTGTTAAGTAGAAGTATTTTGATAAGTTTCTTGAAGTCTTTCAAAAGTGTATGAATACATATTAAAACACAACATGTATATACATTTTAACTGAGTCGTTAAGTCATCGTTAGTCGTTACATGTAAATGTTGTTTTGAAACCTTTAGGTTAACGATCTTGTTGAATTTTGTTAACCCATTGTTTATTATAACAAATGAGATGTTAAATTGTTATATTATCATGATATTATGATATATAATATATCTTAGTATGATATATATACAGTTAAATGTCGTTACAACGATAATCGTTACATATATGTCTCGTTTCGAAATCATTAAGTTAGTAGTCTTATTTTTACATATGTATTTCATTGTTAATACACTTAATAATATATTTAATTATCATTTAACATAATTAACCAAGTGTATAAATATCTTAATATGATTCATATGTACCTAGTAAGACGTTGAAATAACGATAATCGTTATATATATCGTTTTCGAGTTTCTTAAATTAATAGTCTCATTTTTTATGTATATAACTCATTGTTAAAATACCTAATGAGATACATACTTATAATAAAATCATGTTAACTATATATATAACCATATATATGTCATCATATAGTTTTTACAAGTTTTAACGTTCGTGAATCACCGGTCAACTTGGGTGGTCAATTGTCTATATGAAACCTATTTCAATTAATCAAGTCTTAACAAGTTTGATTGCTTAACATGTTGCAAACACTTAATCATGTAAATAACAATTTCATTTAATATATATATAAACATGGAAAAGTTCGGGTCACTACACATATGCCTCGTGAAAATCACACCACCTATCACTCCGTCCTTCACGCTCTTCCATTGGTGGTGGAGGATTAAAGGTTTCTTTAACAGGTTCAGTGAATAAGATCTCCTTTGGAGTTGTTGTTAAAGCCATGATGAGTGGGTGCCTTTCCTGTGGTTTTCAATGATAGTAATTGTCATTCGGGTGATTATTTCCTCGCCAACCATGTTATTGCCTTTGATAACTGTTATCATACCCACGTTGCCCCTGATAGGTGTCATTCGTGTTCCGTCCTCCGTTCTGCTACCTAAAATCCCTTTGAAAATTATCAACTCTCAGATGCCCCATTTCGCCAGCCCTTAAATGTTATTGGGAAACAATGCTTGGTGCAATGGTTTTGGAACATCATATCACAATGTATGAATCAAACTTGCAAAGTGACGTTGACTAGACAAAAAATAAAACCAGATACGAGCTGAGATTCTGGTATATCAGGTATCTTCTGACACTCAATACTGTAACGCTTCATGAAATCGTTTAAAGATTCACTCTGATGTATAGTAATCTCATGTGCATCCAAATGAGACAATGTACAACTCCTCAAACTTTGGTATTGCATGCGAATTTAGCTCATAAGTCAAGAAAACTAGTAATGCTTCTGGGTGAAAGGCTGGCAAACCACTCTCGTGCCATTTTTTGCAACACCATAGGAAACATATGACATGCAACTTCATCTTACCAATGTTTCAGTCTCATAACACCCTCAAACATAGTAATAAAATCTTTTGGGTCAGTTGTTCGATCATAAACTCCTATAGATGGAATTCCCAGATTCCTTGGTAATGGATATTCTGCAATTCGAGTGACAAAACATTGATTTGATTTTGCCATTGCTGGAGGTTTAACATCATCATCTCCTATAATTAAAGCAAACAGGTTATCTACAGCTGTTGCACGGATGGCGGGATGTGCTATCCTTTGCTTATACTTCGATGGCGCTGTTTTGGTTAAACTTCTGTGACGACCCGGATATTTCTGACCAAATTTAAACTTAATCTTTATATGTTTCTGACATGATAAGCAAAGTCTGTAAGATTGAGTCTCAAAATGTTTGAACTGTTTTCATGAATTCATTTAACCTTTGACTATCCCCGATGATTCACGAACAATTGTTTGTATATATATATATATATATATATATATATATATATATATATATATATATATATATATATTGTAAAAATAAATATAAAGCATACCTAATAATTTGAAATAATAAAATACAACATTTTTATTTGAACTGAAAATGTCAAAGTAATATATAGAATAATCTAAACTGCTATTAAAATGAATATATATATATATATATATATATATATATATATATATATATATATATATATATATATATATATATATATATATATATGATTATTATTAATAATTATATGGTAATATATATAAAATGTATAAATATTAAATAGTTAACATCTGTTATCATATAATATTAATAAATAAATGTAATTACAAGTTGGAATATAATTGTGATAATATTATTATTACTATTATTAATAGTTTCATATTTATTATTAAAAATTAATATTGAATATGAATGTTAGTGTAATTAATATTATTAGGTTTCTTTATATATTTAATATACATATATATAGTTGATGTATAGTTACATACAAATACAGATATACTTAAATACGTATATATATATATATATATATATCAATTACAAATATAGATATATAGATAGGTACATACATACGGTACAGTTATATAAATATATACGCATATATATAATTATAGATAACATACGAAATTCTGTTTTCTATCCTTCTCAAGGCTGTAGTGTAGTGACCCGAACTTTTCCATGTTTATATATATATTAAATAAAATTGTTATTTACATGATTAAGTGTTTCCAACATGTTAAGCAATCAAACTTGTTAAGACTTGATTAATTGAAATAGGTTTTATATAGACAATTGACCACCCAAGTTGACCGGTGATTCACGAACGTTAAAACTTGTAAAAACTATACGTTGACATATATATGGTTATATATATAGTTAACATGATTTTATTATAAGTATGTATCTCATTAGGTATTTTAACAATGAGTTATATACATAAAAATGAGACTATTAATTTAAGAAACTCGAAAACGATATATATAACGATTATCGTTATAACAAAGTCTTACTAGGTACATATGAATCATATTAAGATATTGATACACTTGGTTAATTATGTTAAATTATAAGTAAATATATTATTAAGTGTATTAACAATGAAATACATATGTAAAAATAAGACTACTAACTTAATGATTTCGAAACGAGACATATATGTAACGATTATCGTTGTAACGACATTTAACTGTATATATATCATACTAAGATATATTATATATCATAATATCATGATAATATAACAATTTAACATCTCATTTGTTATAATAAACAATGGGTTAACAACACTCAACAAGATCGTTAACCTAAAGGTTTCAAAATAACGTTTACATGTAACGACTAACGATGACTTAACGACTCAGTTAAAATGTATATAAATGTAGTGTTTTAATATGTATTCATACACTTTTGAAAGACTTCAAGACACTTATCAAAATACATCTACTTAACAAAAATGCTTACAATTACATCCTCGTTCAGTTTCATCAACAATTCTACTCGTATGCACCCGTATTCGTACTCGTACAATACACAGCTTTTAGATGTATGTACTATTGGTATATACACTCCAATGATCAGCTCTTAGCAGCCCATGTGAGTCACCTAACATATGTGGGAACCATCATTTGGCAACTAGCATGAAATATCTCATAAAATTACAAAAATATGAGTAATCATTCATGACTTATTTACATGAAAACAAAATTACATATCCTTTATATCTAATCCATACACCAACGACCAAAAACACCTACAAACACTTTTATTCTTCAATTTTCTTCATCTAATTGATCTCTCTCAAGTTCTATCTTCAAGTTCTAAGTGTTCTTCATAAATTCCAAAAGTTCTAGTTTCATAAAATCAAGAATACTTCCAAGATTGCAAGTTTACTTCCAAGTTTTCTAAATCCATTCCAAGTAATCATCCAAGATCAAGAAACCTTTGTTACTTACAGTAGGTTATCTTTCTAATACAAGGTAATAATCATATTCAAACTTTATTTCAATTTCTATAACTATAACAATCTTATTTCGAGTGGAAATCTTACTTGAAATTGTTTTCGTGTCATGATTCTGCTTCAAGAACTTTCAAGCCATTCAAGGATCCTTTGAAGCTAGATCTATTTTTCTCATTTCCAGTAGGTTTATCCAAGGAACTTGAGGTAGTAATGATGTTCATAACATCATTCAATTCATACATATAAAGCTATCTTATTCGAAGGTTTAAACTTGTAATCACTAGAACATAGTTTAGTTAATTCTAAACTTGTTCGAAAAATAAAAGTTAATCCTTCTAACTTGACTTTTAAAATCATCTAAACACATGTTCTATATCTATATGATATGCTAACTTAATGATTTAAAACCTGGAAACACGAAAAAACACCGTAAAACCGGATTTACGCCGTCGTAGTAACACCGCGGGCTGTTTTGGGTTAGTTAATTAAAAACTATGATAAACTTTGATTTAAAAGTTTTTATTCTGGGAAAATGATTTTTATTATGAACATGAAACTATATCCAAAAATTATGGTTAAACTCAAAGTGGAAGTATGTTTTCTAAAATGGTCATCTAGACGTCGTTTTTTCGACTGAAATGACTACCTTTACAAAAATGACTTGTAACTTATTTTTCTGACTATAAAACTATACTTTTTCTGTTTAGATTCATAAAATAGAGTTCAATATGAAACCATAGAAATTTGATTCACTCAAAACGGATTTAAAATGAAGATGTTATGGGTAAAACAAGATTGGATAATTTTTCTCATTTTAGCTACGTGAAAATTGGTAACAAATCTATTCCAACCATAACTTAATCAACTTGTATTGTATATTATGTAATCTTGAGATACCATAGAAACGTATACAATGTGTCGACCTATCATGTCGACACATCTATATATATTTCGGAACAACCATAGACACTCTATATGTGAATGTTGGAGTTAGCTATACAGGGTTGAGGTTGATTCCAAAATATATATAGTTTGAGTTGTGATCAATACTGAGATACGTATACACTGGGTCGTGGATTGATTCAAGATAATATTTATCGATTTATTTCTGTACATCTAACTGTGGACAACTAGTTGTAGGTTACTAATGAGGACAGCTGACTTAATAAACTTAAAACATCAAAATATATTAAAAGTGTTGTAAATATATTTTGAACATACATTGATATATATGTATATATTGTTATAGATTCATGAATCAATCAGTGGCCAAGTCTTACTTCCCGACGAAGTAAAAATCTGTGAAAGTGAGTTATAGTCCCACTTTTAAAATCTAATATTTTTAGGATGAGAATACATGCAGGTTTTATAAATGATTTACAAAATAGACACAAGTACGTGAAACTACATTCTATGGTTGAATTATCGAAATCGAATATGCCTCTTTTTATTAAGTCTGGTAATCTAAGAATTAGGGAACAGACACCCTAATTGACGCGAATCCTAAAGATAGATCTATTGGGCCTAACAAACCCCATCCAAAGTACCGGATGCTTTAGTACTTCAAAATTTATATCATATCCGAAGGGTGTAATGATGGGGATATTCTTAAATATGCATCTTGTTAATGTCGGTTACCAGGTGTTCACCATATGAATGATTTTTATCTCTATGTATGGGATGTGTATTGAAATATGAAATCTTGTGGTCTATTTTTATGATTTGATAATATATAGGTTAAACCTATAACTCACCAACATTTTTGTTAACGTTTTAAGCATGTTTATTCTCAGGTGATTATTAAGAGCTTCCGCTGTCGCATACTTAAATAAGGACGAGATTTGGAGTCCATGCTTGTATGATATTGTGTAAAAACTGCATTCAAGAAACTTATTTCGTTGTAACATATTTGTATTGTAAACCATTATGTAATGGTCGCGTGTAAATAGGATATTTTAGATTATCATTATTTGATAATCTACATAAAGCTTTTTAAACCTTTATTGATGAAATAAAGGTTATGGTTTGAAAAACGTCTCATATAGAGGTCAAAACCTCGTAACGAAATCAATTAATATGGAACGTTTTTAATCAATAAGAACGGGACATTTCAGTTGGTATCCGAGCGTTGGTCTTAGAGAACCAGAAAATTTGCATTAGTGTGTCTTATCGAGTTTGTTAGGATGCATTAGTGAGTCTGGACTTCGACCATGTTTTCTTTAAAAATGATTGCTTAACATTTTTGTTGGAAACTATATATTATTAACATGTATATATTATGTGATATATTAATCTCTTAACATGTTTGATATTGTGTGATAGATGTCTACCTCTAGCACAAATCCCATTGACTCACCTAATAATAACGAAGAGTCGAATATATATTGGACTGATTCACAAGTTCTCGAAGAGGAACCGGAAGAAGAATCAGAACCGGAAGAAGAATCAGAACCGGAAGAGGAGGAACCGGAGGAGAAAATAGAACCGGTGGGGGAAATAATAAAACAGTTAAGTAAAAGAAAATCCTCAACCAACCGACCAAGGTTAATTATGGTCAATGGTGTTTCCGCCAAGGAAACAAAATATTGGAAGGATTACCAATTCTCCGATGAATCGGATTCCGACGAGAATTCCGATGATGTTATAGAAATTACCCCAACTGATTTTAAAAAGGGAAAAGAAAATAATAAGGGAAAGGGCATAAAAATAGAGAAATCTAATTCCAACCCCGATGAACTTTATATGTATCGTCAACCCCCAAAGTCGTTAAGTTGTAACAATGACCCGAGAACCTCTAAACCACCAGGTTTTTCTAAACCGTTGTGGAAAACGACAGCTAGTATTAGGGAAACATCATATTTCCCTAGAAACTTGGCAAAACGAACTAAAATTGAAGAAGAAGAAACGAGTGAGTCGGAATAAGATAGTTGTATTCGTGTGGTGTAATATATGTAATATAGTGTGCTTATGCTTTATGATATATGTAAAAATTGCTTGTATTAATATGTATTTTTTTTATGAATCTAACTCTTGTCTATTTTACAGTATAAAAACACAAAATGGATAGACAACCCAATATTTTAAGAGACCTACCCGGAGACATGATTGATGAAATCTTGTCTAGAGTCAGTCAGAATTCTTCGGCATAACTATTTACGTCGAAATCAGTTTGTAAGACATTCGAAGAACGTTCCAAGAATGCCTTGGTTTATAAGAGACTTTCATTTGAAAGATGGGGGATATCACATTGGGAAACCCATAAGTTACGATGTGTTTACTTTGACGCATATATTGCGGGGAACCCAAATGCTATTTTACGCAATGGGTTAAGAAATTATTTTGACTCAATGTATCCGAATATAGGACTTCATGATTTAGAAAAAGTGGCTAACATGCAACATAAAGAAGCATGCTATGCTTACGGGTTAGTAATGTTAGCTTCTCACCATAGTGAGAAAAAGAACATCATGCTACAACTATTAAACAAAATGTTCCCACAAGTGACGGAGTCGATAATTGGAGTAAGAAATGAGATTTTTAGGTTATTACGAGACTGTTGGTCATTACGTAACCCACGTCCCTTTGACGACGTTACAACACGCTGTATTATCAATGGCCATAATGGTTATGTTCCACAAGACCAAGGATGGGAAGTAGTCTTAGTAAAACCAGAATGCATGACTTGTTTCTGGACGTATGAATTACGTTTCTTTATTGCCTTTGCTGAACGACTTGTGTACTAGCTAGAATTATCTTCACAACTATCTTGTATCAAAGCTATTGTGTGCTATATTTCATGCTTTATGTAAAATAAGCGGTATTGTAAGTCTGTAAAATATTGTATAAAAGTTTGAACGCGAAATATTATTATAATCAGTTTTTCATATAGAATTGTAGTAGTTGAATTGTATATTAGCTACTAAGTATGAACTTAACGGCTAGGTACTACCCGAATTTAAACTTATAAAACGCTAATATGAAGAAAAATCTTTTATAAATGAGTTCATATTATGCTACGAAATACTATTAACTACTCTTAATATTCTGTATGATTAACTTGTTCCATTTGACTATTTTGAAGGAAATGGCACCGACTACTCAACACACCGTGAATATGAATGAAGAGGAATTCCGTACTTTTCTAGCTTCAAACATAGCCGCAGTACAGGCTGCGCTACATACCAAAAATAACCTTGGATCTAGCAGTACAGGAAATCGTGTAGGATGCACCTACAAAGAATTCACTGCCTGCAAACCTTTGGAATTTGATGGAACCGAAGGACCGATCGGATTGAAACGGTGGACCGAGAAGGTCGAATCGGTGTTTGCCATAAGTAAGTGTACTGAAGAGGACAATGTGAAGTACGCTACGCATACCTTCACAGGTTCTGCGTTAACATGGTGGAATACCTATCTAGAGCAAGTGGGACAAGATGATGCGTACGCACTACCGTGGTTAGCATTCAAGTACTTGATGAACGAGAAGTACCGCCCCAGAACCGAGGTCAATAAGCTCAAGACAGAACTTAGAGGGTTACGAACCCAAGGATTTGATATTACCACGTACGAAAGACGATTCATAGAATTATGCCTATTGTGTCTGGGAGCGTTCGAAGATGAGGAAGAGAAGATCGACACGTTTGTGAAAGGATTACCGGAAAGAATTCAAGAAGATATAAGTTCACACGAGCCCGCCTCCATACAACAGGCATGTAGAATGGCTCACAAACTAGTGAACCAGATTGAGGAAAGAATTAAAGAACAGACGGCTGAAGAGGCCAATGTGAAGCAAGTCAAAAGAAAGTGGGAGGAAAACGGTGATAAGAATCACCAATACAACAACAACAGCAATTACAATAATAATCGCAACAATTATCCCAACAATCGCAACATCAATCGCAAGTACAACAAACGGCCCAACAACAACAACAACAACAACAACAGCAACTACAACAATCATGCCAACAACAATAACAACCGCAATAACAACAACAATCAGAAGCAGCTATGCCAAAGGTGTGAAAAGTATCACTGGGGTTCTGCACCAAATTTTTCAACAAGTGTAAAAGAAATGGTCATAGCGCGGCAAAGTGTGAGGTCTACGGACCAGGGGTTAACAGAACGAAAGGAACAAATGGTGTCAGAACGAGTAATGGCGGAGCAAGTAGTGTCGGAGCAAGTTATGCCAATGTAGTTTGTTATAAATGTGGAAAACTGGGCCACATTATTAGAAATTGCCCGAACTAGGAGAACACGAATGGACAAGGTCGCGGAAGAGTTTTCAATATTAATGTGGCAGAGGCACAGGAAGACCCGGAGCTTGTTACGGGTACTTTTCTTATTGACAATAAATCTGCTTACGTTTTATTTGATTCGGGTGCGGATAGAAGCTATATGAGTAGAGATTTTTGTGCTAAATTAAGTTGTCCATTGACGCCGTTGGATAGTAAATTTTTACTCGAATTAGCAAATGGTAAATTAATTTCAGCAGATAATATATGGCGGAATCGAGAAATTAAACTGGGTAGCGAAATATTTAAGAATGATTTGATACCAGTAGAGTTAGGGAGTTTTGATGTAATAGTTGGCATGGACTGGCTGAAGAAGGTGAAAGCAGAGATCGTATGTTATAAAAATGCAATTCGCATTGTACGAGAAGAAGGAGAACCCTTAATGGTGTACGGAGAAAAGGGCAACATGAAGCTACATCTTATTAGTAATTTGAAGGCACAAAAACTAATAAAAAAAGGTTGCTATGATGTTCTAGCACACGTCGAGAAAGTACAAACTGAAGAAAAGAGCATCAATGATGTTCCCGTCGCAAAAGAATTTCCCGATGTATTTCCGAAAGAATTACCGGGATTACCCCCACATCGATCCGTTGAATTTCAAATAGATCTTGTACCAGGAGCTGCACCAATAGCTCGTGCTCCTTACAGGCTCGCACCCAGCGAGATGAAAGAACTGCAAAGCCAATTGCAAGAACTATTAGAACGTGGTTTCATTCAACCAAGCACATCACCATGGGGAGCTCATGTTTTGTTTGTCAAGAAGAAAGATGGTACATTTAGGTTGTGTATTGACTACAGAGAGTTGAACAAACTTACCATCAAAAACCATTATCCACTACCGAGAATTGACGACTTATTTGATCAACTACAAGGCTCGTCTGTTTATTCAAAGATTGACTTACGTTCCGAGTATCATCAAATGCGGGTGAAAAAAGAGGATATTCCAAAGACTGCTTTTAGAACACGTTACGGTCATTACGAGTTTATGGTTATGCCGTTTGGTTTAACTAATGCACCAGCTGTGTTCATGGACCTTATGAACCGAGTGTGTGGGCCATATATTGACAAGTTTGTCATTGTTTTCATCGATGACATACTTGTTTACTCAAAGAATGATCAAGAGCACGAAGAACATTTGAGAAAAGTGCTAGAAGTATTGAGGAAAGAAAAACTATACGCTAAGTTTTCAAAGTGTGCATTTTAGTGGAAGAAGTTCAATTCCTCGGTCACATAGTGAACAAAGAAGGTATCCAGGTGGACCCGGCAAAGATCGAAACCGTTGAAAAGTGGGAAACCCCAAAAACTCCGAAGCATATACGTCAATTTTTAGGATTGGCTGGTTATTACAGAAGATTCATCCAAGATTTCTCCAAAATAGCAAAACCCTTGACTGCATTAACGCATAAAGGGAAGAAATTTGAATGGAAGGATGAACAAGAGAAGGCGTTTCAATTATTGAAGAAAAAGCTAACTACGGCACCTATATTGTCATTGCCTGAAGGGAATGATGAATTTGTGATTTATTGTGACGCATCAAAGCAAGGTCTCGGTTGTGTATTAATGCAACGCACGAAGGTGATTGCTTATGTGTCTAGACAATTGAAGATTCATGAGCAAAATTATACGACGCATGATTTGGAATTAGGCGCGGTTGTTTTTGCATTAAAGACTTAGAGGCACTACTTATATGGGGTCAAAAGTATTATATATACCGACCACAAAAGTCTTCAACACATATTTAATCAGAAACAACTGAATATGAGGCAGCGTAGGTGGATTGAATTGTTGAATGATTACGACTTTGAGATTCATTACCACCCGGGGAAGGCAAATGTGGTAGCCGACGCCTTTAGCAGAAAGGACAGAGAACCCATTCGAGTAAAATCTATGAATATAATGATTCACACTAACTTTACTACTCAAATAAAGGAGGCGCAACAAGGAGTTTTAAAAGAGGGAAATTTAAAGGATGAAATACCCAAAGGATCAGAGAAGCATCTTAATATTCGGGAAGATGGAACCCGGTATAGGGCTGAAAGAATTTGGGTACCAAAATTTGGAGATATGAGAGAAATGGTACTTAGAGAAGCTCAAAAAACCAGATACTCAATACATCCTGGAACGGGGAAGATGTACAAGGATCTTAAGAAACATTTTTGGTGGCCAGGTATGAAAGCCGATATTGCTAAATATGTAGGAGAATGTTTGACGTGTTCTAAGGTCAAAGCTGAACATCAGAAACCATCAGGTCTACTACAACAACCTGAAATCCTGGAATGGAAATGGGAAAACATTACCATGGATTTCATTACTAAATTGCCAAGGACTGCAAGTGGTTATGATACTATTTGGGTAATAGTTTATCGTCTCACCAAGTCAGCACACTTCCTGCCAATAAGAGAAGATGACAAGATGGAGAAGTTAGCACGACTGTATTTGAAGGAAGTCGTCTCCGGACATGGAATACCAATCTCTATTATCTCTGATAGGGATGGCAGATTTATTTCAAGATTCTGGCAGACATTACAGCAAGCATTGGGAACTCGTCTAGACATGAGTACAGCCTATCATCCACAAACTGATGGGCAGAGTGAAAGGATGATACAAACGCTTGAAGACATGCTACGAGCTTATGTTATTGATTTCGGAAATAGTTGGGATCGACATCTACCGTTAGCAGAATTTTCCTACAACAACAGCTACCATTCAAGCATTGAGATGGAGCCGTTTGAAGCACTTTATGGTAGAAAGTGCAGGTTTCCGATTTGTTGGAGTGAAGTGGGGGATAGACAGATTACGGGTCCGGAGATAATACAAGAAACTACCGAGAAAATCATCCAAATTCAACAAAGATTGAAAACCACCCAGAGTCGACAAAAGAGCTATGCGGACAGTAAAAGAAAAGATATAGAGTTTGAAATTGGAGAAATGGTCATGCTTAAGGTTTCACCTTGGAAAGGCGTTGTTCGATTAGGTAAACGGGGGAAACTAAATACAAGGTACATTGGACCATATAAGATTATAGATCGTGTCGGACCAGTAGCTTACCAACTGGAGCTACCTCAACAACTCGCGGCTGTACATAACACTTTCCACGTCTCAAATTTGAAGAAATGTTTTGCTAAAGAAGATCTCACTATTCTGTTGGACGAAATCCAAATCAATGAAAAACTTCAATTCATTGAAGAACCCGTCGAAATAATGGATCGTGAGGTTAAGAGACTTAAACAAAACAAGATACCGATTGTTAAGGTTCGATAGAATGCTCGTAGAGGACTCGAGTTCACCTGGGATCGTGAAGATCAGATGAAGAAGAAATACCCCCATTTATTTCCAAAAGATACGTCAACACCTCCAACTGCTTAAAATTTCGCGACGAAATTTATTTAACGGGTAGGTACTGTAGTGACCCGAACTTTTCCATGTTTATATATATATTAAATGAAATTTTTATTTACATGATTAAGTGTTTCCAACATGTTAATAAATCAAACTTGTTAAGACTTGATTAATTGAAATAGGTTTCATATAGACAATTGACCACCCAAGTTGACCGGTGATTCACGAACGTTAAAACTTGTAAAAACTATACGATGACATATATATGGTTATATATATAGTTAACATGATTTTATTATAAGTATGTATCTCATTAGGTATTTTAATAATGAGTTATATACATAAAAATGAGACTATTAATTTAAGAAACTCGAAAACGATATATATAACGATTATCGTTAGAACAACGTCTTACTAGGTACATATGAATCATATTAAGATATTGATACACTTGGTTAATTATGTTAAATGATAAGTAGATATATTATTAAGTGTATTAACAATGAAATACATATGTAAAAATAAGACTACTAACTTAATGATTTCGAAACGAGACATATATGTAACGATTATCGTTGTAACGACATTTAACTGTATATATATCATACTAAGATATATTATATATCATAATATCATGATAATATAACAATTTAACATCTCATTTGTTATAATAAACAATGGGTTAACAACATTCAACAAGATCGTTAACCTAAAGGTTTCAAAACAATGTTTACATGTAACGACTAACGATGACTTAACGACTCAGTTAAAATGTATATACATGTAGTGTTTTAATATGTATTCATACACTTTTGAAAGACTTCAAGACACTTATCAAAATACTTCTACTTAATAAAAATTCTTACAATTACATCCTCGTTCAGTTTCATCAACAATTCTACTCGTATGCACCCGTATTCGTACTCATACAATACACAGATTTTAGATGTATGTACTATTGGTTTATACAATCCAATGATCAGCTCTTAGCAGCCCATGTGAGTCACCTAACACATGTAGGAACCATCATTTGGTAAGTAGCATGAAATATCTCATAAAATTACAAAAATATGAGTAATCATTCATGACTTATTTACATGAAAACAAAATTACATATCCTTTATATCTAATCCATACACCAATGACCAAAAACACCTACAAACACTTTTATTCTTCAATTTTCTTCATCTAATTGATCTCTCTCAAGTTCTATCTTCAAGTTCTAAGTGTTCTTCATAAATTCCAAAAGTTCTAGTTTCATAAAATCAAGAATACTTCCAAGATTGCAAGTTTACTTCCAAATTTTCTAAATTCATTCCAAGTAATCATCCAAGATCAAGAAACCTTTGTTACTTACAGTAGGTTATCTTTCTAATACAAGGTAAAAATCATATTCAAACTTTAATTCAATTTCTATAACTATAACAATCTTATTTCGAGTGGAAATTTTACTTGAAATTGTTTTCGTGTCATGATTCTGCTTCAAGAACTTTCAAGCCATCCAAGGATCCTTTGAAGCTAGATCTATTTTTCTCATTTCCAGTAGGTTTATCCAAGGAACTTGAGGTAGTAATGATGTTCAAAACATCATTCAATTCATACATATAAAGCTATCTTATTCGAAGGTTTAAACTTGTAATCACTAGAACATAGTTTAGTTAATTCTAAACTTGTTCGCAAATAAAAGTTAATCCTTCTAACTTGACTTTTTAAATCAACTAAACATATGTTCTATATCAATATGATATGCTAACTTAATGATTTAAAACCTGGAAACACGAAAAAACACCGTAAAACCGGATTTACGCCGTCGTAGTAACACCGCGGGCTATTTTGGGTTAGTTAATTAAAAACTATGATAAACTTTGATTTAAAAGTTGTTATTCGGGGAAAATGATTTTTATTATGAACATGAAACTATATCCAAAAATTATGGTTAAACTCAAAGTGGAAGTATGTTTTCTAAAATGGTCATCTAGACGTCGTTCTTTCGACTGAAATGTCTACCTTTACAAAAATGACTTGTAACTTATTTTTCGACTATAAACCATTACTTTTTCTGTTTAGATTAATAAAATAGAGTTCAATATGAAACCATAGCAATTTGATTCACTCAAAATGGATTTAAAATGAAGAAGTTATGGGTAAAACAAGATTGGATAATTTTTCTCATTTTAGCTACGTGAAAATTGGTAACAAATCTATTCCAACCATAACTTAATCAACTTGTATTGTATATTATGTAATCTTGAGATACCATAGACACGTATATAATGTTTCGACCTATCATGTCGACACATCTATATATTTCGGAACAACCATACACGCTCTATATGTGAATGTTGGAGTTAGCTATACAGGGTTGAGGTTGATTCCAAAATATATATAGTTTGAGTTGTGATCAATACTGAGATACGTATACACTGGGTCGTGGATTGATTCAAGATAATATTTATCGATTTATTTCTGTACATCTTACTGTGGACAACTAGTTGTAGGTTACTAACGTGGACAGCTGACTTAATAAACTTAAAACATCAAAATATATTAAAAGTGTTGTAAATATATTTTGAACATACTTTGATATATATGTATATATTGTTATAGGTTCGTGAATCAATCAGTGGCCAAGTCTTACTTCCCGACGAAGTAAAAATATGTGAAAGTGAGTTATAGTCCCACTTTTAAAATCTAATATTTTTGGGATGAGAATACATACAGGTTTTATAAATGATTTACAAAATAGACACAAGTACGTGAAACTACATTCTATGGTTGAATTATCGAAATCGAATATGCCCCTTTTTATTAAGTCTGGTAATCTAAGAATTAGGGAACAGACACCCTAATTGACGCGAATCCTAAAGATAGATCTATTGGGCCTAACAAACCCCATCCAAAGTACCGGATGCTTTAGTACTTCGAAATTTATATCATATCCGAAGGGTGTCCCGGAATGATGGGGATATTCTTAAATATGCATCTTGTTAATGTCGGTTACCAGGTGTTCACCATATGAATGATTTTTATCTCTATGTATGGGATGTGTATTGAAATATGAAATCTTGTGGTCTATTATTATGATTTGATAATATATAGGTTAAACCTATAACTCACCAACATTTTTGTTGACGTTTTAAGCATGTTTATTCTCAGGTGATTATTAAGAGCTTCCGCTGTCGCATACTTAAATAAGGACGAGATTTGGAGTCCATGCTTGTATGATATTGTGTAAAAACTGCATTCAAGAAACTTATTTCGTTGTAACATATTTGTATTGTAAACCATTATGTAATGGTCGCGTGTAAACAGGATATTTTAGATTATCATTATTTGATAATCTACGTAAAGCTTTTTAAACCTTTATTGATGAAATAAAGGTTATGGTTTGTTTTAAAATGAATGCAGTCTTTGAAAAATGTCTCATATAGAGGTCAAAACCTCGTAACGAAATCAATTAACATGGAACGTTTTTAATCAATAAGAACGGGACATTTCATGTAGATGATTGATACTTTCTGTCTTTAAATCGATTCCTATCATTATCCATAGTACAAATCATATAACCAATTGATTCATTTTTATTTTATCTTTTAGTTAAATTTTTGTTCTCTTTTGTATGATTGAGAAAGTGAGAGACACATTCTATATTTAATTAAGCAATTCAGTCGATTGGTATATGATTCAACCTACTACTACTTCTATTAACAACACACCCTTCTTCTTCTCTCACTTACTCTTTTGTTCTTCTTCTCCTGAGACTACTGGCCACCATCGGCCTTCACACCACAACCATTGATGACCACCATCGTTGACATAGAGAACCGCCACCTTATTATCTTATTTCTCTTGTTTAATTCGATCACAACCATCACATGTCATCAACCTTTACACCACTCCCCACCACTAAATCGGCAATCACTTTAACCACCTTGAAACACCACTATAACCAACGAAAACAACAATCACAAGAATCACCTTTCTTTTTCTTATTTCCATCGGCTACCACCTCAACAAACCCACCATCGATTCTCTTGTTCCTTTTTGAACAAGATCAACACAAACACCATCTTCTTCGTTCATTCATTCTCACTTAACAACCGTATCACCATCACCACCCTTTGTGTAATTTTTTTTTACGAACACCTTAAAGCCACTGCAACTTGCGTTTATATTTCTACTGCTACAAAGAAGTTTCCTGGTTATAACATGTTGATAATGGTGTTATTTTAGTGATGGTGATTTATCAATAATGATGGGGAATAATTCAATGATGGAATGCAATAAAGCAAAGTGGACCTATTAATGCTCGATACCAATCAATTAAAGCAGAAATTGAGGTCTTATTATTTAATACAACTGGGTCTTGAACTTGTTTAATTAATTTTAACCGGGAACTTTGCCTAAGTAGTTTGGGCCGTATATTTTTTTTGTTTTCTAGTTGGACTTGTGATGTTGGGCCGAGTTCCAATGGTTGTTCCTACTAGACCGAGGCCCACCACACACTTGATCTCAACTTGTTCTAAGTTGGCATTTTGCTCGTCGACTTGTACTGCTGCTACCAGGCGTGTATTATTATTTTTTTATTTTTGTACAAACGAAATGGTAAGGTCTCAATGATGAGACGAAAGTGATAATGATGATGGAGAGTGGGTTACTATGATCGTGATTTCATGTCGATGTTAATGAAGATAATGATCCTTGATGATATGTGTATGATGATGTTTAGTAGAATAGAAAATAATGTTGAGATATAGTGATTATATATCGATTTGATAATGATGATAATTGGGTTGTTAGAAGAAGGAAAGAAACAGAAAAGCTGGTTATATAGTTTAGGTGCGTGAATTAAATCAGAAAATCAAGTTAGCTCAACTGGTTTAAGGATGTGTGGGGTGTTTTCAAGTTACCCAGAGGTCACAGGTCCAATCCTGGGCTAGGAAATTTTTTTTTTTAGAAAATGAAGAAGAAAATCAGACAGCTACAGTTAGACGGGTTACATAATTATGGGTTGGATATAATTATAGAAAAACTGAGTCAGAGGAGGTGGTCTTGGGAGTTGACTGGGGAACAAGAGGTCATGGGTTCGAGTCTTGGAAATGGCATTTTTATTTGGAACTTGTTACTTTAAGGTAGTTTTATTAATATTTTTATTATTATTCTGAAAATAATGCAATTTATTATTATCATTAATGTTAGGATTAGTATCATGTTTATAATATTATAATTTATTAGAAAAATTATGATTTAGTTGTTATCATAGTTATTGTTATTATTATTATTACTAATATTATCATTATTATTATTATCATTATAATTATCATTATTGATATTATTAGTATTATAATTAGTATTATTATTATTATTAGTATTAACATGATTTTAAAATTATTATTATTATTATTAACATTAGTATTAGTATAATCATTTTTAATATCATATTTAATTATTATTAAAATATTCATTATTATTAAAACTACTATTTTTATTAAAATTATCATTTTCATTATTATTATTATTATTATTATTATTATTATTATTATTATTATTATTATTATTATTATTATTATTATTATTATTATTATATTAAAATAAATAAAGAGCTTGTACATAAAAATATACTCATTACATATACTATAATATTATCTATACTTATATATTAAACATACTAACATTTTATTATATATATACAAAATAAATATATATAATATATAAATTAAGATATAATATATAAGTAAAATATATATTAAAATTTAGTACAAATTCTATATATAGACTACAACACTAAATATATAAATATTATATAATTAGTAGATGAAATTATTTGATTACCATTATATGTGTTAATATATATATATAAATGATATAGGTTCGTGAATCCGAGGCCAACCCTGCATTGTTCAATATAGTCATATGTATTTTTACTACAAAATACAATATGGTGAGTTCATTTAATTCACTTTTACTCTTTACATTTTTGGGACTGAGAATACATGTGCTACTTTTACAACTGCTTTATTAAATGCTTTTGAAATACATTTTGAACTGTGAATACATGAAATTCTCTTATAAATGTTTGATGAGATAGACAAAAGCAAAACATTCCTCGAATGAATTATGTGGAAGTGATAATTGCCTCCATTGAATTATGTGGACGTGATAATTGCCACAACTGATATGAATATTTTTCTCCTGATTATTATTGCTTAGTAACCTAAGAATTAGGGAACATCACTAATTTTGAGAATTAGTGCACGCCTAATTGACGCGAATCCTAAAGGTAGCTACCGGGTTTAACACCCCCACTCAGAATGTTCACTGAACGGAAGGGCTAGTGGGCGTGGTGTTTAGCACTTCGAAGTTTATATGATTATTATACAGACGAGATGTTCTGTTTTGGGGATACTATTATGCGCATTATATGTTAAGGTCAGTTACTAAGCCAAGCTTTGAAAGCAATGAAAAGTGAATGTTATGTATCGAGAGAATGATTTTATACATAGGTTATGTGTATGCTATTTTTGTGCACAAGATATGTGTACGGTTACTAAGATTTATGAAAGATGATTTTGTACATGAAAAAGGTGTACTGTATTTATAAGATATCGCATGTACATTACATGTGGGTATAGGATTCGGGCCCATTTGTACCATGCAGGATTTAAATCTTGTGGTCTATCAAAATGATGAATTTTATTGTTTTATGATAAACCTATGAACTCACCAACCTTTTGGTTGACACTTGAAAGCATGTTTATTCTCAGGTATGAAAGAAATCTTCCGCTGTGCATTTGCTCATATTAGAGATATTACTTGGAGTCATTCATGACATATTTCAAAAGACGTTGCATTTGAGTCATCGAGTTCATCAAGATTATTATTAAGTCAATTATAGTTGGAGGTATTATGAAATAGTATGCTTGCCGTCAACTTTCGATGTAAAGAAAGTTTGTCTTTTAAAAACGAATGCAATGTTTGTAAAATGTATCATATAGAGGTCAAATACCTCACGATGTAATCAACTATTGTGAATCATTTATATTGTATATGTAAGGGGCATTTCAGTTGGTATCAGAGCGGTGGTCTTAGCAAATCAGGTCTGCATTAGTGTGTCTAACTGATAGTCTTTAGGATACATTACTGAGTCTGGACTTCGATCGTGTCTGCATGTCAAAAATTTTGCTTATCATTTCTTGTCGAAAATTACCTGCTTATCATTCTTAGGGAATCACTTACTTATTATCTTAAGTCTAGACATGTCTTACTGCATTTAGTGCATCGATAGTGTATAGACAAAATTCATATCTTAGCGTATCTGTTACTATAGACTTTTCCTGACAGCTTTCGTAGATTCTTCCGTAACTTATGGGATTTTAGTATTATATATGTATATGTAAATTATGTATTTCAGGGTACTAATATACATCCTATAATCTATTTTTTTTTATCGAAAATCCTTCATCTGATCGTACGAGATGAATCCCTCAACCAGTTCGAATTCTTCGAATTTCGACATCTATTCCGATATGGAGTTTCACCTAAGCTCCGAAAGCAGTGTCACCAGAATGAATCAACCAATTCATCTGATGGGTTCATAGCCTACTTAATCATTGGAGACAAAAAGAAGGTGGCCCTTTTCATCAACCAAATTCATCTCTTGGCGAAGAACCTGAAGCACTTACCGGTGAACCAGTCCGAAATACCATTTTCACTCGTTCTTACCGACAATCATCCCAGAATAAAAGAAGAAGTCAACGAAATTCGCGCTCGAGTAATCAATTTGGAGAATATGGTGCAAAATTTACCAGCTTCAACAACATCACCGGCACCAACAGCACCATCAATAACAGCACCAGTACCATCAACAATCCATGCCTCAACATCTCATTCTGTACCTCGAGTATAATCATCATTCTACGTATCGTTCTACATCATTTATCTTCGTTCCACATGGCGATTATGTAATCTCTAATGTTTTAGAGATTATATATCCTTGTTTTAACGGTAAATCAAATGAGTTTAATATCATATTAACTCATTAAAACCATGATTACATATGGAAAAAAATATATATATGTATATATGTTTTCATAAAGATTATAATTAAAAGTTCTTTTGTACAAACTGTTAATGGTGGAAATATTTTAACGGGTAGGTAATACCCGAGGAATATTTAGATTTCACATTAATAAGTTATATTGTACATTCTTCGAATATGATACAACAGTCAATTACTATCCTACTTACATCCACAAGATATACGAATCCGTTCACCACAAAATAACCATTTTCATTCAATTTCGTATTTGGATTTTGAATTACCAGAATCCAACAAGTGGCATAATGAAGAAAACATTGGACAAAATAAAATTTGTTAGAAACAAACATATTAACTACGAGAATTTTTTTTGTTAAGAATCCACGCTAACTGTTCCTAGCTAATTGTTCCTAGCTAACTGATTACATTTTATTTATCGCAATTTAATTATCGCAATTTATATTCTCGCAATTTTATTTATCGTCATTTAATTTCTGTTATTTATTTTACGCACTTTAAATATAGGGACACGTATATAAGGTTTTGACATATCATATCGATGCATATATATATATATATATATATATATATATATATATATATATATATATATATATATTATTTGGAATAACCATAGACACTCTATATGCAGTAATGTTTGAGTTAGCTATACAGTGTTGAGGTTGATTCTACAATAATATATATACTTTGAGTTGTGATCGAGTCTGAGACATGTACACGGGTCACGATATGTATTAATTAATTCGAATATTATATATTAAATTGTATATGAATTATTGGACTGTTAACTATGGACTATCGACTATGGACTAATGACATTGGACAATTAAAATGAATTAAAATATTGATTATAACATATGAAACTAAACATCTCTTCAAGTTTGCCACTTGATTTCATCTTAAACCTCGTTTGTATCTTGATGATTACAATCTGCGTTTAAACCTTTCATGATTTTTGAAAACACTTCAATCAAGAGGATGAACCAACTGCACTTCATCTACGGAAGAAAATATTGATACATATAATTTTGCACCTGAAAACACTCAGAACCTAAGTAAACGTCTAACACATATGTGTGCTAGCTTCTTTGGAGTTGTTATTACCGAAAATAACCTTACAATCTCTTTCCAAAGTAACCAATTTTGTCACAACTCCAGCAAGTCAACTTCGACTTTTCGTTTGAAACAACCTTATTATAACCTTGATATATTTGTGTGCTCTTTTATTGTTACCGGTGAACCTTTTATGTTCCACCATAGTACCATCAACGTTTAATCATCTAAAAACACATTTCTCCTGAAACCACCTCGGATTGATAACCGATGATTCAGATATCGTAGCATTAAATGCAGAGGAAACAGAAAAATTATAGACAGTCTAAACGGCCAAAAGTTTGATGATAAAGAATGGAGTGTTAGGAACGCTCGATAGAAAATTTGGTACTGAAGAACAGATTGAGTAAACCATGAAGGAGACCAAGGCCAAATACAAGGACCATACCATATATTCATAGAATCCAGGTAATTCTGGATCCGATGAAACCTTCAACGAATATCTTGCTCCGTACTCATGTTAAAATCTTGCCGAAAAATATTTCTTCATCATCCATCAAACTTAGAAATCCCAAAATATCATCATAAATATCTTCGATATTTCTGAAGATATTTTCATAAATATTCTCGTTCGAAATTATTTATCTCTTCGTGCTATCTATAATACATTATAAAGGAAACTACTTTAGTTTCTAAATTTTTTTAAAATTCGAATATAAATTATGAATGTTTTTGAAGTAGTGTTGGGAATTGATGCATGAGTTAGTATAATATAATGACACTTGATCAACGTGATTATATTACAGTAGTTCACGCTGAGTTTCTAATGGAACGTGATGATTCACAGATCATAACGTCATCATGTGCCATGTTACATGACTCTTGTATTCTATTTAACCTTCAAAGATATCAAGAAATTATTTTCTTGATAATTCGGTTTTTTCCGGATATTCGGGTAATTTGACAAATCAAGACCGTGCTATTACAAATTTCTTCCTTAGAACATTAACTATGTTCATTCTAAAATTTCATACCTACGAATTCTGGACCATTACTGGCTTGACTTAAAAGTCGGGAAGAGAAGACAAGAGCACGAAGCTCCGATATATAAGGAAAAATACAAAGCCCAACAACAACACCGAAATTACAAACCGTGGATATCAGTACGAATAGCAATATAAAGACACGGTATAATTAAGAATAGTATCACCCCAAGTTAATAGTAGAAGTAAACATATTTTTCTGGTGGAAGATTGAAAAGAAGGATGACAGGAATGATGATTAGGAAAATATCAAGGATTAGAACGGGATTAAGCATTTTTGCAATCTTTTGGATGTATGAACTAAGGAAGAACGTATAGGAATGGTGAAAATAATGGAACGAAAAAAGTTTAATTTATAATGGAAATATCAGACAGAGTAATCGAGGCAGATAACCGTATTTAAGTATAGAGATCTTAATTTCCTTACTCGCCGAAGAATCAAATCTTTTAGATTTCGAAGATTTCCTCTAAATCCCTTAAACTCCGAAAATCAACCCTATCCGCGTTAAAAGTTATGATGAAACTTACCTTCCTCATTTCACTAGTTTGTGATAGCTTCACTCGTACTCTTCACATAAACGACTTGTTTTATCCAAACCAATCACTGATGATAAAACTCTAAATTTCAGCCCATATGAGTCATAAAAAACATACTTAATGTCAACCACGACCATCCCAATCAAATTTCGGGACGAAATTTCTTTAACGGGTAGGTACTGTGACGACCCAGAGATTTCCGACCAAATTTAAACGTAATCTTTATATGTTTCCGACACGATAAGCAAAGTATGTAAGATTGAGTCTCAAAATGTTTGAACCTTTTATATGAATTCATTTAACCTTTGACTATCCCCGATGATTCACGAACAATTGTTTGTATATATATATATATATATATATATATATATATATATATATATATATATATATATATATATATTGTAAAAATTAATATAAAGCATACCTAATAATTTGAATTAATAAAATACAACATATTTATTTGAACTGAAAATTTCAAAATAATATATAGAATAATCTGAACTGCTATTAAAATGAATATATATATATGATTCTTATTAATAATTATATGGTAATATATATAAAATGTATAAATATTAAATAGTTAACATCTGTTATCATATAATATTAATAAATAAATGTAATTACAAGTTGGAATATAATTGTGATAATATTATTATTAGTATTATTAATAGTTTCATATTTATTATTAAAAATTAATATTGAATATGAATGTTAGTGTAATTAATATTATTAGGTTTCTTTATATATTTAATATACATATATATATATGATGTATAGTTACATACAAATATAGATATACTTAAATACGTATATATATAAATTACAAATATAGATATATAGATAGGTACATTAATACGGTACAGTTCTATAAATATATACGCATATATATAAATACAGATAACATACAAAATTCTGTTTTCTATCCTTCTCAAGGCTGTAGATGATTGATACTTTCTGTCTTTAAATTGATTCCTATCATTATCCATAGTACAAATCAGATAACCAATTGATTCGTTTTTATTTTATCTTTTAGTTAAATTTATGTTCTCTTTTGTATGATTGAGAAAGTGAGAGACACATTCTATATTTAATTAAGCAATTCAGTCGATTGATATATAATTCAACCTACTACTACTTCTATTAACAACACACCCTTCATCTTCTCTCACTTCCTCTTTTGTTCTTCTTCTCCTAAGACTACTGGCTACCATCGGCCTTCACACCACAACCATTGATCACCACCATCGTTGACATAGAGAACTGCCACCTTATTATCTTATTTCTCTTGTTTAATTCGATCACAACCATCACTTGTCATCAACCTTTACACCACTCCCCACCACTAAATAGGCCATCACTTTAACCACCTTGAAACACCACTATAACCAACGAAAACAACCATCACAAGAATCACCTTTCATTTTCTTATTTCCGTCAGCTACCACCTCAACAAACCCACCGTCGATTCACTTATTCCTTTTTTAACAAGATCAACACAAACACCATCTTCTTCGTTCATTCATTCTCACTTAACAACCGTATCACCATCACCACCCTTTATGTAATTTTTTTTTTGACGAACACCTTAAAGGCACTGCAACTTGCGTTTATATTTTTGCTGCTACAAAGAAGTTTCCTGGTTATAACATGTTGATAATGGTGTTATTTTAGTGATGGTGATTTATCAATAATGATGGGGAATAATTCAATGATGGAATGCAATAAAGCAAAGTGGACCTATTAATGCTCGATACCAATCAATTAAAGCAGAAATTAAGGTCTTATTATTTAATACAACTGGGTCTTGAACTTGTTTAATTAATTTGAACCGGGAACTTTGCCTAAATAGTTTGGGCCGTATATTTTTTTTGTTTTCTAGTTGGACTTGTGATGTTGGGCTGAGTTCCAATGGTTGTTCCTACTAGACCGAAGCCCACCACACACTTGATCTCAACTTGTTCTAAGTTGGCATTTTTCTCGTCGACTTGTACTACTGCCACCAGGCGTGTATTATTTTTATTTTTATTTTTGTGCAAACGAAATGGTAAGGTCTCAATGATGAGACGAAAGTGATAATGATGATGGAGAGTGGGTTACTATGATCGTAATTTCATGTCGATGTTAATGAAGATAATGATCCTTGATGATATGTGTATGATGATGTTTAGTAGAGTAGAAAATAATGTTGAGATATAGTGATTATATATCGATTTGATGATGATGATAATAATTGGGTTGTAAGAAGAAGGAAGGAAACAGAAAAGCTGGTTATATAGTTTATGTGCGTGAATTAAATCCAAAAATCAAGTTAGCTCAACTGGTTTAAGGATGTGTGGGGTGTTTTCTGGTTACCTAGAGGTCACAGGTTCAATCCTGGGCTAGGACATTTTTTTTTAGAAAATGAAGTAGAAAATCAGACAGCTACAGATAGACGGGTTACATAATTATGGGTTGGATATAATTATAGAAAAACTGAGTCAGAGGAGGTGGTCTTGGGAGTTGACTGGGGAACAAGAGGTCATGGGTTCGAGTCTTGAAAATGGCATTTTTATTTGGAACTTGTTACTTTAAGGTAGTTTTATTAATATTTTTATTATTATTATGAAAATAATGCAATTTATTATTATCATTAATTTTAGGATTAGTATCACGTTTATAATATTATAATTTATTAGAAAAATTATGATTTAGTTGTTATCATAATTATTGTTATTATTATTACTAATATTATCATTATTATTATCATTATTAATATTATTAGTATTATAATTAGTATTATTATTATTATTATTATTATTATTATTATTATTATTAGTATTAACATGATTTTAAGATTATTATTATTATTAACATTAGTATTAGTATTGTCATTTTTACTATCATACTTAATTATTGTTAAAATATTCATTATTATTAAAACTACTATTTTTATTAAAATTATCATTTTCATTATTATTATTATTATTATTATTATTATTATTATTATTATTATTATTATTATTATTATTATTATTATTATTATTATTATTATTATTATTTTTATTATTATTATTATTATTATTATTATTATTATATTAAAATAAATAAAGAGCTTGTACATAAAAATATACTCATTACATATACTATAATATTATCTATAATTATATATTAAACACACTAACATTTTATTATATATATACAAAATAAATATATATAATATATAAATTAAGATATAATATATAAATAAAATATATATTAGAATTTAGTACAAATTCTATATATAAACTACAACACTAAATATATAAATATTATATAATTAGTAGATGAAATTATTTGATTACCATTATATGTGTTAATATATATATAAATGATTTAGGTTCGTGAATCCGAGGCCAACCCTGCATTGTTCAATATAGTCATATGTATTTTTACTACAAAGTACAGTATGGTGAGTTCATTTGATTCCCTTTTACTCTTTACATTTTTGGGACTGAGAATACCTGTGCTACTTTTACAACTGCTTTATTAAATGCTTTTGAAATACATTTTGAACTGTGAATACATGAAATGCTCTTATAAATGTTTGACGACATAGACACAAGCAAAACATTCCTCGAATGAATTATGTGGACGTGATAATTGCCACCATTGAATTATGTAGACGTGATAATTACCACAATTGATATGAATATTTTTCCCCTGATTATTATTGCTTGGTAACCTAAGAATTAGGGAACATCACTAATTTTGAGAATTAGTGCACGCCTAATTGACGCGAATCTTAAAGGTAGCTACCGGGTTTAACACCCCCACCCAGAATGTTCACTAGACAGAAGGGCTAGTGGGCGTGGTGTTTAGTACTTCAAAGTTTATATAATTATTATACAGACGAGATGTTGTATTTTGGGGATATTATTATGCGCATTATATGTTAAGGTCGGTTACCAAGCCAAGCTATGAAAGCAATGAAAAGTGAATGTTATGTATCGAGAGAATGATTTTATACACAGGTTATGTGTATGCTATTTTTGTGCACAAGATATGTGTACGGTTACTAAGATTTATGAAAGATGATTTTGTACACTAAAAAGGTGTACTGTATTTAAAAGATATCGCATGTACAATACAGGTGGGTATAGGATTCGGGCTCATTTGTACCATGCAGGATTTAAATCTTGTGGTCTATCAAAATGATGAATTTTATTGTTTTATGATAAACCTATGAACTCACCAACCTTTTGGTTGACACTTGAAAGCATGTTTATTCTTAGGTATGAAAGAAATCTTCCGCTGTGCATTTGCTCATATTAGAGATATTACTTGGAGTCATTCATGACATATTTCAAAAGACGTTGCATTTGAGTCATCGAGTTCATCAAAATTATTATTAAGTCAATTATAGTTGGAGGTATTATGAAATAGTATGATTGTCGTTAACTTTCGATGTAAAGAAAGTTTGTCTTTTAAAAACGAATGCAATGTTTGTAAAATGTATCATATAGAGGTCAAATACCTCGCGATGTAATCAACTATTGTGAATCATTTATATTGTATATGAACGGGGCATTTCAACTTCCATCTAACAACATTCCTGCCATCTCCTCAGCCATAAATGGCTGCTCTTCCTCTTCTCCATAATCCCACTCATTTTCCACAAACGTTCATTATTGTGTTCATACTCAGCATCATCCACCAAAGTATTCAATTGATTGAACAATTTAAGTAATTGTTGCTTGGAGATTGACTTTCCTTTACCCATATGCTTGACATTAACATCCGATGTTCTATTAAAAGAGACATTATGCGTTCCCCGCCTATCTTTCCAAACTCCTCCACTAGATTTCTTCAGCAATGGCTTCTTCAATCGCGGTATAGTTCATTCACATGTTCTTCTGCTACACTAGTATTCAATTGATCTCCTTCTTCGATTGAAGTCTCTTCCAAGGTTAATTGATCCACATGTATATTCTCAAGGAGATTCTATGTGACTGGTTCGAGCGTTGCTCGTGTTGAAGTCATGTTAGTTGCTTTCGCGTTCTTGGTATTCTTGTTGGTCTTTGAAACGGATGGCGTCATATGTTGGTACGATTTTCCGTATAGTGGGTGTACGGTACCTGTACCAAACAATAACAGCCTACGTTGAGCGATTGGATGCCGATTTTTGCCCTTAGGAAATAATCCCTACAGACCCTAAACACGGATTATAGATCCGTGGGGTGGCCTTAATCAATCTTTGGATCAATCTGAAATCCGTCTAGCGTTCTGTTGCTAAGCGGTTAATGTTTTAGAGTGAGAAAGAACTGTGTGAGAAAGAAAATGTACTTCTCTCTGACTGAAGTTCAGATTAGATGTGAAATGTGGTGACCCAGGGGGTCTATTTATAGGCGTAGAATGTCCGAAATTCTCAGGAAACATGTGTCGAACGCTGATTAGTTCTATTATGTGAAATATTCGAAACTAACTTTGGCATGGCTGACTTGGCTGCGTATCGCTCATGTGCCTAGTAAAAGGGCTTAAGCATAGAAGCTACCTACAGGGCTTACGCATGATGTTCGGCGGCCTACTAAACACTGGACGACAAATGCTTAAATTCTTCAAATATTGTTATCTTTTATGCCTTTTGATCCATTCTACTATATAAAAATGATGTTTTTATGCGTGTATCCCCTAGGATACATCATTATTTTAGCAAAACATTTAGAGCAACCGCTCTGATACCAATTGTAAGTAACTAGAGGGGGTGAATAGTTACATAGTGCAATTTTAAAACTTTTTCTGATTTAGTACTTGAGAATATTATAGTGTGATTCAAATAGTTTGTTTACAAGTATAATAAATAAGAAGATATGGGATAAAAGAATATGTCATACCCCCAAATAGGGTCGGGGAAAATATGACTTCACAATATCACAACACAAGTATGTATAAACGAGAACGACTCTATATGAGACGTTTTAATTAAAAACCAATGTATTATAAGCAGCAGAAAGTATTAAGTCATTACAAATGACTCCTTAAAATTTAAATGTAATCTAAAAATGTTCTAATGCAATAATATGAATGATGATATGCGGACTCCAAAAGCAGCAAAGTCCAAATAGCAAATAATCTTTAGCAATCTTCACCTGAGACAAAATATGCTTAAAGTGTCAACCAAAAATGTTTGAGTGAACAACATAGGTTTATCAATAATAACCAAGTTTTTAGATCACAAGATTTAATTATAAAGGTTAATCAGTTCGGTAGTAGTGCCGGTGTATATGATATCAAAACTAACCATAAGTTACCCTAAACACATCACGTTCGTGTCGTAAATCACTATTATGTATCCATTGACCAACAGTCATCCGGATAACTTCTTATTTATACGTAGCAATTAACGATATCATGACAGGGATTTAGCATGATTCAAAGCATGTTAGCACAGTTTGAACTAATCAAGATAAAGTTTTCGAGTACTTGTGTCTAAGCGTAAAATAGTTTAAAAGCAAGCATGTGTCTCACCCCAAAGTTATAAAACAGTTAAGAAATAGTAAAAAGAGGGGCTATGAAGTTCACCTTAATAGTAGATAGATATTCCACGCAAGTTATATGATCGGAGTGTTGAACACGGAGATCTCAACCTAGAGATATTATGTTCGATTAGTTAATGTCTAATAGACATAAAGTTTGTTTGTTTATATAGCAAACTATATTAACAGTGACCGTTCTCGAGAAAAGTTATATTTATATAAGTGATAATATACTTAGTGTACTTAAGTGTTACTATATAGATAAGTGTATAGGTTATACTAATAATAGTATTATTATTTAATTAATCAACTATTATGTATACTTATCATTATATAATTATACCTATGTGATATATGCATATATATATTCTTTATTATTATTATACATGTATGTGTTCATACCTATATGGTATATATATATAGATATATATATATATATATATATATATATATATATATATATATATATATATATACTAGATGTAGGTGTTACATATATATAAGTGTATGATGATACATATATATATATATATACACTTATTACTTTTCATTATTATGTTTACTAACTTATATAACTTACATAATACACATTCATACATACATACACACGTACATATACATACATATATATACACATACATATACACGTATGTATATATTTACATATACACACACATATACATACAGTGTATACATACACATACGTACGTATGCATGCATGCATGCACATGTATTATTATTATCATTATTCTTTACTAACATTACTAATCTTACTAACCATATACTTTTAAGTGTACAATCCTTATTAATCATCATCTCATCCTTCATTATATCTTTTAATCACATAAATCATAACTTTTTAACATAATAACTAATAATCTTACAAGCCATAATCAATTATCCTTATTTATTTTAATCAACTTCATAACAAAGATCATGATGATATCTTAACCCTAATCTTCTTTTTATCAATATCCATTCATAATCTTTTAATCTTGTAACCTAGCTTATTAACAACCATAACACTTTAAGTTTCACAATCTTATTAATCATAACCTTCATTATCCTTTAACCATAATCACTATAATTATACTTTTTTCATATTCATTATCATCTTTTAACACATAAATTCATAATCATCTTGTTAACAATTAATTATAATACTTGTTCAAAATCTTTATCATTATTCATTATATGTTACATCTAAACTCAATATGAAATCATAAACTTTTATCTTAATACAAATAATCATTATCTAAGAGATTTAAGTAGGATTAAACTAGGGTTTAGAACTACCTCAAGAAGAATAATATCAAGGATTGGTGATAAGTATGGTACGAACAGAAGACAAAAAACAAGCAGCAGCAGTACGACCCAAAAGAAGGGTCTGTTTGGTTCTTCTGGTTTGACAGAAAAATAGCAACACATAACAGCAACAAAGGACGATTTCTTGGACTTGTTTGATATCGATTAGCAGCAAGAAACAGGAGATAAATTGCAGCAACTTGGATGTCTTGTAGGGTTGTTGAGGTCACGAGTTCAACAAGAAAATAGGAGCGTTTACAGTAGCAATTTGAATGGAAAGGTGCAGGAGGTTTTGTGGTAGTTTTAATCGATTGCAGCAGGGATTTTGATGATGATGATTAGAAACAGAAAGAGGGCTATTTGATAGTCATTTTTAGTTGACACAAAGCAGATGGTTAGGGTTTTACTTGTCGACAGAATATGGAGGGAAGCAAGAGGTATGATCGACTTGTTTTTGCAGTTTTGTGGTGAAAGATCTAGTGAATATCATGAGGGTTTTTATAGGTGTTGGTGGTTTCCTAATTGCATTCAACTACTTGGAGATCAAAGATGGTAACTAGGATCAAACTAGGATTTGCCAGCTTATAGTTTTCCTAATTCATCTACAGCACCGAACTATACCTTACACATTTTTTTTTTACGATTTTACTTATTTATTTATGTAATTTATATATTTTTTTATTACTATTATTAATATTATTAATATTAGGGTTATATTTATTTAATTACATTTTATTTATTTATTAGACCTTAACTTTTATAAATTTTACTAAGTTCATATGAGTTCTTATAAATTTTAATTCATATAAATGTTACACTTAATTTATGACATATTGTTTATATTATTTATTTAGGATTAGGGTTAGGGTTATTATGTAATATTATATGGTATTAGGGTTTAGCATTTAATGCATAGGGTTTGGTTTAGGGTTTTAAATAATATTAGGGTTTTAGTATTAATTACTCGAATAACAACCCTAATAATATACTGAATAAGACAATGAAACCTTAAGGGCAAATTTGGAAATTTCAAAATGGAAAAATGAGGGTTGTTATAGTACCTCCCCGTTAATTTAAACTTCGTCCCGAAGTTTCAGGAAGACTTCTCGGATGCATTAACCTTTGAGAATAGATGAGGATATTTCCGCTTCATCCGGTTTTCACGTTCCCAGGTATACTCGGGGCCTCTACGTGAATTCCAATGGATCTTAACAACAAGAATAGAGCTTTGTTTCAAACGTTTAACCTCACGATCCAGAACTTCTATAGGTTTTTCGGTGAAGTGCAATTAATGAGAAGATCATTCAAGGAAATAACAGATATGTCATCAACAAGACACTTTTTAAGATTTGAAATGTGAAATGTATGAACTTTAATTAACAGGAAGTGTTGACTAAAAATTACCATTCGGTCAACATTTTGTTAAAGCAAAGTTTACACTTAATTAAGTGGAGGTCTACTTGAGTGAGAGCTGATATTGCATGAAATTTCAGCTAAAAGTGTTGGGGTGATTAGAATTTCTAGTCTTATGGACTTCATCCATGACTAGTTCTTGAATATTTCTGATTAACGATGATTTTTATAGGATCGACATGTATTCCTTCACTATCAACTACATGTCCAAGAAATTGTACGGTTCACAGCCAAAGTTCACACTTGGAAAGCTTGGCATACAGTTGTTCCTTCTTTAAGAGCTCTAGAATCAATTGCAGATGTTGCTCATGCTCTTTCTCGCTCTTGGAATAGATTAAGATGTCATCAGTGAAAACAGTTACGAATTTATCAAGATAAAGCTTGCATACATGGTTCATAAGATCCATGAATACATCATGAGCATTGGTTGAACCAAAAGGCATGACAAGAAACTCATAGTGTCTATAACAAGTTAGGAAAGTAGTCTTAGAAACATCAGCTTCCTCGACCCTCAATTGATGATAACCCGACCTAGGATAAATCTTCAAATATATACTTGATCCTTGCAGTAGGTCATCAATAAGCAGGAATGGATAACGATTCTTGAGGGTTAGCTTGTTGAGTTCTCGGTAAATAATACACATCCTCAAGGTGCCATCTTTCTTCTTAACAAATAGAATGGGTGCTCTCACGGAGGCAAGCTAAGACGAATGAAACCTTTTTCCAAAAGTTCTTTGGGATTGGCTGGGTAATTCCTTCATTTCGGATGGAGCTAAACGGTATGATACCTATGCAATAGGTACAGCACCGGGCGTGGATAATTGACAAGTGAAGGATATACAATATCTAGGGTTGATATTTTTAGTTAACAATATAGTGATAAGGAGTAGGTAATGGTACACAATGGTCCTAAG
Source organism: Rutidosis leptorrhynchoides (assembly GCF_046630445.1). Lineage (NCBI taxonomy): Eukaryota > Viridiplantae > Streptophyta > Magnoliopsida > Asterales > Asteraceae > Rutidosis > Rutidosis leptorrhynchoides. The sequence goes on along the minus strand of NC_092336.1, from coordinate 304,477,330 downwards.
GTTGATCAAATCTTATTCCCATCATGTTCCATTAGGATTTTTGTATGACTTATCATAATATAATTACGTTGATCAAGTGTCATTATATTATTCTAAATCATACTTTTATCACTCCATAAGGTTACTACTATGTCATCTAGTCAATATTCCTCTTCTTCGAGGTGAATGATTCAATGGAAAATGAAAGAAAAGAAATTAACATCATTCATTAAAAGAAAATAACCAGAGTATTACAAAAACTTAACGAAATCTTCCAAACTATAGAAGTACTAAACGGTAACATAAAGAATACTAAGAAAATAAGAAATTTAAATATCTCTAGTGGTTTCTAAAAACTCTTCATTGTGCCTCTTCATTCTTCTTCTTATCCGAACATTGATTTTTGAAATGCCCTGCTCCTCCACAGTTATAGCAAGTAGGAACGGTTGCATTTGTTTTTGTGGCTGGAGTTTTGGTTAATGGAATAACAACTCTACAATTCTTGGTTACGTGACCCACCTTCTTGCACTTGGTGCATTTTACCTTAGATCATCCTTCATGATGTCTCTCACATATTTTGCAATAAGGACGTTTTCTCTTATACAACTTGTTGAATTTTCCCTTATAAAACTTGTTGAATTTGCTTTTAAAATTTTCTTGCCCCATTCCTTCTCTCTTCCTTTTTGCACCTTCTTTCTCCTTATGTTTGTCGATGAAATAGCTTGCCATGCAAGCAGCTTCTCGTATGGTGCCCGGGTTCTCCAAGATAATATCTCTTCAGACTTCATCAGGCAATCCATTGATGTAGCATTGGATTCCTATATACTCGGGAGTAGCCATGGGAGCAAACTCTTGAAATCGGTTAGTTTAGCTCATGAGATCAGCATTCACCATTTCTATATTACTGAGCCCAGGTCTTTCAGTACTCTTGTATGTAGGGGGCGGGTAGCTTATAAAACTTTGATGAGAACAAATAGTAGAAAGGTTTCGCGGTGAGCCATTGTTGCTATTGCCTTGCGCGGCAGCCAACAGTTGTTGAAATTGTGCGGGAGTCAAAGTGACATTTAGAAGAGCGTTAGCGCCACGAGTTGGTTAAGCCATTGACCGTCAACACATACAATAGTATTAGTCGAAGAGTTATGGTGCCAGTAAGTTATAAGTTTTTTTAATGATGTATAAATTTCACACAACATATATTAGGAAAATAGATAGGAGAAATAACGAGATGTTTTAAAAAAACTTGAATTTCATTAAACATCACAAAGATAACTAACATCTTCTATTACACATGAAACGAAACTAGAATAAACATGAAACGAAACTAAGATAGTAGGTTTAGGCAAAGCCTTTACAATGAACAAAAACTAATACGGAAATAGAAAAGAAATCCTAAGATCTAATTCTTAGGTGATGGAGGTTGGGTCTTGAAAATGTTCCCACAGATGATCCTTGAGAAACTGCACCTCCTTCTCTAGTTCCTCAATCCTTTGATCTTGAAGCTCAATCTCTCTATCATGTCTCCTAGCAGTCTTTCTAAAGATGTTATACACATCATACGAGTGTTTTGACAATTCCTCTTGTAGGTCTTTAAGCGTACTAAATTGTCCATCAAGAAGTTCCTTTATCTTACCAAATTCTGTCTACACTTCTTGTAAATCACTCTTTACCTTAGCATGTTCAATAGAGTTCGTGAAAAGCACGGGTACACTGGTAAGACGGGGTTTTTTGGATGAACTTGAACTCTCGGTTTTTGATGTTTCGGGTTCCTTTCTTTTTAAAGAAGGAGGTAAGGCAACAGAGGGATCGGATTTAGATTCTTCCTCAGGTTCTTCCTTAGAAGGCTCCTCTTCCACTTCTTCTTCAATTATCTCTTCCACAAACTCTTCCTCCTCGTCAATCCCATCATAGTTAGCATTAGTGTGGGATTCTTCCAAATGAGGGGAGTGTGGTAGACTAGCAGGAATATAATAGGGGTGAGTTGGTGATAATGGCGGGGAAACGGGTCCATAAGCCGGTGTGCGGACAGATCTTTCAGAATCGGATCCCTCGGGGTTAGAAATGACGATCGAGTTAAGGCGAGACATCTTAAATGAAAAGAAAGAGAGATAATTAGGTAGGTTCTAAGGATGACGCAAAAGCACGAATAGAATGTAAGGGAAAAGTACTTAAAAATCGAGGCAGGAAAGGTTATAGACCTATGGATTACTAAAGCACCCTAACTAACACATAAGGTACATAAAATGCAATCCTGGTTCTCTATAACAACCTGGCTCTGATACCACTCTGTCATACCCCCAAATAGGGCCGGGGAAAATATGACTTCACAATATCACAACACAAGTATGTATAAACGAGAACGACTCTATATGAGATGTTTTAATTAAAAACCAATGTATTATAAGCAGCAGAAAGTATTAAGTCATTACAAATGACTCCTTAAAATTTAAATGTAATCTAAAAATGTTCTAATGCAATAATATGAATGATGATATGCGGCCTCCAAAAGCAGCAAAGTCCAAATAGCAAATAATCTTTAGCAATCTTCACCTGAGACAAAACATGCTTAAAGTGTCAACCAAAAATGGTTGAGTGAACAACATAGATTTATCAATAATAACCAAGTTTTTAGACCACAAGATTTAATTATAAAGTTTAATCAGTTCGGTAGTAGTGCTGGTGTATATGATATCAAAACTAACCATAAGTTACCCTAAACACATCACGTTCGTGTCGTGAATCATTATTATGTATCCATTGACCAACGGTCATCCGGATAACTTCTTATTTATACGTAGCAATTAACGATATCATGGCAGGGATTTAGCATGAATCAAAGCATGTTAGCACAGTTTGAACTAATCAAGATAAAGTTTTTGAGTACTTGTGTCTAAGTGTAAAACAGTTTAAAAGCAAGCATGTGTCTCACCCCAAAGTTATAAAACAGTTAATAAATAGTAAAAAGAGGGGCTATGAAGTTCACCTTAATAGCAGATAGATATTCCACACAAGTTATATGATCGGAGTGTTGAACACGGAGATCTCAACCTCGAGATATTATGTTCGATTAGTTAATGTCTAATAGACGTAAAGTTTGTTTATTTATATAGCAAACTATATTAACAGTGACCGTTCTCGAGAAAAGTTATATTTATATAAGTGATAATATACTTAGTGTACTTAAATGTTACTATATAGATAAGTGTATAGGTTATACTAATAATAGTATTATTATTTAATTAATCAACTATTATGTATACTTATCATTATATAATTATACCTATGTGATACATACATATATATATATTCTTTATTATTATTATACATGTATGTGTTCATAACTATATATATATATATATATATATATATATATATATATATATATATATATATATATATATATATATATATACTTATTACTTTTCATTATTATGTTTACTAACTTATATAACTTATATAATACACATTCATACATACATACACACGTACATATACATACATATATATACACATACATATACACGTATGTATATATTTACATATACACACACACACATATACATACAGTGTATACATGCACATACGTACGTATGCATGCATGCATGCATGCATGCATGCACATGTATTATGAAATGCCCCGTCCTAATCCATCTGGACGAAGTCGTCAACATTTGATCCCAGAGCGATGATCGACTCCAAGTAATGTCCTTAAAATGAGCAAATGCACAATGAAAGATTTCTTTCATACCTTAAAATAAACATGCTTTTAAGTGTCAATCAAAAGGTTGGTGAGTTCATAGGTTTATAATAAAAGAATAAAATTTATCATTTTGATAGACCACAAGATTTAAATGCTGCATGGTACAAATGGGCCCGAATCCTATACCCACCTGTAATGTACATGCGATATCTTTTTAATACAGTACACCTTTCTCGTGTACGAAATCATCTTTCACAATCTTAGTAACCGTACACATATCTTGTGCACAAAAATAACATACACATAACCTGTGTATAAAATCATTCTCTCGATACATAACATTCACTTCAATTGGTGGCAATTATCATGTCCACATAATTCAATGGTGGCAATTATCATGTCCACATAATTCAATGGTGGCAATTATCATGTCCACTTAATTCAATGGTGGCAATTATCATGTCCACTTAATTCAATAATAATCCGCATAACTTCTGTCTGCATAATAATTCAGTCGAGGAATGTTTTGCTTGTGTCTATCTCGTCAAACATTTATAAAAGCATTTCATGTCTTCGCAGTTCAAAATGTATTTCAAAAGCATTTAATATAGCAGTTATAAAAATAGTGCATGTATTCTCAGTCCCAAAAATGTAAAGAGTAAAAGGGAGCAAATGAACTCACGCATATAAATATTGTAAAACAGTTAATAAAGCATTTGCATGTATTCTCAGCCCAAAAATGTAATGAGTAAAAAGGGAGCAAATGAAACTCACCTAATGTATTTTGTAGTAAAAATACATATGAAAACATTTAACAGTGTGTAGGGTTGGCCTCGGATTCACGAACCTATATTCAATCATGTATATTAATACATGTAATGTTAATCGAACGAATTTATATTATTAGTGATATACTTGTTATTTTAATAACTTATATGTTAACTGTTTTAAATTCTGTGTTATGTACTAATTGTTAATTTGGTAAAATAATACTAATACTAGTGATTAAAAAGTTGTAATATCTTTATAATGTTAATAATAGTGATATCAATAACGTCAATTCAAAATAATAATAAAAATTATTTTTAATAAAAATATAGTTTTAGTAAAAATAATAATTTTAACAATAATAAAAATAAAATAAAAGTTGTTTTGTTTTTACAATAAAAAAATTATAATTTTGATAATAACCCCTAATATTAATAATGCTTAATAATACTACTTGATAATAATTAATAAGAATGTTAACAATAAAAAAAAATATGATACTTTTAATATTTTTGGTAATGACAATGACAAATATAGTAGTAGTAATAATAATATCTCTAATAACCATAAAAATAATTTTAACTAGTAATGATAATAATATTGATGTTAATACTAAAAATACTTATTTTAATAATAATATTGATATTTAATGATAATAATAATAATAATAATACTTATAGTATTTAATGCTAATACTTATTATGAATCATAATAATAATAATAATCATATAATAGCAATAATAATAACAGTAATAATAAAAAATAATAATAGTATTAATAATAATAACTACCTTAATAGAAAGGGCTTAAACATAAATAAGTTGCTTGCGCCCGGGTTCGAACCCGAGACCTCTCGATTACACAAACACCCTTAAACCAATAACCCATTTCCGTTTTTATGATTATGTACACCCACTTTTATTATTTAACCCGTTTTTCTGCTTCCTCTTCTTCTTCTAAACCCATATCATATTAACACCATCATATACGATCTTTATCATCATTATCTATCGGCATATCATCCCATATCATGAATCCCGTTTCATCATCATATCATCGTCATTTATTTCCTAGTAATCGTATCCATCGTCTCTTCAATAAACTCATCGGGACAGAAGTAAACATAAACCCAAGTAAAGTCACGGCCCAACTATACCTCCTTGTTAATAAAGACAGGCCCAGTTATTTTGTGAGTTCAAGTCTGCAATACTCGATTATTTTAGGCTGGGAACCGAGCAATTAGATACCTAGTCACTATCGTAATCCCACTTTTATCCCACCTTTTTCTTCTATAACATTATTTTATGTATTAGTGGGTAATGAATGAAATTTCCCGTTCAAATTGATTATAAACGTTCCATATTAATTGATTTCGTTGCGAGGTTTTGACCTCTATATGAGACATTTTTCAAAGACTGCATTCATTTTTAAAACAACCATAACCTTTATTTTATCAATAAAGGTTTCAAAAGCATTACGTAGATTATCAAATAATGATAATCTAAAATATACTGTTTACACACGACCATTACATAATGGTTTACAATAGAAATATATTACATCGACATATGTTTCTTAAATGCAGTTTTTACACAATATCATAAAAACATGGACTCCAAATCTTGTCCTTATTTTAGTATGCAACAGTGGAAGCTCTTAGTATTCACCTGAGAATAAACATGCTTTAAACGTCAACAAAAATGTTGGTGAGTTATAGGTTTAACCTATATATATATATATATCAAATCGTAACAATAGACCACAAGATTTCATATTTCAATACGCATCCCATACATAGAGATAAAAATCATTCATATGGTGAACACCTGGTAACCGACATTAACAAGATGCATATATAAGAATATCCCCATCATTCCGGGACACCCTTCGGATATGATATAAATTTCGAAGTACTAAAGCATCCGGTACTTTGGATGGGGTTTGTTAGGCCCAATAGATATATCTTTAGGATTCGCGTCAATTAGGGTGTCTGTTCCCTAATTCTTAGTTTACCAGACTTAATAACAAGGGGCATATTCGATTTCGAAAATTCAACCATAGAATGTAGTTTCACGTACTTGTGTCTATTTTGTAAATCATTTATAAAACCTGCATGTATTCTCATCCCGAAAATATTAGATTTTAAAAGTTGGACTATAACTCACTTTCATAGATTTTTACTTCGTCGGGAAGTAAGACTTGGCCACTGATCGATTCACGAACCTATAACAAATATGTACATATATATCAAAGTATATTCAAAATATATTTACAACACTTTTAATACATTTTGATGTTTTAAGTTTATTAAGTCAGCTGTCCTCGTTAGTAACCTACAACTAGTTGTCCAACGTTAGATGTACAGAAAAAAAATTGATATATATTATCTTGAATCAATCCACGACCCAGTGTATACACGTGTCAGGCTAGATCACAACTTAAAGTATATATATTTTTGGAATCAACCTCAACCCTGTATAGCTAACTCCCTCATTACTGCATATAGAGTGTCTATGGTTGTTCCAAATAATATATACACATGGTCGATATGATATGTCAAAACATTTGCATACGTGTATATGGTATCCCAAGATTACATAATATATTAGAATACATGTATAATACAATATAAGTTAGCTAGGATATGATTAATATAGATTTGTTACCAATTTTCACGTTGCTACAACAAGAAAAAATTATACAATCTTGTTTTACCCATAACTTCTTCATTTTAAATCCGTTTTGAGTGAATCAAATTGCTATGGTTTCATATTGAACTCTATTTTATGAATCTAAACAGAAAAAGTATAGGTTTCATATTGAACTCTATTTTGTAAAGGTAGTCATTTCAGTCGAAAGAACGACGTCTAGATGACCATTTTAGAAAACATACGTCCACTTTGAGTTTAACCATGATTTTTGGATATAGTTTCATGTTCATAAGAAAAATCATTTTCCCAGAAGAACAACTTTTAAATCAAAGTTTATCATAGTTTTTAATTAACTAACCCAAAACAGCCCGCGGTGTTACTACGACGGCGTATGTCCGGTTTTACAGTGTTCTTCGTGTTTCCAGGTTTTAAATCATTAAGTTAGCATATCATATAGATATAGATGATGTGTTTAGTTGATTTTAAAAGTCAAGTTAGAAGTATTAACTTTTGTTTGCGAACAAGTTTAGAATTAACTAAACTATGTTCTAGTGATTACAAGTTTAAACCTTCGAATAAGATAGCTTTATATGTATGAATCGAATGATGTTATGAACATCATTACTACCTCATGTTTTCTGGATAAAGCTACTGGAAATAAAAAAAATAGATCTAGCTTTAAAGGATCCTTGGATGGCTTGAAAGTTCTTGAAGCAGAATCATGACACGAAAAACAAGTTCAAGTAAGATTTCCACTCGAAATAAGATTGTTATAGTTATAGAAATTGAATCAAAGTTTGAATATGAGTATTACCTTGTATTAGAAAGATATCTTACTGTAAATAAGAAAGATTTCTTGAGGTTGGATGATCACTCTACAAGATTGGAAGTAAGCTAGCAACTTGGAAGTATTCTTGATTTTCTGAAATTAGAACTTGTAGAATTTATGAAGAATACTTAGAACTTGAAGATAGAACTTGAGAGAGATCAATTAGATGAAGAAAATTGAAGAATGAAAGTGTTTGTAGGTATTTTTGGTCGTTGGTGTATGGAATAGATATAAAGGATATGTAATTTTGTTTTCATGTAAATAAGTCAGGAATGATTACTCGTATTTTTGTAATTTTATGAGATATTTCATGCTAGTTGCCAAATGATGGTTCCCACATGTGTTAGGTGACTCACATGGGCTACTAAGAGCTGATCATTGGAGTGTATATACCAATAGTACATACATCTAAAAGCTGTGTATTGTACGAGTACGAATACGGGTGCATACGAGTAGAATTGTTGATGAAACTGAACGAGGATGTGTTTGTAAGCATTTTTGTTAAGTAGAAGTATTTTGATAAGTGTCTTAAGTCTTTCAAAAGTGTATGAATACATATTAAAACACTACATGTATATACATTTTAACTGAGTCGTTAAGTCATCGTTAGTCGTTACATGTAAGTCTTGTTAAATGTTGTTAACCCATTGTTTATTAAATCAAATGAGATGTTAAATTATTATATTATTATGATATAATGATGTATTAATATATCTTAATATGATATATATACATTAAATGTCGTTACAACGATAATCGTTACATATATGTCTCGTTTCAAAATCATTAAGTTAGTAGTCTTGTTTTTACATATATAGTTCATTGCTAATATACTTAATGATATGTTTACTTATCATAATATCATGCTAACTATATATATATATATATATATATATATATATATATATATATATATATATATATATATATATATATATATATATATATATATATATATATATATATATATATATATATATATATATATATATATGTCATCATATAGTTTTTACAAGTTTTAACGTTCGTGAATCGCCGGTCAACTTGGGTGGTCAATTGTCTATATGAAACCTATTTCAATTAATCAAGTCTTAACAAGTTTGATTGCTTAACATGTTGGAAACACTTAATCATGTAAATAACAATTTCATTTAATATATATATAAACATGGAAAAGTTCGGGTCACTACAGTACCTACCCGTTAAATAAATTTCGTCCCAAAATTTTAAGCAGTTGGAGGTGTTGACGTATCTTCTGGAAATAAATGCGGGTATTTCTTCTTCATCTGATCTTCTCGTTCCCCGGTGAACTCGAGCATTCTACGAGCATTCAATTGAACCTTAACAATTGGTATCTTGTTTTGCTTAAGTCTTTTAACCTCACGATCCATTATTTCGACGGGTTCTTCGATGAATTGAAGTTTTTCGTTGAATTGGATTTCATCTAATGGAATAGTGAGATCTTCTTTAGCAAAACATTTCTTCAAATTCGAGACGTGGAAAGTGTTATGTACAGCCGCGAGTTGTTGAGGTAACTCAAGTTGGTAAGCTACTGATCCGACACGATTAATAATCTTGAATGGTCTAATATACCTTGGATTTAATTTCCCTCGTTTACCAAATCGAACAACACCTTTCCAAGGTGCAACCTTAAGCATGACCATCTCTCCAATTTCAAATTCTATATCTTTTCTTTTTATGTCGGCGTAGCTCTTTTGTCGACTTTGGGTGGTTTTCAACCGTTGTTGAATTTGGATGATCTTCTCGGTAGTTTCTTGTATTATCTCCGGACCCGTAATCTGTCTATCCCCCACATCACTCTAACAAATCGGAGACCAGAACTTTCTACCATAAAGTGCTTCAAACGGCGCCATCTCAATGCTTGAATGATAGCTGTTGTTGTAGGAAACTTCTGCTAACGGTAGATGTCAATCCCAACTGTTTTCGAAATCAATAACACATGCTCGTAGCATGTCTTCAAGCATTTGTATCGTCCTTTCGCTCTGCCCATTAGTTTGTGGATGATAGGCAGTACTCATGTCTAGACGAGTTCCTAATGCTTGCTGTAATGTCTGCCAGAATCTTGAAATAAATCTGCCATCCCTATCAGAGATAATAGAGATTGGTATTCCATGTCTGGAGATGACTTCCTTCAAATACAGTCGTGCTAACTTCTCCATCTTGTCATCCTCTCTTATTGGCAGGAAGTGTGCTGACTTGGTGAGACGATCAACTATTACCCAAATAGTATCATAACCACTTGCAGTCCTTGGCAATTTAGTAATGAAATCCATGGTAATGTTTTCCCATTTCCATTCCGGGATTTCAGGTTGTTGTAGTAGACCTGATGGTTTCTGATGTTCAGCTTTGACCTTAGAACACGTCAAACATTCTCCTACATATTTAGCAATATCGGCTTTCATACCTGGCCACCAAAAATGTTTCTTAAGATCCTTGTACATCTTCCCCGTTCCAGGATGTATTGAGTATCTGGTTTTATGAGCTTCTCTAAGTACCATTTCTCTCATATCTCCAAATTTTGGTACCCAAATTCTTGCAGCGCTATACCGGGTTCCGTCTTCCCGAATATTAAGATACTTCTCCGATCCTTTGGGTATTTCATCCTTTAAATTTCCCTCTTTTAAAACTCCTTGTTGCGCCTCCTTTATTTGAGTAGTAAGGGTAGTGTGAATCATTATATTCATAGATTTTACTCGAATGGGTTCTCTGTCCTTTCTTCTCAAGGCGTCGGCTACCACATTTGCCTTCCCCGGGTGGTAACGAATCTCAAAGTCATAATCATTCAACAATTCAATCCACCTACGCTGCCTCATATTCAGTTGTTTCTGATAAAATATATGTTGAAGACTTTTGTGGTCGGTATATATAATACTTTTGACCCCATATAAGTAGTGCCTCCAAGTCTTTAATGAAAAAACAGCCGCGCCTAATTCCAAATCATGCGTCGTATAATTTTTTTCGTGAATCTTTAATTGTCTAGACGCATAAGCAATCACCTTCGTTCGTTGCATTAATACACAACCGAGACCTTGCTTTGATGCATCACAATAAATCACAAAATCATCATTCCCTTCAGGCAATGACAATATAGGTGCCGTAGTTAGCTTTTTCTTCAATAATTGAAACGCCTTCTCTTGTTCATCCTTCTATTCAAATTTCTTCCCTTTATGCGTTAATGCAGTCAAGGGTTTTGCTATTTTGGAGAAATCTTGGATGAATCTTCTTTAGTAACCAGCCAATCCTAAAAATTGACGTATATGCTTCGGTGTTTTTGGGGTTTCCCACTTTTCAACGGTTTCGATCTTTGCCGGGTCCACCTGGATACCTTCTTTGTTCACTATGTGACCGAGGAATTGAACTTCTTCCAACCAAAATGCACACTTTGAAAATTTAGCGTACAGTTTTTCTTTCCTCAATACTTCTAGCACTTTTCTCAAATGTTCTTCGTGCTCTTGATCATTCTTTGAGTAAATAAGTATGTCATCGATGAAAACAATGACAAACTTGTCAAGATATGGCCCACACACTCGGTTCATAAGGTCCATGAACACAGCTGGTGCGTTAGTCAATCCAAACGGCATAACCATAAAATCGTAATGAGCATAACGCGTCCTAAAAGCAGTTTTTGGAATATCATCCTCCTTTACTCGCATTTGATGATATCCAGAACGTAAATCGATCTTCGAATAAACCGTCGAGCCTTGTAGTTGATCAAATAAGTCGTCAATTCTCAGCAGTGGATAACGGTTTTTGATGGTAAGTTTGTTCAACTCTCTGTAGTCAATACACAACCTAAATGTACCATCCTTCTTCTTGACAAACAAAACAGGAGCTCCCCATGGTGATGTGCTTGATCGAATGAAACCACGTTCTAATAGTTCTTGCAGTTGGCTTTGCAGTTCTTTCATCTCGTTGGGTGCGAGTCTATAAGGAGCATGAGCTATTGGTGCAGCTCCTGGTACAAGATCTATTTGAAATTCAACAGATCGATGTGGAGGTAGTCCCGGTAATTCTTTCGGAAATACATCGGGAAATTCTTTTGCGACGGGAACATCATTGATGCTCTTCAGTTTGTACTTTCTCGATGTGTGCTAGAACAGCATAGCAACCTTTTCTTATTAGTTTTTGTGCCTTCAAATTACTAATAAGATGTAGCTTCGTGTTGCCCTTTTCTCCGTACACCATTAAGGGTTCTCCTTTTTCTCGTACAATGCGAATTGCATTTTTATAACATACGATCTCTGCTTTCACCTTCTTCAGCCAGTCCATGCCAACTATTACATCAAAAATCCCTAATTCTACTGGTATCAAATCAATCTTAAATATTTTGCTACCCAGTTTAATTTCTCGGTTCCGGCATATATAATCTGCTGAAATTAATTTACCGTTTGCTAATTCGAGTAAAAATTTACTATCCAACGGCGTCAATGGACAACTTAATTTAGCACAAAATCTCTACTCATATAGCTTCTATCCGCACCCAAATCAAATAAAACGTAAGCGGATTTATTATCAATAAGAAACGCACATGTAACAAGCTCCGGGTCTTCCTGTGCCTCTGCCGCATTAATATTGAAAACTCTTCCGCGGCCTTGTCCATTCGTGTTCTCCTGGTTCGGGCAATTTCTAATAATGTGGCTCGGTTTTCCACATTTATAACAAACTACATTGGCATAACTTGCTCCGACACTACTTGCTCCGCCATTACTCGTTCCGACACCATTTGTTCCTTTCGTTCTGTTAACCCCTGGTCCGTAGACCTCACACTTCACCACGCTATGACCATTTCTTTTACACTTGTTGCAAAATTTGGTGCAGAACCCCGAGTGATACTTTTCACACCTTTGGCATAGCTGCTTCTGATTTTTGTTGTTGTTGCGGTTGTTATTATTGTTGGGATGATTGTTGTAGTTGCTGTTGTTGTTGTTGTTGTTGTTGTTGTTGTTGTTGTTGTTGTTGTTGGGCCGTTTGTTGTAGTTGCGATTGATGTTGAGATTGTTGGGATAGTTGTTGCGCTTATTGTTGTAATTGCTGTTGTTGTTGTATTGGTGATTCTTATCACCGTTTTCCTCCCACTTTCTTTTGACTTGCTTCACATTGGCCTCTTCAGCCGCATGTTCTTTAATTCTTTCCTCAATCTGGTTCACTAGTTTGTGAGCCATTCTACATGCCTGTTGTATGGAGGCGGGCTCGTGTGAACTTATATCTTCTTGGATTCTTTCCGGTAATCCTTTCACAAACGCTTCGATCTTCTCTTCCTCATCTTCAAACGCTCTCGGACACAATAGGAACAATTCTGTGAATCGTATTTCGTATGTGGTAATATCAAATCCTTGGGCTCGTAACCCTCTAAGTTCTGTCTTGAGCTTATTGACCTCGGTTCTGGGACGATACTTCTCGTTCATCAAGTGCTTGAATGCTGACCACGGTAGTGCGTAAGCATCATCTTGTCCCACTTACTCTAGATAGGTATTCCACCATGTTAACGCAGTACCTGTAAAGGTATGCGTAGCATACTTCACTTTGTCCTCTTCAGTACACTTACTTATGGAAAACACCGATTCGACCTTCTCGGTCCACCGTTTCAATCCGATCGGTCCTTCGGTTCCATCAAATTCCAAAGGTTTGCAGGCAGTGAATTCTTTGTAGGTGCATCCTACACGATTTCTTGCGCCATTAGCTGCATTGCTAGATTCGGAGTTATTGTTGGTATGTAGCGCAGCCTATACTGCGGCTATGTTTGCAGCAAGAAAGGTACGAAATTCCTCTTCGCTCATATTCATGGTTTGTCGAGTAGTCGGTGCCATTTCCTTCAAATAGTCAAATGAAACAAGTTAATCATACAGAATATTAAGAGTAGTCAATAGTATCTCGTAGCATAATATGAACTCATTTATAAAAGCTTTTTCTTCATATTAGCGTTTTATAAGTTTAAATTCGGGTAGTACCTACCCGTTAAGTTCATACTTAGTAGCTAATATACAATTCAACTACTACAATTCTATATGAAAAACTGATTATAATAATATTTCACGTTCAAACTTTTTCACAATATTTTACAAACTTACAATACCGCTTATTTTACATATAACATGAAATATAGCACACAATAACTTTGATACAAGATAGTTGTGAAGATAATTCTAGCTAGTACACAAGTCATTCAGCAAATGCAATAAAGACACGTAATTCATACGTCCAGAAACAAGTCATGCATTCTGGTTTTACTAGGACTACTTCCCATCCTTGGTCTTGTGGAACATAACCGTTATGGCCGTTGATAAGACAGCGTGTTGTAACGTCGTCAAAGGGACGAGGGTTACGTAATGTTCAACAGTCCTGTAACAATCTAAAAACCTCATTTCTTACCCCAATTACCGACTCCGTCACTTGTGGGAACGTTTTGTTTAATAGTTGTAGCCTAATGTTCTTGTTCTCACTTTGGTGAGAAGCGAACATTACTAACCCGTAAGCATAACATGCTTCTTTATGTTGCATGTTAGCCGCTTTTTCTAAATCACGAAGTCCTATATTCGGATATATTGAGTCAAAATAATTTCTTAACCCGTTGCGTAAAATAGCATTTGGGTTCCCCGCAATATATGCGTCAAAGTAAACACATCATAACTTATGGATTTCCCAATGTGATATCCCCCATCTTTTGAATGAAAGCCTTTTATAAACCAAGGCATTCTTGGAACGTTCTTCGAATGTCTTACAAACTGATCTCGCCTTAAATAGTTGTGCCGAGGAATTCTGACCGACTCTAGACAAGATTTCATCAATCATGTCTCCGAGCAGGTCTCTTAAAGTATTGGGTTGTCTATCCATTTTGTGTTTTTATACTGTAAAATAGACAAGAGTTAGATTCATAAAAAAAAATTACTAATTAATACAAGCAATTTTTACATATATCATAAAGCATAAGCACACTATATTACATATATTACACCACACGAATACAACTATCTTATTCCGACTCGCTCATTTCTTCTTCTTCGGTTTTGGTTCGTTTTGTCAAGTTTCTAGGGATATATGATGTTCCCCTAATTGGTTTAGAAAAACCTGGTGGTTTAGAGGTTCCCGGGTTATTGTCACAACTTAAGAAATACGGGTGTTGACGATACATATAAAGTTCATCGGGTTTGGAATCAAATTTCTCTATTTTTATGCCCTTTCCCTTATTGTTCTCTTTTGCCTTATGAAATTGTGTTGGGGTAATTTCTATAACGTCATCGGAATCCTTGTCGGGATCCGATTCATCGGAGAATTGGTAATCCTCCCAATACTTTGCTTCCTTGGCGGAAACACCATTGACCATAATTAACTTTGGTCGGTTGGATGAGGATTTTCTTCTACTTAACCGTTTTATTATTTCTCTCACTGGTTCTATTTCTTCTTCCGGTTCCGATTCTTCTTCCGGTTCCGATTCTTCTTCCGGTTCCGACTCTTCTTCCGGTTCCTCTTCGGGAACTTGTGAATCAGTCCACGAATCATTCCAATTTACATTTGACTCTTCATTATTATTAGGTGAGTCAATGGGACTTGTTCTAGAGGTTGACATCTATCACATAATATCAAACAAATTAAGAGATTAATATATCACATAATATTCACATGTTAAAAATATATAGTTTCCAACAAAATTTGTTAAGCAATCATTTTTCAAGTAAACACGGTCGAAGTCCAGACTCACTAATGCATCCTAACAAACTCGGTAAGACACACTAATGCAAAATTCTAGTTCTCTAAGACCAACACTCAGATACCAACAGAAATGTCCCGTTCATATTGATTATAAACGTTCCACATTAATTGATTTCGTTGCGAGGTTTTGACCTCTATATGAGACGTTTTTCAAAGACTACATTCATTTTTAAAACAACCATAACCTTTATTTTATCAATAAAGGTTTCAAAAGCATTACGTAGATTATCAAATAATGATAATCTAAAATATACTGTTTACACACGACCATTACATAATGGTTTACAATAGAAATATATTACATCGACATATGCTTCTTAAATGCAGTTTTTATACAATATCATACAAACATGGACTCCAAATCTTGTCCTTATTTTAGTATGCAACAGCGGAAGCTGTTAGTATTCACCTGAGAATAAACATGCTTTAAACGTCAACAAAAATGTTGGTGAGTTATAGGTTTAACCTATATATATATCAAATTGTAACAATAGACCACAATATTTCATATTTCAATACGCATCCCATACATTGAGATAAAAATCATTCATATGGTTAACACCTGGTAACCGACATTAACAAGATGCATATATAAGAATATCTCCATCATTCCGGGACACCCTTCGGATATGATATAAATTTCGAAGTACTAAAGCATCCGGTACTTTAGATGGGGTTTGTTAGGCCCAATAGATCTATCTTTAGGATTCGCGTCAATTAGGGTGTCTGTTCCCTAATTCTTAGATTACCAGACTTAATAACAAGGGGCATATTCGATTTTGATAATTCAACCATAGAATGTAATTTCACGTACTTGTGTCTATTTTGTAAATCATTTATAAAACCTGCATGTATTCTCATCCCAAAAATATTAGATTTTAAAAGTGGGACTATAACTCACTTTCACAGATTTTTACTTCGTCGGGAAGTAAGACTTGGTCACTGGTCGATTCACGAACCTATAACAAATATGTACATATATATCAAAGTATATTCAAAATATATTTACAACACTTTTAATACATTTTAATGTTTTAAGTTTATTAAGTCAGCTGTCCTCGTTAGTTACCTACAACTAGTTGTCCAACGTTAGATGTACAGAAAAAAATTGATATATATTATCTTGAATCAATCCACGACCCAGTGTATACACGTCTCAGGCTAGATCATAACTCAAAGTATATATATTTTTGGAATCAACCTCAACCCTGTGTAGCTAACTCCCTCATTACTGCATATAGAGTGTCTATGGTTGTTCCAAATAATATATACACATGGGTCGATATGATATGTCAAAACATTTGTATACGTGTCTATGATATCCCAAAATTACATAATATATTAGAATACATGTATAATACAATATAAGTTAGCTAGGATATGATTAATATAGATTTGTTACCAATTTTCACGTTGCTACAACAAGAAAAATTATCCAATCTTGTTTTACCCATAACTACTTCATTTTAAATCCGTTTTGAGTGAATCAAATTGCTATGGTTTCATATTGAAATCTATTTTATAAATCTAAACAGAAAAAGTATAGGTTTATAGTCGGAAATATAAGTTATAAGTCGTTTTTGTAAAGGTAGTCATTTCAGTTGAAAGAACGACGTCTAGATGACCATTTTAGAAAACATACTTCCACTTTGAGTTTAACCATGATTTTTGGATATACTTTCATGTTCATAAGAAAAATAATTTTCCCAGAAGAAAAACTTTTAAATCAAAGTTTATCATAGTTTTTAATTAACTAATCCAAAACAGCCCGCGGTGTTACTACGACGGCGTATGTCCGGTTTTACAGTGTTCTTCGTGTTTCCAGGTTTTAAATCATTAAGTTAGCATATCATATAGATATAGAACATGTGTTTAGTTGATTTTAAAAGTCAAGTTAGAAGTATTAACTTTTGTTTACGAACAAGTTTAGAATTAACTAAACTATGTTCTAGTGATTACAAGTTTAAACCTTCGAATAAGATAGCTTTATATGTATGAATTGAATGATGTTATGAACATCTTTAATACCTCAAGTTTTCTGGATAAAGCTACTGGAAATGAGAAAAATGGATCTAGCTTCAAAGGATCCTTGGATAGCTTGAAAGTTCTTGAAGCAGAATCATGATACGAAAAACAAGTTCAAGTAAGATTTCCACTCGAAATAAGATTGTTATAGTTACAGAAATTGAATCAAAGTTTGAATATGAGTATTATCTTGTATTAGAAAGATATCTTACTGTAAATAAGAAAGATCTCTTGAGTTTGGATGATCACTCTACAAGATTGGAAGTAAGCTAGCAACTTGGAAGTATTCTTGATTTTATGAAACTACAACTTGTAGAATTTTTGAAGAACACTTAGAACTTGAAGATAGAACTTGAGAGAGATCAATTAGATGAAGAAAATTGAAGAATGAAAGTGTTTGTAGGTGTTTTTGGTCGTTGGTGTATGGATTAGATATAAAGGCTATGTAATTTTGTTTTCATGTAAATAAGTCATGAATGATTACTCATATTTTTGTAATTTTATGAGATATTTCAAATGGGCATCCAGTTTTGATCATTGGAGTGTATATACCAATAGTACATACATCTAAAAGCTGTGTATTGTACGAGTACGAATACGGGTGCATACGAGTAGAATTGTTGATGAAACTGAACGAGGATGTAATTGTAAGCATTTTTGTTAAGTAGAAGTATTTTTATAAGTGTCTTAAGTCTTTCAAAAGTGTATGAATACATATTAAAACACTACATGTATATACATTTTAACTGAGTCGTTAAGTCATCGTTAGTCGTTACATGTAAGTGTTGTTTTGAAACCTTTAGGTTAACGATCTTGTTAAATGTTGTTAACCCATTGTTTATTAAATCAAATGAGATTTTAAATTATTACATTATCATGATATCATGATGTATTAATATATCTTAATATGATATATATACATTAAATGTCGTTCAAATGATAATCGTTACATATATGTCTCGTTTCAAAATCATTAAGTTAGTAGTCTTGTTTTTACATATATAGTTCATTGCTAATATACTTAATGATATGTTTACTTATCATAATATCATGTTAACTATATATATATATCCATATATATGTCATCATATAGTTTTTACAAGTTTTAACGTTCGTGAATCGCCGGTCAACTTGGGTGGTCAATTGTCTATATGAAACCTATTTCAATTAATCAAGTCTTAACAAGTTTGATTGCTTAACATGTTGGAAACACTTAATCATGTAAATAACAATTTCATTTAATATATATATATATATAAACATGGAAAAGTTCGGGTCACTACAATGAACCTCCACAATCATTCGGTTTCTAGGCACAAGTGGTAACTTCAATCAAATTTTATCTTTATAAAGACAAATGGGTTATGACATGCGACTTTTGGCTCAAAAGGTTAACAGCTGTATTTATATATGATTGATTAAAGGGAGTGGAGTAGTTACACAAGTATCCTATTCGTTTATTATTAACGATCATAGCAGGCAAAAGGAGAACATCTGCAATAATGATTCGTTTGTAACAAAACTTCAAAGGGAAAGAAAGAAAGAAGGAAAGAAAGAAAAGTGATGGGTTCGTTACCGTATGAATAAAGTACAAGTGCAGTAACAATAGTGAAGGAAATCGAGCACAAGGTTGCAGGTCCACGTGGTTCAACGGTGTTCTCGTATGTGCATTAGGTTCATCTAATAGAAAAAGAATGAAAATGAATAGTGGCCGTTTAGAGGTAATGTCTTGGGTTTTGTTTGATGAAGATCGATGGTGCTTTTGGGTTTTTGGATTCGAAAGGCTGAAAAATGGTGGTTTGTTGAAATGTTGGTGTTTGAAGAAACAGAAATGATGTTACGAGGTAATTGTGGTTCATGGTGGTGTTTGATGGATGGTGCAAGGTTTCAAGGGGTTGTTTGATAGTGGTTGAGGAAAAACAAGAAACGATTTTTGGTGTACAGGGATATCGAGTGGGTTTCTATATTTTCTGTTCTTGTTATCTGATTGAAGTGCCTCAATAATTTCATAGAGTGTAAGTGAAATAGGATGATTACTACAGCAACGAGACTTGATCAAATTTGTTTTGTATCAAGATTGTGTCGACATTTTTATTCGGTAGAAGTAGAAGACAAGAGAAAGAAAATACAGAAAATAAGAATCAGATAAAGTCATAAACTTTTGTGATATTGGATATAGGCATAATTATCAATCAAGCAGACAGATTACACAGATATAACGACATGAAACTGAATTACGTTTTTATTTCATAATTATTTGTATATACCGTATTTTTATGCTTGTATATATATGTGTTCATATATGAATCTGTATTTTGTAATTATATAGTAAATATATATATATATATATATATATATATATATATATATATATATATATATATATATATATATATATATATATATATATATATATATATATATTGTATTTTAAGTATATAATGAATCATAATAATAACATTATTTATATTGTTATTAACATCTAATATTAATAATAATAATATTAATAACAATAATTATATAAATAATAAGAATATCAGACAATATTAATAATAAACAATAAATAATAATACTGATTTCCTTATACATATATATCTGTATCTATTTTTGTAAATTTTTGTTTTTATATAAAATTGTATATACATATATATATCTTTATGTATCTGTATATAATCTTATATATATTTTTATTTGTATAAGCAATTGTATAAATATACATCTGTAATGTATTTATATATATTCGATTCTTTTATCTCTGTCTTTATTTATGTATAAAACTGAAATTTGTATATATATGTATATATATCAGTGTTTATAATGAAATTGTTGTTAATATTATTAGCATAACGGTTATATTCAAACTTGTAATTTAATATATTACAATTTATAATTTGTATCCTAGTTAATAACTATATAATATATAACTTATATTAAATATTTAATATTTATAATTTACAATCCATATAATATTATTTATGTTCAAAATTCATATATATATATATATATATATATATATATATATATATATATATATATATATATATATATATATATATATATATATATATATATATATATATATTTTAATAGCAACTTATTTATTCTGCATTTTTATTTTCACATTATTAAGTTTTAATTGATTGGAGTGCATTTTATTAGTTCAAAATAATATCTATGTATACTTGTATTTATATTTATATCTATTTATTTATTTACAAACAATTATTCGTGAATCGTCGGGAGTAGTCAAAGGTCAAATGAAATCATAAAGAATCGTTCAAACATTTTGGAACTCGATTTAATAGACTTTGCTTATCGTATCGAAATCATATAAAGATTAAGTTTAAATTTGGTCGGAAGTTTCCAGGTCGTCACAGTACCTACCCGTTAAAGAAATTTCGTCCCGAAATTTGAGTGAAGTGGTCATGGCTAACAATAAAAATGCTTTCATGACGAATATGAGTTAATAAATAGAGTTTTATTACTGTTGAGTAATATGAATAAGATAATTCGATTACTCGAAGAGTACGAGTGAAGCTATCACTAAATAGTGAAATGAGAAAGACATGTTTCATCATAACTTTTGACTAGTCATGGTTGAATTTAGAAAATAAGGTTCGTCTTTAACTTTTGACGTCATCTTGGTTGAATTCCGGAATTCAAGGGATATAGAGAAAATCTTCGTAATCTATACAAGATTTGATTCTTCGATAATCTAGGAAATTAATATCTTTATAATTAAATACGGAGATCTGCCTTGGTTTCTTTGCCTTGGTTTCTTTATCAGATATTTTACTATAAAATAACCTCTTCCGTTCCATTACTTTTACCACTCTTATACTCAATTTTCAAATTCAAAAGATTGTGAAAATGCTTAATCCAGTTTTGATCCTTGTCCTTATCCTTACTATCGCAACAATCATTCTCCTTTTCCAACTTCCATCGGAGAAATCTGTTTTCCTCTACTTTACCCTTGGGGTTATAGTGTTTTTAATTCTCCCGTATCTTTATGTTGCGATAAACATTGAAATACACGGTTTGTAATTTATGTGTTGTTATCAGGCTTTATATCTTCCTTTATACTTTGAATTCCTTGCTTATGTTTTCTATAATCATTGTCATCCATAGTTAATACTCTCTCTTATTTGCTGCGATTTATACCCCCTTTCTATTTCGGAGCTTCATGCTTTTGTTTTCTTTTCGCAAGTATTGGTCCAGAATTAGTAGATATGAAGTTTCGAAGGAACTTAATGTTCTAAGAAAGAAAGAACGTAATAGCACGATTTGATTTGTCAAATTACCAGAATCACTGAGAATAGAACTATTAAGAATATATTTTCTTGATATGTTCAGAAGTTAATTTGAATGAAAGAGTTATGTAACATGGCACGTGATGACGATATGTTCTGTGAATCATCACGTTCCATTAGAAACTCGGCATGACTTACTGTAATATAATCACGTTGATCAAGTGTCATTATATTATACTAATTCATGCATCAATTTCTTTACATTTCTCCAGAATTTATTTATAAATTAAACTAAGATTTTTTTTCCAGAAGTTTCCAATATAATGATACATAGGAAGTACGAAGAGGTGTATAATTTCAGACGAGAATATTTATGAAAATATCCTCAAAAATATCAAAGATATTGATGATGATATTTTGGAATTTCTAAGTTCGATGGTTGATGGAGAAAGATTTTTCGCAAGATTTTAACATGACTTCGGAGCAAGATATTCTCTAAAGATT
Source organism: Rutidosis leptorrhynchoides (assembly GCF_046630445.1). Lineage (NCBI taxonomy): Eukaryota > Viridiplantae > Streptophyta > Magnoliopsida > Asterales > Asteraceae > Rutidosis > Rutidosis leptorrhynchoides. The sequence continues at coordinate 304,454,899 of NC_092336.1, read as the reverse complement.
TCAACGGATCCAGAATTATCTGGATTCTTTGAATATAGAGTATGGTCCTTGTATTTATCCTTGGTCTCCTTCATGGTTAACTCTATCCGTTTTCCAGTTCCAACGTTTCTGAGCTTTTCCAACATACTATTCTTTATCATCAAACTTTCGACGGTTAAGGTCGTGTACAGTTTTTGCTGCTGTATTCAGCTTTTTTTTTTTTTTTTTTTTTAGAATTTGTGGTATTGATTTGTACACTGGGTGCTTTTCAGAATTTCAGAATGAAAGATCATAACTCTAAGAGATAAATGTTATATGTTTACATATAACTGTTGATGTAGACATGCTGCAAGGTTTCAAAATACTGATTGCTGATTCTCGGTATTTGGTACGGCAATTCTCGTTATCAGATGTAGATGAGTAGATGATAGGATTTCAATGAATAAATATAGTGATTTATCGGAGAGATTTAAACCGATAAGCAACGAGGTTGCTGGTACGTCTGCTGATAATATGGTGGGATATAAAAGGTTCCCCGATAATAACAAAAGAACACACATATATATTAAGGTTATAATAAGGCTAATTCGAATGAAAGTCGAAGTTGACATGTTGGAGCTGTGACAAAATTTGCTACTTTGAAAGGGATCGCAAAGTTATTTTCGGTAATAACAACGCCAAAGGAGTTAACACGGATATATGTTAAAAGTTTACTCAGGTTCCGAGTGTTTTTAGGTGTATAACTATATGCACCAATCTTTTCTTTCCGTAGATGAAGTGTGGTTGGTTCATCCTCTTGATTGAGGTGTTTTCAAGAATCATGAAAGATTTGAACGCAGATTGTAATCGTCAAGATACAAATGAGGTTTAAGATGAGATCAAGTGGCAAACTTGAAGAATTGTTTAGTTTCATATGTTATAATCAATATTTTAGTTCATTTTAATTATCCAATGTTGGTAGTCCACAGTTAGCAATTCAATAATTCATATATAGTTTAATATATAATATTTAAATTAATTAATACGTATCGTGACCCGTGTACATGTCTCAGACTCGATCACAACTCAAAGTATATATATTATTGTAGAATCAACCTCAACCCTGTATAGAGAACTCGATCATTACTGCATATAGAGTGTCTATGGTGTTTCCAAATAATATATATAGATGCGTCGATATGATATGTCAAGACCTTGTATACGTGTCCCGATATTTTAATGTGCGTAAAATAAATAATAGAAATTAAATGACGATAAATAAAATTGTGAGAATTAAAATTGCGATAAATAAAATGCGAAAAATAAATTGCGATAATTAAATTGAGATAAATAAATTGCGATAAAATAAAATGTAATACGGAATTAACAGTTAGCTAGGAACAGTTAGCTAGGAACAGTTAGCGTGGATTCTTAACAAAATTTCTCATAGTTAAATTGTTTGTTTCTAACAAATTTTATTTTGTCCAATGGTTTCTTCATTATGCCACTTATTGGATTTTGTTAAATCAAAATCCAAATATGAAATTAGATGAAAATAGTTATTCTTTGGTGAACGAATACGTATATCGGTGGTTGTAAATAGGATAGTAATTGATCGTTGAATCAGATTCTAAAAATGTACAATGTAACTTATTAAAGTGAAATCTAAATATTCCTCGGGTATTACCTACCCGTTAAAACATTTTCACCATTAACAGTTTGTACGAAAGAATTTTTAATTACAATCTTTATGAAAAATATACTTACATATATATTTTCCTCAGATGAAATCATGAATTTAATGAGTTAATATGATATTAACTCATCTGTTTTACCGTTAGAACAAGAATATATAATCTCTAAAACATTAGAGATTAAATAATCGCCATGTCGAATGAAGATAAATGATGTAGAACGTCATATAGAACGATGATTATACTCGAGGTACAGAATGAGATGTTGAGGCATGGATTATTGATGGTACTAGTGCTGTTATTGATGGTACTGTTGGTGCATGTGTTGTTGTTGAAGCTGGTACGTTTTGCACCATATTTTCCAAGGCTACAACTCGGGCGCGAAGCTCGTTGACTTATTACTCCGGGATGATTATCGGTTCGGACGAGCGAATGAATAAGATCTAGAATTGTAGATATTACGTAATCATTTCGAGCTATTCTGAAAATGAGGGTGAAAATGGTGTTTCGGACAGGTTCATCGGTAAGTGCTTCATGTTCTTCACCAAGAGGTGAATTCGGTTGGTGGAAAGGATCGCCTTCTTCGCGTCTCCATTGATTAAGTCAACTATGAACCCATCAGATGAATTGAGGATGGCTGATTGGTTGGTTCATTCTGGTGACACTGTTTTCGGAGCTCGAGTGGAACTCCATATCGGAATAGCTGTCGGAATAACTATCGGAATAGCTATCGGAATCTGAGGACTCGAACTGGTTGAGGGATTCCTCTCATACGATCAGATGAAGGATTTTTGATAAGAAATAGATTATAGGATGTAGATTAATACCCTACAATACATAAGTTACATATGCATATATACTACTAAAATCTCATAAGTTTTGGAGGAATCTACGGAGCTGTCAGGCAAAGTCTACAGTAGTAGATATGCTAAGATATGAATTTTGTCTATACACTGTTCATGCAATCAATGCAGTAAGATGTGTCTAGACTAAGAATGATAAGCAAATGATTCCCTAAGAATGATAAGCAGGTAATTTCCGACATGAAATGATAAGCAAAACTTTTGACATGCAGACACGGTCGAAGTCCAGACTCACTAATGCATCTAAACAATTATCAGTTAGACACACTAATGCAAGACCTGGTTCGCTAAGACCACCGCTCTGATACCAACTGAAATGCCCCGTCCTAATCCATCTGGACAAAGTCATCAACATTTGATCCCAGAGCGATGATCGACTCCAAGTAATGTCCTTAAAATGAGCAAATGCACAGCGGAAGATTTCTTTCATGCCTGAGAATAAACATGCTTTCAAGTGTCAACCAAAAGGTTGGTGAGTTCATAGGTTTATCATAAAACAATAAAATTCATCATTTTGATAGACCATAAGATTTAAATGCTGCATGGTACAAATGGGCCCGAATCCTATACCCACCTATAATGTACATGCGATATCTTTTAAATACAGTACACCTTTCTCGTGTACGAAATCGTCTTTCATAATCTTAGTAACCGTACACATATCTTGTGCACAAAAATAACATACACATAACCTGTGTATAAAATCATTCTCTCAATACATAACATTCACTTCAATTGGTGGCAATTATCATGTCCACATAATTCAATGGTGGAAATTATCATGTCCACATAATTCAATGGTGGCAATTATCATGTCCACTTAATTCAATGGTGGCAATTATCATGTCCACTTAATTCAATAATAATCCGCAGAACTTCTGTCTGCATAATAATTCATTCGAGGAATGTTTTGCTTGTGTCTATCTCATCAAATATTTATAAAAGCATTTCATGTATTCGCAGTTCAAAATGTATTTCAAAAGCATTTAATAAAGCAGTTATAAAAATAGTGCATGTATTCTCAGTCTCAAAAATGTAAAGAGTAAAAGGGAGCAAATGAACTCACGCATATAAATATTATAAAACAGTTAATAAAGCATTTGCATGTATTCTCAGCCCAAAAATGTAATGAGTAAAAAGGGAGCAAATGAAACTCACCTAATGTATTTTGTAGTAAAAATACATATGACGACATTTAACAAGTGTAGGGTTGACCTCGGATTCACGAACCTATATTCAATCATGTATATTAATACATGTAATGTTAATCTAACGAATTTTTATTATTAGTGATATACTTGTTATTTTAATAACTTATATGTTATATGTTTTAAATTCTGTGTTATGTACTAATTGGTAATTTGGTAAAATAATACTAATACTAGTGATTAAAAAGTTGTAATATCTTTATAATGTTAATAATAGTGATATCAATAACGTCAATTCAAAATAATAATAAAAATTATTTTTAATAAAAATATAGTTTTAGTAAAAATAATAATTTTAACAATAATAAAAATAAAATAAAAGTTGATAATAACCCCTAATATTAATAATGCTTAATAATACTACTTGATAATAATTAATAAGAATGTTAACAATAAATAAAAAAATATGATACTTTTAATATTTTTGGTAATGACAATGACAAATATAGTAGTAGTAATAATAATATCTCTAATAACCATAATAATAATTTTAACTAGTAATGATAATAATATTGATGTTAATACTAATAATACTTATTTTAATAACAATATTGATATTTAATGATAATAATAATAATAATACTTATAGTATTTAATGCTAATACTTATTATGAATCATAATAATAATAATCATATAATAGCAATAATAATAACAGTAATAATAAAAAAAATAATAATAGTATTAATAATAATAACTACCTTAATAGAAAGGGCTTAAAAATAAATAAGTTGCTTGCGCCCGGGTTCGAACCCGAGACCTCTCGATTACACAAACACCCTTAAACCAATAGCCCATTTCCATTTTTATGATTATGTACACCCACTTTTATTATTTAACCCATTTTTCTACTTCCTCTTCTTCTTCTAAACCCATATCATATTAACACCATCGTATACGATCTTTATCATCATTATCTATCGTCATATCATCCCATATCATGAATCCTGTTTCATCATCATATCATCGTCATTTATTTCCTAGTAATCGTATCCATCATCTCTTCAATAAACTCATCGAGCCAGAAGTAAACATAAACCCAAGTAAAGTCACGGCCCAACTATACCTCCTTGTTAATAAAGACAGGCCTAGTTATTTTGTAAGTTCAAGTCTGCAATACTCGATTATTTTAGGCTGGGAACCGAGCAATTAGATACCTAGTCACTATTGTAATCCCACTTTTATCCCACCTTTTTCTTCTATAACATTATTTTATGTATTAGTGGGTAATGAACCTCCACAATCATTCGGTTTCTTGGCACAAGTGGTAACTTCAATCAAATTTTATCTTTATAAAGACAAATGGGTTATGACATGCGACTTTTGGCTCAAAAGGTTAACAACTGTATTTATATATGATCGATTAAAGGGAGTGGAGTAGTTACACAAGTAGCCTATTCGTTTATTATTAACGATCATAGCAGGCAAAAGGAGAACAGCTGCAATAATGATTCATTTGTAATAGAACCTCAAAGGAAAAGAAAGAAAGAAAGAAGGAAAGAAAGAAAAGTGATGGGTTCTTTACCGTATGAATAAAGTACAAGTGCAGTAACAACAGTGAAGAAAATCGAGCACAAGGTTGCAGGTCCACGTGGTTCAACGGTGTTCTCGTATGTACATTAGGTTCATCTAATAGAAAAATAATGAAAGCGAACAGTGGCCGTTTGGAGGTAATGTCTTGGGTTTTGTTTGATGAAGACCGATGGTGCTTTTGGGTTTTTGGTTTCGAAAGGCTGAAAAATGGTGGTTTGTGGAAATGTTGGTGTTTGAAGAAACAGAAATGACGTTACGAGGTAATTGTGGTTCAATGGTGGTGTTTGATGGATGGTGCAAGGTTTCAAGGGGTTGTTTGATCGTGGTTGAGGAAAAACAAGAAACGATTTTTGGTGTACAAGAATATCGAGTGGGTTTCTATATTTTCTGTTCTTGTTATCTGATTGAAGTGCCGCAATAATTTCATAGAGTGTAAGTGAAATAGGATGATTACTACAGCAACGAGACTTGATCAAATTTGTTTTGTATCAAGATTGTGTCGACAAGGATATTCGGTAGAAGTAGAAGACAAGAGAAAGAAAATACAGAAAATAAGAATCAGATTAAGTCATAAACTTTTGTAATATTGGATATAGGCATATTTATCAATCAAGCAGACAGATTACACAGATATAACAATGATATGAAACTGAATTACGTTTTTATTTCATAATTATTTGCATATACCGTATTTTTATACTTGTATATATATGTGTTCATATTTGAACCTGTATTTTGTAATTATATAGTAAATATATATATATTTGTATTTTAAGTATATAATGAATCATAATAATAACATTATTTATATTGTTATTAACATCTAATATTAATAATAATAATATTAATAACAATAATTATATAAATAATAAGAATATCAAACAATATTAATAATAAACAAAAATAATAATACTGATTTCCTTATACATATATATCTGTATCTATTTTTGTAAATGTCTATTTTTATATAATTCTGTATATACATATATATAGCTTTATGTATCTGTATATAATCTTATATATATATTTTTATTTGTATAAGCAATTGTATAAATATACATCTGTAATGTATTTATATATATTCGATTCTTTTATCTCTGTCTTTATTTATGTATAAAACTGAAATTTGTATATATGTATATATATGTATATATATCAGTGTTTATAATGAAATCGTTATTAATATTATTAGCATAACGGTTATATTCAAACTTGTAATTTAATATATTACAATTTATAATTTGTATCCTAGTTAATAACTATATAATATATAACTTATATTTAATATTTAATATTTATAATTTACAATCCATATAATATTATTTATGTTCAAAATTCATATATATATATATATATATATATATATATATATATATATATATATATATATATATATATATATATATATATATTTTAATAGCAACTTATTTATTCTGCATTTTTATTTTCACATTATTAATTTTTAATTGATTGGAGTGAATTTTATTAGTTCAAAATAATATCTATGTATACTTGTACTTATATTTATATCTATATATTTATTTATAAACAATTGTTCGTGAATCGTCGGGACTGGTCAAAGGTCAAATGAAATCATAAAGAATCGTTCAAACATTTTGGAACTCGGTTTAATAGACTTTGCTTATCGTATCGAAATCATATAAAGATTAAGTTTAAATTTAGTCGGAAGTTTTCGGGTCGTCACATATTATTATTATCATTATACTTTACTAGCATTACTAATCTTACTAACCATATACTTTTAAGTTTACAATCCTTATTAATCATCATCTCATCCTTCATTATATCTTTTAATCACATAAATCATAACTTTTTAACATAATAACTAATAATCTTACAAGACATAATCAATTATCCTTATTTATTTTAATCAACTTCATAACAAAGATCATGATCATATCTTAACCCTAATCTTCTTTTTATCAATATCCATTCATAATCTTTTAATCTTGTAACCTAGCTTATTAACAACCATAACACTTTAAGTTTCACAATCTTATTAATCATAACCTTCATTATCCTTTAACCTTAATCACTATAATTATACTTATTTCATATTCATTATCATCTTTTAACACATAAATTCAAAATCATCTTATTAACGATTAATTATAATACTTGATCAAATCTTTATCATTATTCATTATATGTTACATCTAAAGTCAACATGAAATCATAAACTTTTATCTTAATACATATAATCATTATCTAAGAGATTTAAGTAGGATTAAACTAGGGTTTAGAACTACCTCAAGAAGAATGAAATCAAGGATTGGTGATGAGTATGGTACGAATAGAATAAGAAAAACGAGCAGCAGCAGTACGACCCAAAAGGAGGGTATGTTTGGGTCTTCTGGTTCGACAGAAAAATAGCAACACACAGCAGCAACAAAGGATGATTTCTAGGACTTGTTTGATATCGATTAGCAGCAAGAAATAGGAGATAAGTTGCAGCAACTTGGATGTCTTGTAGGGTTGTTGAGGTCACGAGTTCAACAAGAAAACAGGAGTGTTTACAGTAGCAGATGTTTTGTGGTAGTTTTAATTGACTACAGCAGGGATTTTGATGATGATGATTAGCGACAGAAAGAGGGCTATTTGATGGTGGTTTTTAGTCGACACAAAGCAGATGGTTAGGGATTTACTTATCGACAGAATATGGAGGGAAGCAGGAGGTATGATCGACTTATTTTTGCAGTTTTGTGGTGAAACATCTCGTGAATATCATGAGGGATTTTATAGGTGTTGTTGGTTTCCTAATTGCATTCAACTACTTGGAGATCAAGGATGGTAACTAGGATCAAACTAGGATTTGCAAGCTTATAGTTTTCCTAATTCATCTACAGCACCGAACTATACCTTACACATTTTTTTTACGGTTTTACTTATTTATTTATGTAATTTATATTTTTTTATTACTATTATTAATATTATTAATATTATTAATATTAGGGTTATATTTATTTAATTACATTTTATTTATTTATTAGACCTTAACTTTTATAAATTTTACTAAGTTCATATGAGTTCTTATAAATTTTAATTCATATAAATGTTACATTTAATTTATGACATATTGTTTATATTATTTATTTAGGATTAGGGTTAGGGTTATTATGTAATATTATATGGTATTAGGGTTTAGCATTTAATGCATAGGGTTTGGTTTAGGGTTTTAAATAATATTAGGGTTTTAGTATTAATTACTCGAATAACAACCCTAATAATATACTGAATAAGACAATGAAACCTTAAGGGCAAATTTGGAAATTTCAAAAAGGAAAAATGAGGGTTGTTATAGAATAAACACGGAGATTTATAGTGGTTCAGGAAGATGTTAACTAATCTTCCTTAATCCACTCCTCAATTCTAACGAATTGAGAGTTAGTTTCACTATGATGCTCCAAACTGGGTAGAGTGTCTGGATACAACACTACCTCCTTGATAAGCCACAACTTATGAACACTTACATCCCGTTGAAGAATTCACAATCACCAGATGCTCTTACCACAAGATCCTAATGTTATCACTAGGTGAAACCTCACTTATCTTCTAGATCCCTTTAAGAAGATTTTACAAGTAAACACACAATTAAGTTTACAATCACTCTTGCTTGATTCACTCTAAATTGATTACAATAAGATTTGAATGATATCAGTAAATGTATGGAAATGTAAGTGTAAGAGGTGAGTCTTCAAGTGCTCTAAGGTTTGGCTATTATAGGCAAGAGAAATTCAAACCTGAATGTCTGCGGCTAACCCCACGGTCGAGTGTGGGTCGGTCGTGCAGCTCTGATCTTTGAATTTTATAGCCATTTGAGATCTTTAACTTTGTAATTTTCCCTTATTAGATGGCTGCAATTAGATGCCAAAAACATCTGAAAAGACATGCATTACCCCTTTTGTCTTGGAAGCAATCTTTGAAGTTGACCTTGGCTTGAAAAAGGAAAGTCACTTTGTACTAGAGGTGTGTCATTGATTTCCTCTTAAGGCAAATGCAGAATTTTGATCCCATGACAACCAATAGCGTCCAAACTTCAAGTCACAAGTCTTCAACCCTTTGTCAACATTAGTTTTGCAAATATGTGCTTTCATTGGCTACTTACAAGCTTAATGGTTAATCAAGTAGAGAGCATCTATTTAATTGGACTTAATGACCATATTTAAGTTTTATTACTTTTAATTTAGATTTATAAAAAATACACTTTGAAAAAGAACTTTTAGCCACTAGAAGATATCCAAATCTCTTAATCACGATAGACGTGATAAGTATAGTGAGAATTTGTTAGGCCTTATATAACGGGGTGTTTTGCTCCCTTATGTGCCACCAGCACGGGAAAGGAAATGGAATTCAAAAAATATGATTGGTCGAACTTGTTTTTCTTATGCACTATTTCCCCCATCTTTCATTCATATGTTAACAAATCACCCAACACACTACCCCATTATTTCTCATTTTACCGACACATCTATCACGTCAGCGTAAAGCACTCCACCCACCACCTAACACGCCTAATTTCCCATCACCATGAAATATGGTCTTAGGGCCTTCTGTAATGTATTTGAAATTTAAGTTACACATTTTATGAAGTAAAAGTTGTTTTATCAATTCATAAATGTAGAAAAATAATGATTATTACTATAATATATAATTATTTAGACTTCAATCTTTCAAAAACTTCTTGTATGATGCACCTGGTTTGCATGCATAAAATAAGCACTATAAGACAAAATAGAATACTCAAAATAGGGTAAAAGGCAATTTATACATAAAGTCATACTGTAGTCTCCGTTAAGAAGAACATTATAAAATACAATTCAGGTCGTCCAGCATTTTGCGTGAGCCCTGAAGGTTGCTTTCAATGCTTAAGCCCAAAATATCTAAACATAAAAGAACGTGAGAATAACACATGTGACATCAGCGTAAAGCACAAAGTCGGTTACATACTTTTATCATAATCAATCAATCGTAAGGTGACTCATGTCTCGAAATACCTTGAAGCTCTTTGTAAGATCCTGTTTTCTCAGAAGGCTGGGACGCCGTCCAAATGGTGGGACGCCATCCAAATTTGAAGTGCTGGACGTCGTCCAGATAACTGGACGCTCTCCAGATGAACTGGCGAGCCAGCTGTTTTATTTTTAGATATTACAAAGGGGTATTATGGTATTTTCACTTTGTGGACGAATTTAAGGCACTAGATCAGTTGGGGGAGCCTCATTTACACCACTTTCACCAACCTTATCCATTTCCACTTGAATTCTAGAGAGAGAGAAAGATCTAGAGTGAGAGAGCTCAAATCAAGGAAGAATAAGGTCGAATCGGGGCTTAGTGTGAGTTCTAAAGTTGTTCATCTAGTCCCTAGCTACATTTTGATTATAGTAGTAAGTCTTAACCTTGATTTCCTTGTTTTAATTGTTTAAGGGTTAGGGTTAGGGTTTGGGTTAGTAATGAAGGTAAAACCCAATTGTTAGTGTTTTGGGGGTTTTTGGGTAAGTTTGGGTCATGAGGACTCAAAGATGACTAATCTAGGGTTTTGAAATGTTAAATTGTGTATATGGGTATGATTTGTGACCCAAATGAGTGTGTTAACCTTGAAATGGGTCAAATGAGTCTTTTATGACCTAAGTGGGTTAATGGGTGCGAAAGTGAGATAACTTTGTGTTAAAAGGTGTATGATGTATGCGAGGTGTACTAGGAAATAATATTATTTTTTACAACGAAATACTATAAAATACGATACAATTTTACACAAGATATTTATTTATTTATAGAATGGATATACCTAAACCTTGCTACAACACTTATAGGTAGTGTACCTAATCGTACAGTAGTGTAGTTTTTAGTAAGTCCGGTTCGTTCCACAGGGAAAATTAAACAAGCTTAACACTATATTTTTAACTTATAATTGTAAAAATACAATTATATATATAAGTAGTATTATTATTATAAAAGGGGGCTTTTACCGTTTAATGACTGGTTTGTCGATTTTAAAACTTTAGTTGCAATTAAAACCTAATGTAAAATACTAAAAATAAATACAACTTAATTTAAAGCGTAAAGTAAATAACGATAATGAAATTGCGATAAATAAAAATGCGATAAATAAAAAGTATGACAATTAAAGAGTACGATAATTAAAAGTGCAATTAAATACAATGACAATAAATAAAAGTGCGATAATTAAAAGTGCAATTAAATATAAAATAAAGGAAATTAAATATGAAATAAAGGAATTATGCTTATTTAAACTTCCGTAATTATGATGTTTGACGTGTTGTTTTTAGTTTATTCCCATTGGTTAATTGTCCTTTGTCCTGGATTATTCGATATGTCCATACGGATTTGTCCATAATAATCCATCAGTCATAAATATAAAGTGCGAAAGTCTTCGTCAAATTATTCTTATTCCCGAAGTCAAATATTCCAACTAATTGGGGATTCGAATTGTAACAAGGTTTTAATACTTTGTTTAATGAATACACCAGGTTATCGACTGCGTGTAAACCAAGGTTTTACTACTTTCTTAACAATTACACCAATTATCCTTGAATGTAATCCACCCCTGTTTCAACAAGTCTATTAACTATTAATCCAGTTTCGTGTCTGGTGAAATGAACAATTATTGGTATTTATAGATATCCCGTCCACCGTACCCAGTCAAGCGTATGTGGTTATATATAAATACGTCAAATTATAAGTCTATATATTAATTTAACGAGGTATCGTTTAGTTAATATAAAACCCATTAATAGCCCATAGTCTAATTTCCACAAGTGTCATTCTTTTATCCAAACCCCAATTATGGTACAAAGCCCAATTACCCAATTTTAATATTCAGCCCAACATCATGATTACTTCGGCATTAAATAAGCATAATAATAACTTAGCTACGAGACATTAATTTAAAAATAACATTAACCATAACTTACAGTGATTAAAAATAGCGTAGCTTTACACGGACAGAATTTTGACTTACACCCTTACAACATTCGCTAACATACCCTTTGTAACAACCCTGATTTTTCCGTTACTTTCGTTAACCTTTCGTTAGTTTATTTAACGGCGATTATTTAACTTTTATGTGGTTACGTGTATTAAATGCGTACTTGACCTTTGGAGGGTTTCAATAATTGATATGGGTTGATATTAATTCAAATAAATATTTCGGATAATGAAATACGATAAAACGATACGATTTTGATAATAGATTTTTGAGCAGCGAAACGCTCGGGTTTATTTTAATAATTAATTTAATTAATTATTAACTTTTTAAAATATTTAATTTATTGGGTTTTTAATAAATTAAGCGATTGGTTGCGTTTAACGATCGGATTAGCATTCCGGGCCTTCGTACGACTTAACGACACTTAAAACGGACCACGAATACACGGAATTGCAAAACGAGAACCCGGGAACCCATGGTGGGACCCATTCGGCTGACCCCTCCCCCTCACCCCCTTATGTTTCAATTTTTGTAAGTTTAGGGGCTTATGTGCTAATTTGTGAAACTAGGGTTAGTATAAATAGAAGTATTAACCTAAAATTAGTAAACCCTTACACAAAAACTGCAGTCGATCTCTCCCTGGCTCCTCCCCATCGTCGACATCATCACCATCACCATACCATCAATTTTCAATTTTTAGATTAAACCTTGAACACGAAAGTTGCAATTCTCAATCTCCTCTACGCGTTGGTGTATTTAATTTAGCGATCAAAGGTATAATTGCATGAACCCTAGTTCTTAAAAATCTGATTTTTATAAAGTTTCATAGTTATGTTGTCAATTGCTCAAGTCCATACGCGTACGTGTTAATTGTAATCGTTATTTTGATTGTTTGATGCGCTAGGGTTTAAAAACGAATTTGTATTTGTTTGATCAGAAAAATTAAGTTTTTAAAATATTAATTATTATGTTATAATCAGATTCCTTGCAAAAAACTATTGATTTTAGGCTTTGGATTCACTTGATTTCGTTTCCGTATGATTAAGTTATGTCGATTTGAATTATCGTTGTGTTTTTGTTGTTTGATCAGAAATCTGGTATTGATAGAAAACGAATTGGCATGTGAGACTTATACCACTGGAAATATAATTTAAAAACACTCAAGTTAGACTAGGATATCATGCCGTTTGCTTATGTATAGCCTGAGATTTGCTAGAATTAGTGTAAATGAAGTTTTATACAGCACTTGCATGAAAATAACCTTGTATGATAAAATGTGTTAACTTATGTGATTAAAGCTTTGCATATTTGAAAAATAGACAAAAATTAATTCATCTTTCATGTAGATATCATAGGCCAATTGTATCTAGATCTTCGGATAATCGTATGCGAATGTGACTAACGAAATGGGAATCGAATATGTAAATTGAACATGGTTTTGTACTTTGTGAATTTTTTATATTGATTGAGAATGTATGCTTCTGGAAAATGAAATTTAACATGATATGTGACTTATTTTTAGTTTATGTCAATCTCTGAAACCTTATGCATTGGGTACAATAGAGCCATACTTTATGTGAATTCTGATTTGAACTGAAAACTGAATGATCAACTTGCACGAATATACTGTACAAATTGGCTAAACAAAAGTGGCTATATTTTTGATATGTGTTACTTTGATATGTCCTTGAAGTATGGCCACTGGTCTTGTATCAATTTCATTTTTCTAACTCCGGTTATAGCCGAAATGAAATGAGTGCGTGGTCAGAAACTGACCTGGCAAACCCCAAATGTATTCCTTCTGATTCCTGACTTTTAATTGTCGTATGAGTCCCTGGCCAGATTTTTTGGAATTGATTTTGAGTCTATTTATGATCTGGAGCTTGCCATTTTTGAATGAATTTTGTACTATGAGGTAATGTGCTAAATATGCTATGTGTTCATAAATTTGGTGCATGACGATAAACTGAAATTGTGAAAATGATTATTCATGACCTAAAACGTATTGTATGACTTAGGTTTGACATGTTGACCAATATTTGACATGAACCTACTGATGTTGACTTTAGTTGACCACATTGACCAAGTTTGACTTTCGGTTTGACTTCGGTTGACTTTGTTTGACTTGCATGATATAGTTGACTTTTACTTTAAATCGCGTCGAGTCGAGCAATAAGACAACGTACACTATGAAACCACACTTATATAAGATACATATATTGACCAACCTACATACGTATACTTAGGTTACATTACTCGGGTCTAAACCGTACAAGTCATTTGTCTTTCATTCCGACCTTTTTCAAAGGTGAGTCTACAGTCGCACTTTTTACATGCTTTCAGGGATGAGAATACATGCTGTTATATTTACATTTTTAAATACTTTATATTGACATGAGTACTACACATATGCATAATGAGTTTGTTCAAAAAGCCTCTAGCTTGAATACTTTTAATACCATTGGTAAGTACAATTTAGATGGACGGATCCGTTAGGTTGACAACCTCACCCACTATAAAAGCAGTGGTGCATTTACTTTGAACATTTAATACATCTGAATAATGTATAATATTTTACGAGGTAAGGTCGGGTGTAGTGGTTTCTATACTCGGGTTAATGCTAGTATTCAGGTGCTCGGTTTATGCTTGCGATAGAATCTTGTGGTCAATGAAATTAAACTATTTTTCTAATAACTGTTTTTCAGACATTGTTACGTTACTTTAAACCTGTAGATTTACCAACATTATTTGTTGACATGTTTTTGCGTGTTGTTATTCTCAGGTCCTTAAGAGGTATGCTTCCGCTGTGTTTGCGGCATGTCTGGCCGTGGAGTCTGCATTTGATTTTAAAGAACATTATTTACTTTCGCATTTAAAACTTTTATAACTGTTTAAATACTGTTGGCTTGTGGTTACGATCACAACAGTATTTCTATTTCGGGATCTCTGACTTTTGTTTTTGAAAGTTAGTAATTTAAATAAAATTAAATGCGATTGCTTTAAACGTCTCATATAGAGGGCGTAACTGTTAACTGTGGGACCGGAATTAACACGCCGTCAGATGGTATTTTGGCGGGGTGTTATAGTTGGTATCAGAGCTAACGGTTCGTAGGGAAAGTAGGACTTGCATTAGTGTGTATAATTTGGTCATTAGGACGCCTTGATGAGTCTAGACTACGACCGGGACTTAGTCATTACATGAATACTTTGTGACTAACGTTATTTACTTGACTAATCTGGTTTGTTTGTGTTCTTGTACTATGAGTTAGATGTCACAGGATTCAGGAAGCAATGACAGCGACTCCAGTGTGGCTGAGGTGAATGCTCCAGCCCCAGCACCAGTACCTGCTTCGCATCGGATACCTAACCATCCCGTGAACCTTTATGCTTTGGATTTGGTTCATACTAACCGTAACGGGGATATTGTTGATCGTGTTAACACCTTAAGCGATATTGCTAGGACATATCGGCACCCCGATGATCTAGAGAGGATGGAGGAAAGAGTCACAGGTATAAATACTTATACGTACGAGGCTGAAGCAAGGTTCGTTGAGATGGCGAGATTGATAGCAGCCTTAACTGCTAGGGTTGTTGCGTTAGAGGCGGAACGTAATAGGCCGAGGAATGATGGACCTGCCTTCCGTACCCGACAGAAGAGGAAGTGAAAGGTCATTGACCATGAGCTTCTTTTCCTTTTTCATCCGCCATACCTTCTTTAATTGATTATATAAGACTTACCGGGTGTTATAAACCGGGCTATCAGCACATTATGTTTATTGTTTGGTTTACTACTTTGGAATTTAGTTTATCACTCTTGGATTATACTTATATTAATTGTGGATTATGCTATTGGTAACTATTATCTTTTATTTCATGCGGTAATATTTTGTATTTAGTAACTTGTATGATCATAATACTTGTGTTATGTTATACTACTACTATTGCCATTAATGTTACTACTTAGTGTTACTATCACCACTATCACTACATAACACTAGTACCACTACTACTACCACTAGTGTTACTACTAACACTACTAACACTACTATCACTACTTACACTACTTCTCACTACTAGCGAATCTTTTCGTACTATTATTTACTAGTCTTCAACACTCGTTGCTAGTATATTTGGTTATAGCCTTGTTTATTATTAGAACTAGCATGTTATGCTATTCTTCGTTGAAGTGCTCCCCATGGTGAAGAACATCAGGGTCACAATGCTCTGATTTACGACAGGTGCAAGAAGGCGAGCTACATAGCCAATGAATTCAGAGACGGAGCTCCGGTCCTGTTTGTTAAGAAGAAGGATGGGTCGATGAGGTTGTGTATCGACTACAGAGAATTGAACAAGCTTACAATCAAGAATCGGTATCCGCTACCGAGGATTGATGACTTATTTGATTAGTTGCAGGGATCCAGCTGCTATTCGAAGACTGATTTGAGATCCGGGTATCATCAATTGAGAGTCAAAGAAGCTAATGTCCCGAAGACAGCGTTTAGAACACGTTATGGGCATTATAAGTTTGCAGTGATGTCGTTTAGTTTGACGAACTCACCAACAGTGTTCATGGACCTCATGAACCGTGTGTGTAAGCCATACCTAGATAAATTCGTCATTGTGTTCATTGATGATGCATTGGTGTACTCCAAGAACAGAGAAGAGCACGAGCAGTATCTACGTTCGATATTGACTATGCTTAGAGAAGAGCAGTTGTATGCAAAGTTCTCTAAGTGTGACTTTTGGTTACCAGAAGTACAATTTCTTGGCCATGTTGTAGGGGTCATTGGAATACAGGTCGATCCAGCAAAGATTGAGTCGGTTAAGAATTGGGAAACTCTAAAGACGCCAACGCAGATTAGGCAATTTTTAGGTCTAGCTGGTTACTATAGGAGATTCATTGAAGGATTCTCTAAGATCGCCCGACCATTAACCGCATTGACTCATAAGGGCAAGAATTTTGAGTGGTCAGAACCGCAAGAGACTGCATTTCAGTTGTTGAAAGAGAAGTTAACAACTGCACCAGTATTGTCTCTACCCGAGGGAAGTGAAGATTTTGTTGTTTACTGTGATGCCTCACGTCAAGGAATGGGTTGCGTGCTTATGCAACGAAACAAAGTTATTGCTTATGGATCGCGTCAGTTAAAGATTCATGAGCAGAACTAAAATACGCACAACCTTGAGTTAGGAGCTGTTGTCTTTGCACTTAAAATGTGGAGACACTACCTGTTTGGAACCAAGTTCACTATCTTCACTGACCATCAGAGTTTACAGTACATATTCGATCAGAAGCAACTCAACATGAGATAACGACGTTGGATGGAACTACTTAATGATTATAACTGCGAACTTCAATACCATCCGGGTAAGGCGAATGTTGTGGCAGATGCCTTAAGCATAAAGGAGAGAGAGAAACCTCTTAGGGTGAAAGCGCTTAACATAGTTGTCCGTACGAATCTCACATCACAAATTCGTGAAGCACAACAAGAAGCCATGAAACAGGAGAATGTTGATGTTGAATTTCTCAAAGGGATGGATAAGAAGTTTGACATCAAGGAGGATGGAACACGGTATTTTACTAACCGAATTTGGGTACCAAAGTTTGGTGGATTGAGAGAACTAGTGTTGGAGGAAGCACACAAGTCGAGATACTCAATTCATCCGGGATCAGATAAAATGTACCAAGATTTGAAGGCATTTTATTGGTGGCCGAACTTGAAAGCTGACATTGCCACATATGTCGGGAAGTGCTTGACTTGCGCTAAAGTCAAGGCTGAGCATCAGAAGCCATCAGGATTATTAATTCAACCAGAGATTCCCCAGTGGAAGTGGGAAGGAATTTCCATGGACTTCATTACGAAACTGCCGAGAACGGCAGGAGGTCACGATACTATTTGTGTTATCATGGATCGTCTCACTAAGTCCGTACACTTCTTACCGATAAGGAAAACTGATAAGATGGAGAAGTTGGCTCAGATCTACATTAAGGAAGTCGTCTCTAGGCATGGAGTGCCTATATCCATTATATCCGACCGCGACATCAGATTTACTTCCAGGTTTTGGCAATCATTGCAGAAAGCAATGGGGACTCTTTTAGATATGAGTACAACATATCACCCCCAGATGGATGGCCAGAGCGAACGAACTATTCAAACTTTTGAGGACATGTTGAGAGCATGTGTCATTGATTTCAGAAACGGATGGGATAAGTATTTACCACTAGCTGAGTTCTCATACAATAACAGCTACCATGCGAGTATTAAAGCTGCACCATTTGAAGCATTGTATGGAAGGAAGTGTAGATCTCCTGTTTGTTGGAGTGAGTTGGGAGATAGTCAGTTGACAGGTCCTGAGATTATTCAGGAGACAACTGAGAAAGTTCTACAGATTCAGGAACGATTGAGAATGGCTCGAAGTCGACAAAAGAGTTATGTCGATGTTAGACGGAAGGACATAGAGTTCCAAGTTAGAGACAAAGTTATGCTTAAAGTATCACCTTGGAAGGGTGTTGTACGATTTGGGAAACGAGGTAAACTGAGTCCTCGCTATGTTGGACCATTTGAGATAATTGAAAGAGTTGGACCAGTAGGTTACAGATTGGAACTGCCACAAGCACTCAGCGGTATTCATGACGTTTTCCATGTATCCAATCTAAAGAAGTGTTTAGCCGATGATAATTTGATTATTCCTCTAGAGGAACTACGTATAGACGAAAAACTTCATTTCATTGAGGAACCTGTTGAAATCTTGGGCCGTGAGGTCAAGCAGTTGAAGCAAAGAAGAATTCCTATCGTTAAAGTTCAGTGGAACGCGAGAAGAGGACCAAAGTTCACGTGGGAGCGTGAAGACCAGATGAGGCTGAAGTATCCGCAATTATTTCCCGAGGAAAGTACTTCAGCGGACAATCACTAAAATTTCGGGACGAAATTTTCAATAACAGGTGGGTAATGTAACAACCCTGATTTTTCCGTTACTTTCGTTAACCTTCCGTTAGTTTATTTAACGGCGATTATTTAACTTTTATGTGGTTACGTGTATTAAATGCGTACTTGACCTTTGGAGGGTTTCAATAATTGATATGGGTTGATATTAATTCAAATAAATATTTCGAATAATGAAATACGATAAAAACGATACGATTTTGATAATAACTTTTTGAGCAGCGAAACGCTCGAGTTTATTTTAATAATTAATTTAATTAATTATTAACTTTTTAAAATATTTAATTTATTGGGTTTTTAATAAATTAAGCGATTGGTTGCGTTTAACGATCGGATTAGCGTTCCGGACCTTCGGTACGACTAAACGACACTTAAAACGGACCACGAATACACGGAATTGCAAAACGAGAACCCGGGAACCCATGGTGGGCCCCATTCGGCCGACCCCTCCCCCTCACCCCCTTATGTTTCAATTTTTGTAAGTTTAGGGGCTTATGTGCTAATTTGTGAAACTAGGGTTAGTATAAATAGAAGTATTAACCTAAAATTAGTAAACCCTTACACAAAAACTGCAGTCGATCTCTCCCTGGCTCCTCCCCATCGTCGACATCATCACCATCACCATACCATCAATTTTCAATTTTTAGATTAAACCTTGAACACGAAAGTTGCAATTCTCGATCTCCTCTACGCGTTGGTGTATTTAATTTAGCGATCAAAGGTATAATTGCATGAACCCTAATTCTTAAAAATCTGATTTTTATAAAGTTTCATAGTTATGTTGTCAATTGCTCAACTCCATACGCGTACGTGTTAATTGTAATCGTTATTTTGATTGTTTGATGCGCTAGGGTTTAAAAACGAATTTGTATTTGTTTGATCAGAAAAATTAAGTTTTTTAAATGTTAATTATTATGTTATAATCAGATTCCTTGCGAAAAACTATTGATTTTAGGCTTTGGATTCGCTTGATTTCGTTTCCGTATGATTAAGTTATGTCGATTTGAATTATCGTTGTGTTTTTGTTGTTTGATCAGAAATCTGGTATTGATAGAAAACGAATTGGCATGTGAGACTTATACCACTGGAAATATAATTTAAAAACACTCAATTTAGACTAGGATATCATGTCGTTTGCTTATATATAGCCCGAGATATGCTAGAATTAGTGTAAATGAAGTTTTAAACAGTACTTGCATGAAAATAACCTTGTATGATATAATGTGTTAACTTCTATGATTAAAGCTTTGCATATTTGAAAAATAGACAAAAATTACTTCATCTTTCATGTAGATATCATAGGCCAATTGTATCTAGATCTTTGGATAATCGTATGCGAATGTGACTAACAAAATGGGAATCGAATCTGTAAATTGAACACGGTTTTGTACTTTGTGAATTTTGTATATTGATTGAGAATGTATGCTTCTGGAAAAGGAAACTTAACATGATATGTGACTTATTGTTATTTTATGTCAATCTCTTAAACCTTATTCATTGGGCACAACAGAGCCATACTTTATGTGAATTCTGATTTGAACTGAAAACTGAATGATCAACTTGCACGAATAAAATGTACAAATTGGCTAAACAAAAGTGGCTAGATTTTTGATATGTGTTACTTTGATATGTCCTTGAACTATGGCCACTGGTCTTGTATCAAGTTTATGTTTCAAACTCCGGTTATAGCCGAAATGAAATCAGTGCGCGGTCAGAAACTGACCTGGCAAACCCCAAATGTATTCCTTCTGATTCCTGACTTTTAATTGTCGTATGAGTCCCTGGCCAGACTTTTTGGAATCAATTTTGAGTCTATTTATGATCTGGAGCTTTCCATATTTGCATGAATTTTTTACTATGAGGTAATGTGCTAAATATGCTACGTGTTCATAAATTTGGTGCATGACGATAAACTGAAATTGTGAAAATGATTATTCATGACCTAAAACGTATTGTATGACTTAGGTTTGACATGTTGACCAATATTTGACATGAACCTACTGATTTTGACTTTAGTTGACCACATTGACCAAGTTTGACTTTCGGTTTGACTTCGGTTGACTTTGTTTGACTTGCATGATATAGTTGACTTTTACTTTAAATCGCGTCGAGTTGAGCAATAAGACAATGTACACTATGAAATCACACTTATATAAGATACATATATTGACCAACCTACATACGTATACTTAGGTTACATTACTCGAGTCTAAACCGTACAAGTCATTTGTCTTTCATTCCGAGCTTATTCAAAGGTGAGTCTACAGTCCCGCTTTTTACATGTTTTCAGGGATGAGAATACACGCTGTTATATTTACATTTTTAAATGCTTTATATTGACATGAGTACTACACATATGCATAATGAGTTTGTTCAAAAAGCCTCTAGCTTGAATACTTTTAATACCATTGGTAAGCACAATTTAGATGGACGGATCCGTTAGGTTGACAACCTCACCCACTGTAAAAGCAGTGGTGCATTTACTTTGAACATTTAATACATCTGAACAATGTATAACATTTCACAAGGTAAGGTCGGGTGTAGTGATTTCTATACTCGGGTTAATGCTAGTATTCAGGTGCTCGGTTTATGCTTGCGATAGAATCTTGTGGTCAATGAAATTAAACTATTTTTCTGATAACTGTTTTTCAGACATTGTTACGTTACTTTAAACCTGTAGATTCACCAACATTATTTGTTGACCTGTTTTTGCGTGTTGTTATTCTCAGGTCCTTAAGAGGTATGCTTCCGCTGTGTTTGCTGCATGTCTGGCCGTGGAGTCAGCATTTAATTTTAAAGAACATTATTTACTTTCGCATTTAAAACTTTTATAACTGTTTAAATATTGTTGGCTTGTGGTTACGATCACAACAGTATTTCTATTTCGGGATCTCTGACTTTTGTTTTTGAAAGTTATTAATTTAAATAAAATTAAATGCGATTGCTTTAAATGTCTCATATAGAGGGCGTAACTGTTAACTGTGGGACCAGAATTAACACGCCGTCAGATGGTATATATATATACGTATGAATGAGAAGAGAAAAAGATGTTGGATATTGAACAAAAACACACGAATTTATAGCAATGTGGGCTGTCACCTACTGTCATGCGATCGCATGGCTTTTTGCCTTCCAGGCCATGCGATCGCATGGCCCCTTTTTCCAGCTCACATGTTGTTGTTTGCATTCTGCCGACGGATTTAATAAATAAATATAATATATAAATAATTATTAGAATTATTTAAATATTATATTATATTTATGTGCATAGTTGACTTGTAATTTTTAGTCCGTTGCATCGAGCGTTGAGAGTTGACTTTGGTCCCGGTTCCGGTTTTTCGAACGTCCTTGCGTACAATTTAATATCTTGTATTTTGCGTTTCGCGTCTTGTACTCTTTTAATTTTGAGACGTTGCTCATCAATAATTTGAACCACTTTGATTGTATTTTGTACTTTTGAGCTTTTTGGTCGTTTGCGTCTTCAATTCGTCGAATTTGTCTTTTGTCTTCACCTTTTATTATTTAAATGAATATCACTTGTAAATAGAACAACTGCAACTAAAAGCTTATCTTTCTTGAGGGATAATGCTATGAAATATATGTTCGTTTTTAGCATTATCAAATATTCCCACACTTGAGCGTTGCTTGTCCTCAAGCAATATAGTCTTGAAATAAAAATACTAGAATCACTTCTTTATTCTTCACACTTTGTACATCAGTGATTTTAATACGGCGGTTATGAACAATGATGGTAACGATGTGGTTTACAGTCCCACATGACTATAAAATTTAGATCCTTAAGGAAATTGGATCTTTATGAAAACATTTGATCTTTTGAAAATTAAATCTAGCTTTCATCCTAGATAAGTTTTCCGGAATAACCCTTCACCGGTGTTTGCAAATTATTTTTGTGGGTTTGGTGGGTTTCAGATTTGAAAATTTTAGCTCAAAACTTGTGGTTTTGTGTCACCCACTTGCTAACCTTGTATTGGGAAAGCAACACGTCCAGTATACTTGCTCCGTGTATTACCTTTCGGTAAACTACCGTCCGGTTGTAAAGGAAAGCGTTGAACAAGCAACTATTAAGGCAATGTCCCCTGACATGCTTTTAATTATGATCTATAACGTGTCGGATGCAATTACTATCCTTGGTAGGAGCAATAGTAAAGCTCACCCTTATAATTTTTCGGTCTGGCACAAGGTCCTATCTTTGACCATGCTATGCAACCACCGTTCTTACGGTTGACACCCGATTTGGTTCAGGTGACCTAATGAATTCCAGGTGAATTCTTAGGATTTTACGTTCAATGGTAATGAACGCATTGAAAATGGGTTTTCAGAAAACAAATTGGTTTGTAATTTTTATCAAAATATTTTCTCGTTCAAGCTCGAGTTTAGATGTCATTGAATTCCATGAGTTTGTAATTCTCAATCTTTAAGATCAATCTCTAGGATTGAGTAATATCAGGCTTAAAAGCTGATTTTTGATCTTTTAAGGAGATTATCCTTTCTGGGGATCTGATTCATTAGTCTTATCAAGCTAATTTGCACGGCGTCCTCCCCATTTTACAAGACAGATCCTCTTATAGTTAGGATAAGTCTGACCACTTGGTGACCTTGTTTGATGCTGAGGTCTGTGGATTTCCTTGCTGATTTTAGAGATGACTTTTCTAGATTTTTCGTCAACCTACAGCTGGTCTGGACGACAACTTCATGACCTAAATCAAGAAGCGCGTTTCTTTTTTGGAAGACTTTACTTCCTTTTAACGATGAAATTGATTCATCGTGTAGCTCCATCTTTCTTTCAAATATATTACAGTAAATCGGGTAAAACTGATAAAATTGTCCAAAGCAAAAGTATCTTAAGTTATTTGTTACAAAAATATGTGATATATGTTCAAAATAACTTGGTAATTTTTTCCACACTTGGCTTTTATTTTCCTTTCTTTGCCTTTTTATTGTCCTCTATTCCATTTTAAATGAATTCTAACATTTTAGGTTGTTTCTCAATTTATGTCCTTTCTGAGGAAACAATAATTTCGGTGTTAACACCTAGTTTTATCGTTCATAAATATGTATAAACATGATTTTGAGTTCATTTAATTGAAAATTTTGAAAAATTTTACTAGAATTGGGTAGTCAATATATAAGACTAGGGCTGTTCTTTATTATCAGAGAGCACTAGATTCTAATACAACTACTGCTTTACTAGTATTTTTAATGGTAACCAAATGTATAAGGTAAAAATTTTAAAAATCCGAAAGAATTTAACCCCTTCCCACACTTAAGATCTTGCAATGCCCTCATTTGCAAGAAATCAGTAACCATTTAAATTATTGAGGGTGATTAGCGTAGAAAAATGATTAAATTTACCAAAGCTTCCAAACATATTAGCGTTTGTTTACTGAATAATAAATGGTGCACATCATTTGTTCATTCCATCTTGTTGTTACATCACATTTGTTTTTTGTTTTGTCGTCAAAAGTATTAGCTTTTGCTGAACTTAATGCCAGTCTTTGAAAATGCGCTGTTTTACCCTGTTGTGTACAATTGACAATATGCATACATACAATACAAATATAAACATGCATGGTAATTTGAAATGGTACTTAAAATCCCACTTTCAAATCAAATATGATATATTAGTACAACATAATAAAAATATTAAACAATACATTAATGTATCACAATATCATATGTTTAAACATAAATAAATAGAAATAATAAATAATAAAAATCATAGAAATCACCAACAGGAACTAAATCAATCTGGATAGGGGTTCCAGTTCATATCGTCGTCCGGGTTCCATGCTTGGTGATAGGTGTACTGGTAGGCCTGGTTAGGGTCGTAGAGAGTATATGGTGGTCTCATCTCGAGCTGGTGCGGAGGATAGTAAGCGGGTCGGGTCAGAACGTAGTGATCCTGAGGTGACTGCCGGCTCATAATCTGACGCTGATGATAGTCCCATCTATCATGCTGTCGTTGCCTGGAATGCTCGTAATCATTCCGGGCTTGCCACTGCTCCATCCGACGAAATCTCTCTGCGTTTGTCATATCTACCTCATCTATATGCTGGTAGACATCAGTCATAGCCTCCTGAATGACATCCCTAATGTCATCCGCTTCCTCCATTTCCTCGTCTGATCCTCTCTCTACCTGTAGATGACTACCTTCATAGGGTATTGTCTGGTTGCGTCTACTCTTCAATACCTTAGCACCCACATAAACCTTCAATCCTAAAGGCTCGACCTATTCCCTACATTCCAAAAGTGGACCCCCTTGGTCCTTATCTACACCTAAATACTCTCCAATGAGAGTAACAAAAATACCTCCTCCAATTATCCCCCCTCCCTGTATTCCTTCAACCATCTTAGATAAATAAAAACCAACACAGTAGGGGATATTAACAAAGCCTCTTGGGTCTCGAATACACTTTAGGTAAAATAAATCATGTAAGGTCAATTTTTCCTTGTTGTGACCTCTCTTTGTAATCGAGTTAGCCAAAAATCTATGAATTATGCGAAGCTTAGCTTTGTTAATATGTAAGTAGGAGTGTTTTCCTCCTAGTGTAAAAACATTATAGTTTGACATACGCCTTCAGACGGCGTTCGCGTCAAAATTCCTATCTACCCTTTCACCACGATAAATCAAATTCATACAATCGGGTAGTAGCAATTCACTAGGAGTGTAAATCTGTAATGCTCTGGCCATGTCCAGCATGGACATCCTGTACATCCTACAGCCAAGTATAAACCTAAGAAAACTTCTATCATCTAACCTATCTACATCTACATTTAACGCTATAGTACTCATCAGCTCAACACACCATTCCTTATATACAGGTCTACGAATGGTGAATAAACGTTCCCAATCGCTAAAAGAAGAACTGTCATACCTTTGAATCAGATGCTCCCTAATACGGTCAGCTAGTTGGACCCTTTCCAAAGGATTCCAATCAATTATCCTAGGCACCTCTACATCTTTCGTTACTAATTTGAATTTATTACTTTGATATGTCGGGTAATATCTCCAGCTTCTATCGAATCTCAGATTAGGATGCAATGTATGTTCAGGAATCGTTGGGTATTCTATTGGCGAATGCATCGGAATTACTATGAATTCATTAGCAAATTGTAGCGGATCATAATAAGGTACATGTTGCTCAGGCCGATGTTGTTGTTCCTATTGTGGTTCTTGTTCGGGTTCTGGCTCGTATTGCGGCTCATATTCTGGTTCAGGTTCTTGTTGTGGTTGTCTAGATGATGATGAAGCACCAGCAGTATCGGTTTTCTGCAAAACAAATTAAACACAAAATTTGTGCATCTAAATATGCATTAGTGTTAGCAAAATAACAACTTAAATTAACCACAATAACATGTTCAATCAAAATTAAACTTATACACATTTTCACAATTTTTACAATTCTACACTTTTTCAAATAAGCATATATGAAAATGTATACAAAGTTTATAAGCATTTAACTCAAATAACATGTCAAAATAGTTATTACTAACAATTAAACAAGTCTCAAATGGCAATTATATCAAATTAATCAAGTTCATGAATTTTGTACCTAAAAAGTCCACTTTAATTCTCAAAAATCATGTTTAGGATCAAAGTTTGGATCATTTAACTACCTAAACATGTTACACTACTTAATTTAGCAATAATTCATGACAAAAATCGGCCATAACCTGTTTATATCAAAAAGCCCCAAATTGCTCAAGAACACAAACCCTAGATTTCTAAAAATTTTGAAGTTTTTGGCTTCAAATCATGTTAAATAGCATCAATCTAGGTTATACATGCATAAAATACTATCAATTTAACACTAATTACACTAGAAATTAACAAAATTGCATTAGGTAAAATATTGGTAATTATCACAAAAACTAGAAAATTAATGAGTTTAGGGGTGTAATTTTTATCTTTTTGTTGAAAAATCCGAACCTAGGCATGATTGTAGTGAAGTTTTGTGAGAAATTTGGTTGAATTTAGTGTTAAAATGGTGATTTTAGGGTGAATTGTGTGTGTGTGTTCGTGTATTTTTGTGTGTGTTGGAGTGAGGCAGAGACAGAACTCGATGCCTTTTGATCCTGGCCAGAAAATCAGCTACATGCGATCGCATGGAGTTGAAGTTCAAAACCCATGCGATCGCATGGGTCTGTTATATATATATATATATATATATATATATATATATATATATATATATATATATATAACCTTACACTTTTTAAAACATATAATTAAATTAAATTTTAAAAATTTATTTTTTTTAGGATGAGGCGTTTCGGAACGATGTCCTAGCGCAGTTTTAAAAGCAAAGATTTTTTTGGGTTTTTTAAATGTTTTTGACATACCTTAATTCAATAAGATTAAAAATAATGATAATAAAAGTTCTTGTCCCTCCCTTGGGTAAAGCAATTTCGGTTCAATGACCTAGTCTTTAACTTACGACAAATTTTAAAAATCATATTTTTAACTTAGCGAAATAAAGTAAATTTTTGTTTTTAAATTCACACCAAATTTAAATTTAAAATGCATAAAATTAAAAAATTCATATTAAAAATTTAAAAATTCATACCAAACTTTTATTATATTTTTGTTTTTATACATACAAACTTATATTAAAAGTATTAATTTTTCAAATATTTACAAACTTAAATATATTGATTTTAAAAGTTTACAATAATAAATTAATATTTATATATTAAATTTAAAAACATAGTAAAAATAAAATTAAAAATCTTTTTGGTCTTTTATCCCACTTTAATCAATCAAATATTATCAAAAATATACGCCCCTCTTTTCGGTAAAGTAATTTCGGATATTTTACCTAGTTTTACTCCTGACGAATTTCTGAAATATTTTGGGTTGATTGATTAAAGATATTTATACCTTAAGAATAAACGGTAAATTTCACAGTGATGTAATAAATTTTTGTATGATATCAATAATTTCGGTCGCAAAACCTAATTTTATAGAGTATCAATTTAATACTTTATAGCGAACGATTTAGCGTTTATTATCAAAAGGTTAAAAATAATAAAAATAAAAATAAAAACTGTACGTACTTACCTGTGAAATAGAATTCTTAGTGACCTGCTTTAGCCCACTCATAAGATAGTCGGACTAATTGGTTTTCCATAGCTACATAGGCGTAACCTCGAGCATTTAACGTTTTTTCTTCGAAACATATGAACGGTCCATCTCTGCATAAAGTAACGAATTCGGTATTGGAATATGTTTAATTATTTGAACTGTTAGTCCCAAAAGAAGCCTAGATTGACGGTTTTAGTTGGATGTTTGGTGGGTTAGAAGTATGAGTTATCAAAACAAGTAGAGAGAAAGTGATAAGATTTTAATATGCAAAATGGATAACTAACTTATTACCAAGTGAGGAGGTTGTTTATATATGACAACCTCCAAAGTACAAGAGTTACAAGTTACCATGGTAAATACAGAAAATACATTACAAAGTAATAATAAAACCGTGCGCCACTAATCTATTACATAAACATATGTCAACAATCTCCCCCTTGGCGTGCGGTTTTAAAAAAAAATTATCATCACAGAATCATCAGCTTTGACTTACACCTTCTGAGGCCTTTTTCTTTGCCTCTTCCTCAGCTTTCAATGCTTTGATCACGTCACTTCCTGGTGTGTAATTCCTTTCATAGTGTTTGGGAATGATGAACTCTTTGAGGCGGGGGATTTTGTATTCGAACCTTGGAACATATTGTGACCCTGTGAAGTAGTTTTTCTTTCGGTTGATTCCCAGCGAAGTGTCAAACTGCCTCATGTACAGCCTGAATTCAAGAAGTTCATTGATGTGATTTGCCATCTTTTTTGTCATCAGATTTTGATAGTTCCCAATGTTTTCTGTTCGTTTGCATATGTCAAAATACTTTAGTGCACGCTTGAGAGTCCCGTCAGAGTATTTTGGCAGCTCTGATTTGCGGATGAAAATTGGCTTTTTGATCTTGTTGCGAAATATGAGGCCTTCTTCAGGGGCGTCTAAGCAATAGCAAATCCTAAAAGAAGATAAATCCAGATCGCCGATGGTTTGATTTGGTGCGGAGAGCAGAATCTTCTTTCGAATTGATTCGACACCTAACTGCAGATCATATTGAGAAGCCAGTTTGATTCTATCTTTCATGAACCTTCTCACCCTTTCGATTTCCGTTTCGATAACCCAAGTCTTTCTTATTTTGTTTCTCAACCAATTGTACAGAAACAACACATCAACCGGATTGAGTTCAATTAGATCATATTTCGAGAACATGTACTCTTGGTCATTTGAACGAATCACTCAGAAAAATAGAGTATACACTCTTTTAGACAATGACCTGCAAAGCACACTGTTTATGACGATAATTGGATTTTCTTTCTGTTCTTCCATTTCAAACTCATTCCAGTTCTTAAAAAACCCGCCTTTGGTAACGATACATTATCAATTTTTCTTTGTCATTGAGAAAATCATAGCACCCGATTGGTTTGAACCTTTCAGCTACTTGCACGTTTTTAAGTTTATCTTCACTTACGAAGATCCTGTAAGCTTGTTCCTCCAGCCATCATCCCTGTAAAACTTCTTCAGATTGAGGTTCACCAATATTGATTGGAAGTGATCTGTGTTTGTTGAATTCTCCATGTTGAGGATCGGATGATGTGGATTGATCAGGAGGTGGTGGAGCTGATGGTTTTGGAAACCTTGGTGCAGGTTCACCGGTGTATTCCTGAGTGACAAAGCGATCAAATTCATTTAGTTCTTCCTCATCCGGGGTTTCTAAGTTTACGTAATTTTCTTTCGTGAATGCTCCTTCAATGACAGTGGTAGGCAGGGATTTCAGGTTTCTGAAGAACTCTTCCTCTTCTTCTTCGGATTTTGGTATGATAAGCTGTGGAGTGGATGTGATGATAGTTTCAGACTGGGAGGTGATAGGTTCGATGTCTGAACTTGTGTACACCACCATGGCAAGAGAAGTTTCGGCAGAGGTAACCACTTCTTCAGGTATATCGATATCGGTTTCTACTTCCTCTTTGACATCAACAAACATAACTTCATCGAAATCATCTTCATCGTCAGAGTTGATTGTGATCACATCATGTCCATCTGGGGCAGCATCATCTTCTTCAACTGTGTATTCGATCCCTTCGACCATTCCTTCAGGTATATCAGAGTCATCAACAATTTCTTTCCCTTTCCTGGAAGAGCTAGGTGCAGATTGTGTTTGACTGATAGTTTGGGTGATGTGCACAGTGGATCTTCCTCCGATATTCTCCCCCTCATGTTGGCCGCCGGAATCGGGGTCATCATGTCGTCGGGAGGAAGATGGTTGATCAACACAACACGGGATCGGTTCAAGTACCGGTGGATAATTCGGGATGAGTTGAAGTGAGTTGAGAAGACCGAGAATAGCTTTTCTGATGAAATCACCCTCAGAAAGGTTAACTGAGAGAAGGTGAGCATGAAATTCAGTTTCCCGTTGAGTATACGTGAGATTTGGTTGATGAGTGACATTTTGGGTGATAGGGGATGATGTCATGATAGGAGGTGACAGCGGCGGTGGTGAAGCATTGAGATCAGGTGGTGGTGATGTTAATCGAGGTGGTGATGGAGCTGTGGAAATAATTGGTAAGGATGTGATAGAGCCCTGCAAGGAAGTGTTAGTAAAAATAGCCTGAGATTCTTGATGAAACTCAGTTGTCACCACTGTTGAGCTGGAAAGCTGAGCAGTGAGGCCTGTTGAGGCAGGACTTCCAAGTGATCTTAGAGAAGCAATTTCTGGGGATTTGCTAACCTCTACGCTTGTTGTTGCAGTCTGAGCTATAGACACTGATTGTTCGGTATAGGACTGCACCAAATTCCTACGAGCACTAGACACATTTTCAAATTGTTTTTTTTTTTTTTGGCGAATCTCATCTAAAGATGCCGATTCTAACTCATATGAAATAGATGTTTGACCATCTGAGTGGATTCCTAATGTTTGGGGGGGGGGGCTAACGTTTTCTTTTTGCCCCATCTCACACCCGGTCCGCACATCCTCTCTTGATTTTTCAACAACGCCCTCATTTCCATCCTTATCACTCCGAACAATATCGTGAAGAACCTTCTGAAGTTGTTCAGAGGTTACCTGCTTTGATTCTGCTTTTCTTTTAGACCTAATTTCACCCTCATTTCTTTTCCCCTCAAATTTTCTTTTCTGTGACCCTCGCTTACTAGACCCCTCACCAGGTGTCCTATCAGTTCCTGGGGCAGGATCCCCAGGTTGTAGAGGATCCATAGGAGCTCCTATCTGTCTCATATAAGTAGTGATTCTTGGATCATCACGAGGTCCAAGATTTAGTAAATGTACAGGAATAGGTTGAGCTGGCACATTCTGTGATCCTATTCTCTTTTGAATGAACTCTATGAACGGATGCTCTACTTGTAGTTCATCACGATCTCTAGGTATGGGATCTGGAGTCTGGTTACTGACATCAATTACTGCTCCAAGAATTAAGGAATAGAATCTTGGGAATTGAATGTATGATAGGAGAGGTGCTGAGTGGATTTCTATCATGCTTTCCCAGATGACACGACCAAAGTCAGTAGATGGCAAGAACACAATGCCATAGAAGATCTTTAACAAGAATACTGTGATGTGATCGGTTCCAGTTTGCATTGGATTGAAGCAGCGATTGATGAGAGTATATAGGACAGCCCATCGTTGTGCCATTCGTTTCTTTTTTAAATCCCTTATCTTTGTTAACTCTCCTTCGTATCCAAGTTAATGTACGGCAGCAAGCATTGCATTTTCTGAAGGGAACATATCGTATTGAGCACGGGCGGGAATTCCCAATAATCGTCTCATGTCAGCTAGTGTGAAGGTGGCTCTCCGATCAGGGTTCTGAGTGGCTAGAAAAGAAAAATAGTCGGGTGCATCGTTAACTGGAGGGTGGTAGGTCATGGTGTCCCTCATTAGACGAAGTTGTCGTACTGAGACATGGTTGAATTCAGTGAAAAGGTTATGCATTGGGTGATTTAGAAGTATGGGGATCCAGTAGGAGCAAGGGGTGGGAACATCCTCGTTGAAAAAGACATTGTTTGACATTGCGAATACATTAAGTATGAAGATGATGAACAGTGTTAATGAACAGGGTGTTGGTGAGAGCACGTGATCTTGGCTAAGTTAGATTTGCTAAAGAAATATTTGAAAGTGATGTGTTTGAAAAGTGAACCTTTAACCTCATATACACACTGGGAGTCTGAAAAATTGATTTTTCAGTCGGTTACTGCTCGAAAAGTGATAAGTTCAAAATTATAGCATGAGAGTTTCAATTTCAAGCACAGTTTGCTCGAAAACCTTCAGTCTTAGATCTTTGCCCAAAAACATTCACCAGATTTTGGATTTTAAGGGATTTTGGAACCCTATAATAACCTTTAAGAATTTTAAGAAATTCTGTGAAATAATCAAGTTATTGATGAAACTTTAATTATTTTTCAAAATTTAATTTTCTCAGGTTTTTAAAGTTATTGGAACCGGGAAACATGAGGCAGTCATATAGACACATCCTCTTAAGGCAGTCACAAAGACATATCCTTTGTCATTTTGTTGACTGAGAGTTTGAGGCAGTCATTTAGACACATCCTCTTGAGGTAGTCACCGAGACTTATCCTCCGTCATTTGTTGACTGAGATTTTGAGACAGTCATTTAGACACAACATCTTGAGGTAGTCACAGAGACTTATCCTCCGTCATTTGTTGACTGAGATTTTGAGGCAGTCATTCAGACACATCCTCTTGAGGTGATCACAGAGACTCATCCTCCATCATTTGTTGACATTTTGATGTTAACTCCCCCTAGACAGTTGCCAGTTTCAGGAGAGTTAGTTTTGTAAGAGCGAGTTTTACATTGATGTTCGTGTAAAAGTCATTTTAGATTTTGAGAATCAATATTATGAAACCGGGTCTCACACTGTAATTTATGTGAGAGCCATTGTTCTTATCTCCCCCTCAAAATATGAAGTATCAGATTTTGAAAACACACAACTCCCCCTAGGCAAGGGCATCACTCCCCCTAGGCACTTGCCGGGTCCCTAAATGGAATTGAAATCAACCATGCCAATTTTGTTAACCAGATATTTAAAAGTCTGTTCATCCAAGGCCTTGGTTAATAAGTCAGTAAGTTGACTTTTGGTGGGTACAAAGTACAATTCGACATTGCCTTTTTCAACATGATCCTTGATAAAGTGGTAACGAATGTCAATGTGTTTGGTTCGAGAGTGGTGCACCGGGTTGCTGGTGATAGCAATGGCACTCTGAGAGTCGCAATAGATCGAGATTTTGTGGAATCTGAATCCAAAGTCAAGTAGTTGGGACTGCATCCACAGGACTTGGGAGCAACAGCTTGCAGCTGCAATATACTCGGATTCAGCAGTGGAAAGAGAGATGCAGTTTTGCTTGCGAGAGGACCAGCTGGCCAACTTGTGACCAAGGAATTGGAGACCACCAGAGGTGCTTTTCCGGGTTACTTGATCACCAGCATGATCAGCATCCGTGAATGCTGTAAGATTGAAGCCGGTTCCGAAGGGATACCAGAGTCCTAGATTGGGCGTGCCTTTGAGATAGCTAAAGATTCTCATTACAGCCTTGTAGTGAGAATATCTAGGTTTGGCCTGAAAACGGGCACACAGACATAAAGAAAACATGATGTCGGGTCTACTAGCAGTGAGATACATCAATGAGCCAATGAGGCTCTCCCACAGAGGAACAAGGGTATCTGCATTTTGTTCGGTGGAAAGTATGGGAGGGGTTGCAGCGTCTAGAGACCTAGTACCTGTTTCATTTGAAGGAGTTTCTTCACTAGATTCGAGAGGAGATGATTCAACAGCTGAAGGATGAGGGTTGAAAATGGGAGCGTTGTTTGAGGAAGACACTCCAGTATCAAGGTCATCTAGAAGAAGAAAATCGGAGGAATTACTTTCGTTAGAAGGTGATTCGCCTATAACCGCTGGAGTAGAGGAACCGATTGTGATTGATTCGGGGAGAGCCGTGGGGTTTGATGGCAATAGAGGGATGATGGGTTCAAACAATACATCTAGATCATCAGAGGTGGCCAGTGGAACATGTCGAAAGTGAGGATCAGAATTGAGTAACATGTCGAAAGTGAGGATCAGAATTGAGTCCCGGGCGAGAGCCGTTATGACCAAGAACCATTACAGACATCTCATCAAACTTGACATTGGTGCTTTCTTTAATGATTCGAGTTCGATGATTATAAACACGATATTCCACACGATCTTGAGCGTAGCCAATTAATATTGCTTCATCACCACGAACATCAAACTTCCCAAGGTTATCCTCGTCATTTAGAACATAGAACACGCATCCGAATATGCGAAAGAACTTCACGTTGGGTCGACGTTTGAAGAGCAGTTCGTATGGAGTTTTGTCGAACCGACGATTAATAATGGAACGATTTTGGGTGAAGCACGCAGTGTTAACAGCTTCAGCCCAGAGAGAAGGGGGTAGCTTGGAATAAACAAGCATTTTTCTTGCTGCTTCAACAAGGGTGCGATTACGTCTTTCTACAACTCCATTTTGTTGTGGAGTGCGAGCGGTAGAGTTTTAATGGGTGATGCCGGCATGATCGAGATAAGATTTAAGAACAGAGTTTTGAAATTCCGTGCCGTTATCGGTTCTGAGAGTACGTACAAGCATATTGGTGGATAATTGGATTCTCTTCAGAAAATCAATGATTATTTTAGGAGCTTCAGAATTACTTTTCAGAAATCTGACCCATGTGTATCGTGAATAGTCATCAACTATCACCAGGATGTACTTTCTTCCACCAAGACTGGAAACACGCATTGGTCTGCAAAGGTCCATGTGCAGCATATGAAGTGGACTGGAGGTGGTGAATTCGGTTTTTGATTTGTAGGAGGATTTATGAATCTTTCCCATAGCACATGATGGGCAAATGTGTGAGGTATCGAATGAGATGAGTGGAACACCGTCAACAAGGTTGTTGGAGACAAGTTTGTTGAGGTTCTGAGAGTGTAGATGTGACATCCGGTGATGCCACAACCATGAGGTTTCAGAGGAAGCTTTGGAAACCAGGCAAAGTGGTTGTAAGTTTGAAGACATGTTTTTCATGGCAAGATAGTAGAGAGTGGATTCACGTTTTCCTTCAAGTAGTTTGTCACCCTCCATGGTTTGAACATAGCACATAGATCTTTCAAAGATTACGCGAAGATCACTGTCACAGAATTGACTGACACTGAAGAGACAACACCCAAGACTACGAACATAGGACACACGTTTTATGGTCACACCGTTAAACACATAATCTCCATACCCCTCGATTGATGCAATTTCGTCATTTCCAAAGCGAACAGTACCTAGAAACTTGTTGACATAGTTTGTTAACATTGATTTATCACCAGTCATGTGTCAGGAACAACCAGAATCCAGATACCAAACACATGCTGGGATAACCTGCAAAACAGAGTTAAGCACAAGTTTTAGGGACCCCAGTTATCTCGGGTTCCTTGTATGCAGATATACTCGGAGAATTTAGATCATCAGGATCATTAGATGAAACATTCAACAAGGTCTGAACATTCATTACAACACACGAATCATGGTTTTGATGACCAAAATACAGACGTCTTTTACATCTATTACACATTAATGACCCGGACTAAGAAGCAAGACTTAAAGATGCTTGGACTGTTTCAGTCTTGGGTTTCCATGCTTTCAAAATGATTTGTTTTGGTTTAGGTCCTGTGAAATTTAAAACACCAAATTTAGACCTAGTTTGAAAAAGATGCATGTCTTTAAGTAATGACTGTCTAGCCCTTTGTGCTCTTTTGCGACGGTTTCGCTTTTGAGTCTTGGTTAATCCATCAGATATCCGCTTTACAGCCTGGTTGAGATTTGGTAGTTGCGGATGTTTGATGGATTTGGGGTTGTGTTTCAATGATCTACCACTGTTGCTCTGGAAGGAGTTAGAGTGGTTGATATTTTGGAGAGCGTGATGGCTGCTTGAACCACTCCTCTTGTCTAGAGTAGACGGTGTAGGGTGGTTGTGTGCTTTTCTTGCTGAGTGGTCATACACACCATGTTCTAGGATAATTCTTTGAACAGGGTTGTTTCACCTTCCTATCAAGGTTGCGAAATGTGGTGGTTTGGGATCAGCACCTCTTTTAGTGACAATCATTTCCAAACGAGAGCCACAAATAGGGTTTTTTAGGATGGTGACAGCTGGAAT
This sequence comes from Rutidosis leptorrhynchoides, assembly GCF_046630445.1. Classification (NCBI taxonomy): domain Eukaryota; kingdom Viridiplantae; phylum Streptophyta; class Magnoliopsida; order Asterales; family Asteraceae; genus Rutidosis; species Rutidosis leptorrhynchoides. The sequence continues at coordinate 304,418,480 of NC_092336.1, read as the reverse complement.
AACAGGTTTCCTTGAATTCACTATTGTAGTGTAAGGAAAACCTTGATGATGTGGGGAGAGAACTCGTTGAGAATAGGTAGGTACCCATGGCACAAATTTCTCTTTTGTTGAATTTGATTCTTTTTGTTGAGAACAGTTTTGTGACAATGTTGGACCAAAATTCTTTCCGGCTTTTTCAAAATCACGATTCATTAAAACTTTTACTTGCAAATCGATGTTGTCCTTTTCAATAAGGGCGACATGTTTCTTATATCCTTTTAGTTCAAGTTTTAAGTCAACGATTTCTTTCCCGAGAGAATCAGCAAGAACATTTGAGGGTTCGATGGGGTGGCAGGGGGACTGTCCTTGAGGGGCTTTGGACTTTGAGATCATTTCACAGAAAGTGGTCGCTTGACTAGCAATCTGTTTTTGAAGTTCATGCACATCATGAGCAAGTTGATCATTAGTTGTTACATGGAGTGAGATTTGGTGTTGCATGGCTTTTATGATCATCAGAAATTTTCGTTCATTGTCAAAAGAATTCATTTTATTTTCAAAAAGTTCCTTTTCCAAACTGATGATGTATTTTTCTAATACCAGAGTTGGTAAATAGACAATACGTTTTTGACCTTCCGAATTCTCACTTTCATTAAACCAATCAGGTAAGCTTTCATATGAAAATGAGTTTTTCTTTTTCAAATAAAGAGCGTTGATTTTATCATAGATTAGAGCGATTTCTCGTTTCATTTTAGTTGATCTTTTAGCCAATGCTTCCTCAACCTCACTGTTGGATGCAAATGTGAGTCATGCAGGTAGACCAATCATCAAGTATCTACTATCATACAAACAGGGCTCTGCTTTGGCCATTATGGACAAGGTGAGAGGGTTTTCAAAACCTAGGCCTTTGTTCTCGCGGAAAGAGTCCTTTGGACGATTCATGAAAAGGGTTTGATTCGAGATGTGTCCTGCTAAAATAACCTTAGACTGTTCAGTCCTGTAGAGCTTTTCTTCAAATTTTCCTAGACGAGTTTGAAGCTCTAGATTATGTGCAGTAAGTTTAGAACATTCAGAGGTTTTCTTAGCAAGATCGAATAGAGGTTCTCTTATCTTTTCTTCTAAGGTATCTTGGAGAGTTTTCTTAGAAGCAGTGAGATTCTTAATTTCTTTCTCAGCATTGTCTACTTTCTCACAAAGAACTTCATTTCTTAACCTAAAGTTTGTCCTTTCTATTCGTAACGGTCTCACACTAGATTCTAGCTCCTTTAATCGTGTTACTTTATCAGCTAGATCCTTCTGAAGTGTTAGGTATGCATTGTTTGACACTTTGATTTTCAATTCAGCTTTTAACCTATGATTCTAGTTTTGTAGTCCACTAAGTTGACTAGCAAGAGATCTAAGGTCCTTAGTCATCTTAGCAAAGTTGTCAATGTACATATCAGGCAACTCAGGGAGGATTCTATCATGATTAACAGTGGTAGGTTCATAACTAGTGGACACGTTTGTTTTGACTGGTGGGTCGTTAGATTTCTCAGAGGGTGCATGCAATATATCAAAGACACATTCAGAATTGTTATTCACAGAGTTATAATATTCATGAATTATGTCGGTGTAAAGTTGTACCTCTTCCTCATCATCGGAAGACACATTCTCGGGAGCACGATTCATGTTGGTGAGTTTTACCACATTAGCACGTTCAGGTTCCTCTTCACTATCTGACCAGTTTAGCCAGACATCATCTGAGGCTTTGAGAACCTTCCCTTTTTCAGCATCTTGGGCGAGTAACATCTTTTTCTTGTAGTACTCGGCATCCTTTCATTTGGGTAGTCTGCATTCACGTGCAAAGTGACCTGTTTTACCACAGTTGTAATAAACATTATTGGGGTCCTTGGTGTCAGGAGCACGGTATTGAGTGGTTGAGGTTTCAGGTTTTTTGTAGTAAGAGGAGCTGGATGAGGTTCGAATCTTGTTGTTTCTGTTAAAACCTCCAGTCGATCTCCTGAGGTTCAGTTGCTTGCTGAACATTGCGGCGGCTTTGACGAGATCTCGATGTTCTTCATCAACATCTGAATAAGTGTCTTCATCAGAGGAGATGGTTTGTTTTGCTTTGAGTGAATTGGAGCGGTTTTGGGGAGTTTTGGTAGAGTTTTTGTTAACAAATAGAGCCAGGGAGTCACTTGTTTCAGCAAGATTGGATTTAAGAGTTTGAGCGGCTAGAACATCAGGTTGGTGGTTCATGAGCTTTCCCACAACTTCATGGATGTTGTACTTCTTGGTGTTTTTGGAGGCACAGAAGTTGTTTCCATATGGAGTCCAGGTGGCATTTAGTTTCTTCAGAAATTTCATATTCAGCTCTTGATTCTCCTTTTTCACTCCAACCTTCTTTAGCTCATTAATGACTTCACAGAAACGTCTGTTACAGTCTTTTAGGGGTTCAACGGGTTTCTGAAAGTAGTCCTCATACATTGCGAGTGCTATGTCGAGTTTTGTCTGTTCGGATTGACTGTATCCTTCCTGTTGACGGGTGATTTCATCTAGAAGTTCTTTTCCGGATTTCAGAGAGCTGACGGATTTGTACATGTCATGAGGAAGGGCTTGCATGATGATGGACCTAGAATCAATATCGGCTTGAGCTCTCTTAGCTTCTTCACCTTGAAGTTCATAGGGTTTTAGGACTTCGCCGGTGTCAGGGTGAAGTGAGATCTTGGGTCCATTGAGAAATGATTCCCAGAGGAATTTGGTTTGTTCTCCTTTTTCGTCGATGAAGTTGTCAAACCTTCCTTTCCACTCGTCAGACAGTCCCTCGAACAGCATGGGAGGACGAGTATCTGAGCCCACAACCAAAGCATCACGGTTTGCAGTAGCCATCTTAGCTAAGTGGTGTGAACTGAGTGGTGCAAGAGAGAAGAAATTGAGTGTGGAGTAACACTTGTATAAACAGAGTGAAATTAGGGTTTGGGTGTAAAACCACTTGTGAAAACTGAATGGTTTTTGAGCAAAGCCAAATTTTAAGTTAACCTATGTTTTCGAGCACCACAAAAAAAATAGGGAAATGGAGTTTTTCGAGCAGCACAGTTCTGAGATCAAAATCCAAGGTTTTCGAGCAGGTACTGTATTCGAGCAACTAGTTAGGTTTTCGAGCAGGTACTGTATTCGAGCAACTAGGGTGTTCGAGCACCTACTTAATTCTAGAGCACCTAAAGTATTTCGAGCAGATAACTAGGGTTTTAAGCAAAACCAAGCCCACAAAACAGGGTGGTTTTCGAGCAAAACCAGGTTATCTGGACACAAGGTTTTCGAGCACAAAAGGACAGAATCTTTAAGTTTTCGAACAAAATGAGATTTTCGTGCAAGGTTTTCGAGCACCACAAATCACTGTTTTTCAGTCAATCTTTTAAGATTTAATCTTAATTTTTCGAGCAGATGCTCAGGTTGCTTACTGTTTTCGAGCAAAAATCCCCTTTTTCAACATTTTTCGAGCATTTTGACTGAAAAACGTTTAGTTCAGTGAGTTTAAAATTCAAACTTGTTTGACTTTTAAGAAAGAGAAAGCCATGCACGTGAACTCTTACACTTAAGTACAAGATGATGCATACAAGGACAAGTCTTTTGTCCTTTCTGACATAAGTCGAGGTAATATGTCAAGGACAAGTCACTTTCGTACCAAAACTAATGGGTAAAGCCGTTTTCGGTGGGTATTAACCGAAGGTCCAAAGTTTGGAGCCTAAAACAACTAAACACGTGGCAAATGCAATAGAGTTTTTCGGGCAAAACCTTAGGGTTTCACTGAAGTGAAGTAACCCTAGGAGGTTTTCGAGCAGTATCAAACCCAGATGGGGTTTTTCGAGCACAAAATCTGGAAAACTTAAGCAATTTTACAAGTAATTTCAAGTAGAATTAGCAGAGTTTCAAGGTAATTCAGCAGTGAATCATGTAGTATTACAGCCTTTAAATGATCTAAGCAAGAATTAAGTGAGAAAATACAAGAATGTTTCGATTAACCCATGAACAAAGTGACAAAATCATCATTTTTCAAGCATAGCAGCAGGAACATGAACATAGGAACATGAATAACGATCTAAATACATGTGCTAAGCATTAAACTAACAGAACATAACACAGAACTCATGTTATTTCAACATACTGGTTAGAAACATGTTAAACATATTTTATCACTCAAAAGTATAGTATTTTAAGTAACTTTTTTGTGCATGAAAGTCTAAGAAACAAATGATTCTGAGGAATAACCTTCGAATTTTAGAGCATGTTTAAGCAATATTTGACAGATTACTAGCATACACAAACATATTCTTAACATACAACAACCATATTTATGACCAAAAAGAGGAAAACGTGATACCTCAACCGAATAACACCAAACTCTCCAAAAACATGATTCTTGAAGCTTCAATCCTTGGATCAACAAGCAAAAGAAGCCTAGATTGACGGTTTTAGTTGGATGTTTGGTGGGTTAGAAGTATGAGTTATCAAAAACAAGTAGAGAGAAAGTGATAAGATTTTAATATGCAAAATGGATAACTAACTTATTACCAAGTGAGGAGGTTGTTTATATATGACAACCTCCAAAGTACAAGAGTTACAAGTTACCATGGTAAATACAAAAAATACATTAAAAAGTAATAATAAAACCGTGCGCCACTAATCTATTACATAAACATATGTCAACATGAACATTTACCTTCGTGTGACCATTTTCCGCATTTGTGACATCTTTCAAGGTGTGGTACTCTTCTTTTCGCTGCGGATTTTGATTTTCCTTTACCAAACTGTAGCTTATTATTTTCGTTCCTGGATTCTTTTCTTACTCCGTCCAATTTACCTCTGATTAATGATACCAATTCACTTGGAAGGGTGTCATTTTTACGTTTAGTTATCAAAGCGTGTAGCATTAGACCATGGTTTAATTCATAGGAAGTCTTCATCTCGTAAAACCTAAATAAAAATAAAGATTCAGAATGGGGGGAGAAGACCAGTTCTTTAGGGTCTGCTAGGGAAAGACCATTCGGATTCCATTCTCGAGAACTACACGAAAACAGAATATCTAACTCTAACAGAAATACATATTGCCCTAAAAAGATTCGAACCTCCCCACACTTAGTTAGCTGTGGTGTTGAAATTGTGATTAACTTCGTTGTCAACTTCCATCGAATCATGTATGTAATATTTAACTCTGTGACCATTAACCTTAAATTCAATCCCATTTGAATTTATTAACTCTACTGTTCCGTATGGGAAAACTCTTTTGACTATGAATGGTCCAGACCATCTTGATTTTAATTTTCCAGGAAATAGCTTGAATCGTGAATTGAAAAGAAGAACTCTGTCTCCTTCCTTAAATTCTTTTGAACTTCTGATTTTTTTATCATGCCATTTCTTCGTTCTTTCTTTATAGATTAACGAATTTTCGTATGCTTCATGTCTCAATTCTTCTAATTCATTTAATTGACTTAACCGTAGATGTCCAGCTTCATGTAAATCAAGATTACATGTCTTCAAAGCCAAAAATGCTTTGTGTTCAATTTCTACTGGAAGATGACATGCTTTTCCGTAGACGAGTCTAAAAGGTGTGGTTTCAATTGGAGTTTTGTAGGCTGTTCTAAAAGCCCATAGTGCATCCTCCAATTTCGTGGACCATTCCTTCGGATTTGATCCTACGGTTTTCTCTAGAATACGTTTTAAAGCTCGGTTGGTATTTTCAACTTGTCCACTTGTTTGTGGATGATAAGCAGTGGAGATTTTATGAGTTACTCCATATCTTTTGAGAACTTTCTCAAGTTGATTGTTACAAAAATGAGTACCCCGATCACTTATTAAAGCTTTCGGTGTTCCAAACCTAGCAAAAAGACGTTTTAAAAAGTTGACTATAACTCGTGCATCGTTAGTTGGGAGAGCTTGTGCTTCTGCCCATTTAGATACATAATCAATGGCAACGAGAATGTAGAGATTATTATGAGATTTTGGAAATGGACCCATAAAGTCAATACCCCAAATGTCAAATACTTCACATATTTGAATGACATTTTGTGGCATTTCATCACGTTGACTTATTTTTCCGGCTCTTTGACAAGCATCACATGATTTGCAAAGAAGGTGTGCGTCTTTGAAAATTGTAGGCCAATAGAATCCAGCATCGTAAACTTTTCTTGCTGTGAGTTGAGGCCCATAATGCCCTCCTGTTGGTTCTGTGTGACAATGGTTTAAAATTTGAATAGCTTCATCTTCGAATACACATCGGCGTATTATTCCATCGGGACAACTTTTAAACAAATGTGGATTTTCCCATAAATAGTGTTTTATATCACTAAAGAATTTCTTTCGTTTTTGGTACGACAATCCTTTTTCAAGGAATCCACATACTAAGTAGTTTGCATAGTCTGCAAACCATGGAATTTCATTATAATCTATCTTCAATAGATATTCATCCGGAAAGTTGTCTTGTATGGCCAATTCATTTAGAACTTCTAATTCAGGATTTTCAAGACGAGAAAGATGATCAGCGGCGAGATTTTCTGCTCCCTTTTTATCTCGGATTTCAATATCGAACTCTTGTAAGAGAAAGATCCAACGGATTAATCTTGGTTTAGAATCTTGTTTCAAAAATAGGTATCTAAGAGCAGAATGGTCGGTATAGACCACCGTTTTAGCTAGAACGAGATATGAACGAAATTTGTCAAAAGCAAAGACAATAGCAAGGAGTTCTTTTTCAGAAGTTGTATAATTCGTTTGTGCTCCTTGTAATGTCTTACTAGCATAATAAATAGGTTGAAATCATTTTTCAATCCTTTTTCCTAAAACGGCTCCCATTGCAAAATCACTTGCATCGCACATAAGTTCAAACGGTAGATTCCAATTTGGAGTTATCATGATCGGCGCATTAGTGAGTTTTTCTTTAAGAATATTAAAAGATTTGATACATTCATTTGAAAAGATGAATGGAGCATCCTTTTCTAGGAGTTTATTCATAGGAGTGGCAATTTTAGAAAAATCTTTTATGAAACGTCGGTAAAAATCGGCATGCCCTAGAAAACTCCTAACTCTTCTAACATTGGTGGGATGTGGAAGTTTAGCAATTACATCTACTTTAGCTCTATCCACTTCAATTCCTTCCTTTGAAATTTTATGACCAAGAACGATGCCTTCTTTAACCATGAAATGGCATTTCTCCCAATTAAGTACTAGATTTGATTGTTCGCATCTAATAAGTATTCGTTCAAGATTAACTAGACATGTTTCAAAAGTATCACCGAAGACTGAAAAGTCATCCATGAAAACTTCCATGCATTCTTCTATCATGTCGTGAAAAATCGCCATCATGCACCCTTGAAAGGTTGCAGGGGCATTGCAAAGTCCAAATGGCATGCGTTTGTAAGTAAAAGTGCCATAAGGGCACGTGAATGTGGTTTTCTCTTGGTCCTCGGGTACTATTGGAATTTGAAAATATCCGAAAAAACCATCAAGAAAACAATAGTAACTATTTCCGGTTAATCTTTCCAACATTTGATCAATGAAAGGTAAGGGAAAGCGATCTTTTCTGGTGGCGTCATTTAAATTTCTATAATCAATACAAACACTCCATCCTGTTACAGTCATAGTAGGAATAAGCTCATTTTTTTCATTTGTGATGATAGTCATGCCACCCTTCTTAGGTACGCATTGAACTGGGCTTACCCATGGACTATCAGAGATTGGATATATTAAACCTGCATCCAGCAGTTTAATAATTTCTTTTTGTTAACAACATCTTGCATATTAGAATTTAATCTTCTTTGGCGTTGCACATACATTTTATGACCTTCTTCCATAAGGATTTTATGTGTGCAATACGAAGGACTTATTCCTTTAATATCATGAATTTTCCATGCAATGGCTGGTTTATGAGCTTTTAGCACAGAAATGAGTTGAGATTTTTCATTTTCAGTACGAGAAGACGATATTATTACAGGTAATTCAGACTCACCATGTAAATAAGCATGTAAATTTAGCATTTGAATTTCTTCTGTTGTTGGTTCATATCCATTAGCCATAAGTGTAGCTAACATTTCAGTTTCATCAATTAGTTCAGTTCCTTCTCCTAAAGAACATTCTCCTGTTCCTTGTAATTCTGGAAATTCTTCTAACAATTTTGCATGTGATTCTATAGTTTGAATATAATAACATGTATCATCTGCAGATTGCGGTTGTTGCATGGCTCTATCAACTGAAAAGGTAACACTCTCGTCCTCTATACTTAGGGTCAGTTTCTTACCAAACACGTCTATTATTGCTTTGGCTGTGTTTAAGAATGGTCTTCCTAATATGAGAGGAACTCGAGAATCTTCTTCCATGTCCAGAATAACAAAATCTACTTGAAATACTAAAGTACCAACTTTAACTAGCATGTTCTCCATTATCCCTCTAGGATATTTTACTGATCGATCGGCTAGTTGTATGCTTATTCGTGTTGGTTTCAATTCTCTAAGGTCTAGTTTAGCGTATAATGAATACGGCATTAAATTTATACTAGCACCTAAGTCTTCCAATGCTTCTATTGAACTAAGACTACCCAGAAAATATGGAATTGTGAAACTTCCTGGATCTGATAATTTTTCTGGTATCTTATTCAACAGTACTGCAGAACAATTAGCATTCATAGTAACAACCGAGAATTCTTCCATTTTCTTTCTATTTGTGATTAGATCTTTCAGAAATTTAGCATATCTAGGCATTCCTGAAATCACATCAATGAAAGAAAGATTGACATTTATCTGTTTAAACATATCCAAGAATTTGGATTGCTCGGCTTCAAGTCTCTCTTTTCTCATTTTACTCGGGTAAGAAAGTGGTGGTTGGTATGGTTTAACATAAGGTTTAGCCTTAACTGTGTTATCTTCATTAACCTTTTCAACTACCGGTTCTTTTTCCTTATCTTGCTCAGACTGTGGTTCTTGTGGAGTAGGAATAGAGTCATCAGAAATTACAGGTATTTCAGGTGGTTTAAGTGTAATACCACTTCTTGTGGTAATGGCTTTAGCTATTTCATTTCGGGGGTTAGCATTAGTATCACTAGGTAGACTTCCAATTTTCTTTCACCTATCAACCTTGCTAGGTTGCTCACTTCTTGTTCCAAATTTTGAATAGAAGCTTGTTGATTTCTAAATGCTTGAGCATTTTGTTCATTCGTTTGTTTCTGAGATGTGAAAAATTGTGTTTGAGAATCAACTAGCTTCGACATCATATCTTCTAAATTTGGCTTTTTTCATTAGTTTGTGGTGGTTTGTTTTGAAAAACAGGTCTTTGCTGGTTGTAAATATTATTGGATACTTGTTGATTGCTAGGACCTTGTTGGTTGTTCTATGAAATATTTCGGTTATAATTCTGATTTTGATTGTAGATTGGTCTTGGCGGTTGATAATTATTCTGATAATTATTTTCAGGCCTTTGGTTTATGTATGAAACGTTCTCTCTTTGTTCCATTGTTAGTTCAATACTGAGACAATCTTTTGTCAAATGTGGTCCTCCACACTGCTCACAACTAATTCGTATTGAGTGGATATCTTTAGTCATCTTTTCCATTCGTCTCTCGACAGCATTTATCTTTGCGGAAATGGAATCTAAGTCATGGCTAGAATCGGCTCTAGCTGCTTTAGATGATCTAACGATATCTTTTTCTTGGTGCCACTCATGTGACTGGGATGCAGTGTTATCAATAATTTTGTAAGCATCAGTTGCGGTTTTCTTCATAATGGAACCATCAGCTGCTATATCGATGTCTTTTCTTGTTGTGATGTCGCATCCTTGGTAGAATATTTGTACTATTTGACAGGTGTCTAAACCATGTTGCGGACATCCTCTTAATAACTTTCCAAATCTTGTCCACGCTTCATATAAAGTTTCATTTGGCTTTTGTGTGAACGTAACAATTTCTCCTTGAAGTCTCACGACTTTAAATGCCGGAAAGAATTGTTTAAGAAAATTTTCAACTAAAACGTCCCATGTATCAATCGCCCCTTCAGGTAATGATTCTAACCAATCTTTGGCTTCTCCCTTTAAAGTCCAGGAAAATAACATGAGATATATCTGTTCATCCTCCACTTCTCTTATTTTAAATAGAGTGCAGATCCTATTAAAGGTACGAAGATGTTCATTTGGATCTTCCTTCGGCGCACCACTAAATTGGCATTGATTAGTTACCATGTGTAGGATTTGTCCTTTGATTTCATAATCTGGCGCATTAATGTCTGGTTGAGTAATTGCATCACCTTGGCCAGTGTGTTTAGCTCGCATTCGGTCTTCCATACTTAGAGGTTCCAGAATTTTCATGATTGAATTTGTTGAATCTGAATCACTATAGGATTCTGATTTAATGGTAGGTTCCTCAACAATCTCTGTTTGAATGATTGGTGGTTCCGGAGGAAAGATTAGTGGTTCAGGATCTCGAAATTGTCCCTGAATATTCTCCGGATTCTCAATTGTGAGGTCGGGTTCAAAATATGGATTATCGGAAATTTGAATTGGAGTACTTGGTCGACTGGATGACGATTCTAAAGAAAAATCAACGGCGACAATATTTGCTAGATGTCTTGATCGAGTTACAGGTGGTGAACGTACAAAAGGTGGTGAACATTTTGCTCGGTGCATTCACTGAATATCCTATTAGTTATAAAAATAAGAAAAATTATATAAGTTGTCAAATTAATAGACTTTTCTGATTTTGCCCACGTTTCGAATAGCCAAAAGATGCAGCAGAGGGGCAGGATTCGTTTGGTCTCAATATAATTGAGTACTGTTTGGCTCCAATAACCCGGTCTACGTACAAATCCAACTATTACTACGAACCAGAAAATGGATGTCTACCAATTTAACCACTTAAAATAATTTTTCGTTTTGAAATTTTAGAGAAGAAATAGAAAAAAAAAAAAATCTATGTCCTAAAGACTAGAGCGTCGAGAAATAAGAAAGAAAAAGCGCGCGTCGAAAAATAAAAGGTCGAAAAATAAAAAGAAAGTAGCGCGTCGAAACTTAAAAAGGAACTAAAAACTAAGAATTTAAATTTACGTCTAAAGATATTAAATGTAGAGACCCGTCATAATCCATCCGGACGAAGTCCATATCGATTATAAACGATTCACAACAGTTGATTACATCGCGAGGTACTTGACCTCTATATGATACATTTTACAAACATTGCATTCGTTTTTTGAAAAGACAATCTTTCATTTCATCGAAAGTTGACAACTTGCATACCATTTCGTAATATATCTTACTATAATTGACTTAATAATAATCATGATGAACTCAATGACTCGAATGCAACGTCTTTTGAAATATGTCATGAATGACTCCAAGTAATATCTCTAAGATGATCAAATGCACAGCGGAAGATTTCTTTCATACCTGAGAATAAACATGCTTTAAAGTGTCAACCAAAAGGTTGGTGAGTTCATTAGTTTAACATAAATAATTGTTTCATAATTTTAATAGACCACAAGATTTCATATTTCCATTTCTCATAAACATACGTCCCATGCATAGAGACAAAAATATCATTCATATGGATTGAACACCTGGTAACCGACATTCACAATATACATATAAGAATGTCCCCATCATTCCGGGATCCTCCATCGGACATGATATAAATTTCGAAGTACTAAAGCATCCGGTACTTTGGATGGGGCTTGTTGGGCCCGATAGATCTATCTTTAGAGTTCGCGTCAATTAGGGTGTCTGTTCCCTAATTCTTAGATTACCAGACTTAATAAAAAGGGGCATATTCGATTTCGATAATTCAACCATATAATGTAGTTTCGATTACTTGTGTCTATTTCGTAAAACATTTATAAAAGCATCGCATGTATTCTCAGTCCCAAAACGTAAAGAGTAAAAAGGGAAAATGAACTCACCTAATGTATTTTGTAGTAAAAATACATATGACGTCATTTAACAAGATTAGGGTTGACCTCGGGTTCACGAACCTATATCATTTGTATATTTATTAAAACTTGTATTTGTAATCGAACGAATTTATATGTTACTATCATTAATAATATACTTGTTATATTATGTTATATAGATAAACCTAATATATTTAATTCATACTTTGTATATAATTAATAATTTTCATATTATATTTTAATATAGTTTAATTGATAACAAACTATAGTATTAGAAAATATTAATATAATGGTAATGTATTTTTTATATATATTTTTATTTGTAATTATAACAGTAATAATAATAGTTGTATTAGTAAAAGTAATAATAATTAATAATGATAGTGATAATACTAATAATGATATAAATAATAAAAATGATAATTTTTAATAAAATATTAATTTTAATAATAATGATAATAATAATAAATCAATAATAATAATTAATAATAATAATCATAATAATAAATGTAATAAATAAGAACTACCTTTAAATGGTTTTTCAACAAAAAAGATGCCCACGACTGGGCTCGAACCCAAGACGTCAAGTTCCTCAACATAAACCCCTAACCATTCTGCCAGTTACGTATTTCTGATCTAATCTCAGACTCAATCGTATTTAACCAGTATTATTATTTCGTGGCCCAGTCTAATTTCGGCCCAACAACAGTCAAGTACACAGCCCAATACTTCAAACTGAAATAACTCGGCCCAACTTAGGAAGTTAAATGGATTTCTGTTTTGTCAGCAAAAAAGAAAAATAAAAAAAATAAATAAACGTAAAAGGGTAGTAGAAAACAGGAACAAGACAACAATAGGGTTTCGTTCATCATCATCATAGTCATCGCTGTATCCTTTCCATTGGATCGTTTCTCCTTTCACTGTAATCACTTGTTAATCATCTTATCCTCAATCAATATCGTTAATCTATTCATCGTCTTCTTCATCATGTTATCATCTTTGTCTATATAATCGTTATCATCTTGTTACTGTAACAGAAACAAAAACAGGAGAGAACAACAACAGATTGCAGGTACGCATATGGTGATCTGAGTATATATCGTGGTGGTTTTTTATTTGTGATCTAAAAAAAAAAATTGTATATACGCCGTAGTAAAATCAACAACAATATCATCATCTTCAAACTCGAACACCATCATCATCGTTGTGATTACTGTGATAGAACCAGAAGAGAGTAGCAGTAGAAAAAGGCTGCAGCTATAAAAAAAAAAAAAAAAAAAAACAGAAGTGGTTTTGCTCACGGTTACTTACAGCGAAAATCCAACAGGAGAACAAGCGTAGCAGCAGCCCATGGATGAGGGTGTTTCAAACGTTTGGTGATGATGGTGGTTTGGTTCTTGAACCGAAATAAAAATATAAATTGTAGACGGTTTTATGAGATTCGAGAGAAAAGGGAAGAGGTGAATTTCGACATGTTTGATGGTTTGCATGATGAAATAGAAACATACTGTTAGCATTGAATAGCAAGGATTCGTAGTAGTTTTCGTGGGTTTGATGTTGTAATGGTGGTGATCTTGGTTTGATAGAAAACAGACGAAAGAAAGATGGTGGTTGGTTTCGCCTTGGGTAATCAATGAACCGAAGATAGCGGTTTAAGGTGGTGAAGGATAGCCGTGGTAGTTTGTTTATGGTGATGAGGGTTTCAATGGATGTGATTTTGAACAGGGAACGGTAGTAGCACAATAGTAACACGAGAGCAGTTTTTGTTGAGTTGCTTGAGGGTATTGTTCGAACAAGAAACATCAAACGATAATGGTTGTGGTAAATGATGATTTTTATGTGGGTTTGGTTAATGAAGATGGAAGTTCATGAAAAGAAGAAGGAGATTGTTGGTAGCAGCAACAGTGATCGTATATGGTTGTTGTTTTGGTTAACAACATCAACTAATGGTGATGTTTTGTGATAAAAAGGTAATCAATTATAAACAAAATAAATGATAGATAGAAACAAGAATGGTGGCCAAGGTTGTTATGTAGGTAGTGGATTTGGTGATGATAGTTGAAAAAATAACACACATAGTCAAAGTTGTCTTGTGATGATTGTAGTCATATACACGGGTATATATCTAGTAATCTAATCTAATGATTAAAATAATATAGTAGTAATTATAAAAACGTGTAATGATATAATAATTCTAATAGTAATTTGAATGATCTTGTGAATGTTATTTGTCTTATAACTAAAAAGGCAAGGAGAAAGAAAAGAGAATTATGAGTAGGCTTTTAGAAATCAAGAAGGTAATTGAGGTATGATGCATGCATGTATATAGTAGCGTAGGTAAGTGCACAGTTGTGGGTGCAAGTGTCATCACTCACAAGTCATAAACAAGTGTAAATTTTTGTAATCTTTCTACTAATAACATAATGAAATTAGCTAAGTATTATTAGTTTAAAAGACCAATTAGTAAGTTATATCAATTTGATTATAATTTAATACTTTAGTAATTTCATGAACAATCTAACTTAGTGTTATATCTTTATATTTTTAACATACAAAGAGTTCTAGGTTCTTTTATTTATCGTATGTATTAAATATATTAATGTATTGTAGGCGTGCTTAGTTGTTCATGTGTTTCAAGTTGTAATATATTTATACAAATAAATTCATATACATATATCTATTTATAATTAACTGTTCGTGAATCGTCGGAAACAGTCGAAGGTCAAATGCATTCATGTAAACATTTCCAAAATTTTAAGACTCAACTTTACAGACTTTACTTATCGTGTCGGAAACATATAAAGATTAAGTTTAAATTTGGTTGGAAATTCTCGGGTCATCACATTAAAGCTTAGAGAAATACTATATCCCAAAACGGAAATAACTTAAAAAGTACTTAAATATTAAAAACGGCGTCGCGAAATTCTAAAGCACCTTAATCTTAGTCTAAAGAAAAAGCACTTAAGGAATTTTACGGCAAAGCCTAAAAATCTAGAAATAAAAATAACTATGGCAAAAACTATATCTTAGAACTAAATACGAGCGAAAAATACAAATATTACGCTTAAACGAATAAAAGGTACAAAATATAAAAAAAATAAACTTAAAGTTGTAAAAAGTACAATTTTTTATAAAAATATTATTTTTATATTATTTATTTTATAAAACTATTAATTTTATAATTTATTAAAACTTATTAAACTTAAAATACAAATTAATTAAAACTAATACCAAATATTATATAATTAAAACCCTAAACCCTAATTAGGGTTATAAGTAAATAATAATAATAATATTTAACCCGTAATTATTGCTGTTTGGCAGTCAACTGTGGCATGTCTGACAGGGCCATGCGATCGCATGGTCCTCACGTTAAAAATCCATGCGATCGCATGGATAAGGATTTCGGGCCAGGGTTGGGCTGCTACAGTACGGGCCTCGAGTTTTTATTAAATTTTTTTTTTCAGTTTTCTGTTTTATATATTTATATAATATATTTACATAAATTAAATAAAACTTATATTTTTACAAAATAAAAATAAAGAAAACTTTATAGTTTTATATATATATTTAACAAACTATTAAAATTAAATAATTTTTGTTTTTATTTTTATATTTTCGTATATTTAAAACGTATTTTTACAAAAGCGTATTTTTATAAAATTAAAAAAAAATCTTTTTTTATATAGCGTTGCGCTTCCGGCGTTTATGTGTTCCCCGACAGCGGCGCCAAAAATACTTGATGTGTGCGAGGTGTACTAGGAAATAGTATTATTTTTTACAACGAAATGCTATAAAATACGATACAATTTTACACAAGATATTTATTTATTTATAGAATGGATATACCTAAACCTTGCTACAACACTTATAGGCAGTGTACCTAATCGTACAGTAGTGTAGTTTTTAGTAAGTCCGGTTCGTTCCACAGGGAAAATTAAACAAGCTTAACGCTATATTTTTAACTTATAATTGTAAAAATACAATTATATATATAAGTAGTATTATTATTATAAAATGGGGATTTTACCGTTTAATGACCGGTTTGTAGATTTTAAAACTTTAGTTGCAATTAAAACCTAATGTAAAATACTAAAAATAAATACAACTTAATTTAAAGCGTAAAGTAAATAACGATAATGAAATTGCGATAAATAAAAATACGATAAATAAAAAGTATGACAATTAAAGAGTACTATAATTAAAAGTGCAATTAAATACAATGACAATAAATAAAAGTGCGATAATTATAAGTACAATTAAATATAAAATAAAGGAAATTAAATATGAAATAAAGGAATTATGCTTATTTAAACTTCCATAATCATGATGTTTGACGTGTTGTTTTTAGTTTATTCCCATGGGTTAATTGTCCTTTGTCCTGAATTATTCGATATGTCCATACGGATTTGTCCATAATAGTCCATCAGTCATAAATATAAAGTGCGAAAGTCTTCGTCAAATTATTCTTATTCCCGAAGTCAAATATTCCAACGAATTGGGGATTCGAATTGTAACAAGGTTTTAATACTTTGTTTAATGAATACACCAGGTTATCGACTGCGTGTAAACCAAGGTTTTACTACTTTGTTAACAATTACACCAATTACCCTTGAATGTAATCCACCCCTGTTTCAACAAGTCTATTAACTATTAATCCAGTTCTGTGTCTGGTAAAATGAACAATTATTGGTATTTATAGATATCCCGCCCACCGTACCCAGTCAAACGTATGTGGTTATATATAAATACGTCAAATTATAAGTCTATATATTAATTTAACGAGGTATCGTTTAGTTAATATAAACCCCATTAATAGCCCATAGTCTAATTTCTACAAGTGTCGCTCTTTTATCCAAACCCCAGTTATGGTACAAAGCCAAATTACCCAATTTTAATATTCAGCCCAACATCATGATTACTTCGGCATTAAATAAGCATAATAATAACTTATCTACGAGACATTAATTTAAAAATAACATTAACCATAACTTACAGTGATTAAAAATAGCGTAGCGTTACACGGACAGAATTTTGACTTACACCCTTACAACATTCGCTAACATACCCTTATTATTGAAATTTAAAATTAAAATATAAAATATAATATATACATATATCTTTACGTATGAATGAGAAGAGAAAAAGATGTTCGATATTGAACCAAAACACGCGAATTTATAGCAATGTGGGCTGTCACCTACTGCCATGCGATCGCATGGCCCCTTTTTCCAGCTCACATGTTGTTGTTTTCATTCTGTCGACGGATTTAATAAATAAATATAATATATAAATAATTATTAGAATTATTTAAATATTATATTATATTTATGTGCATAGTTAACTTGTAATTTTTAGTCCGTTGCGTCGAGCGTTGAGAGTTGACTTTGGTCTCGGTTTCGGCTTTTCGAACGTCCTTGCGTACAATTTAATATCTTGTATTTTGCGTTTCGCGTCTTATACTCTTGTAATTTTGAGACGTTTCTCATCAATAATTTGAACCACTTTGATTCTATTTTGTACTTTTGAGCTTTTTGGTCGTTTGCGTCTTCAATTCGTCGAATCTGTCTTTTGTCTTCACCTTTTATTATTTAAACGAATATCACTTGTAAATAGAACAATTGCAACTAAAAGCTTTTCTTTCTTGAGGGATAATGCTATGAAATATATGTTCGTTTTTAGCATTATCAGTGTATTAAGACCATAATCGAATTGGTGGTAAGGGTTTGACGAAATCCCAACCTAGTGTTAGAATGAATGGTGCAAATGGGTCACATTTTTACTATGGGCCAAATGGCACTTATATGGCGAATAAGTTTTTTGACCAACTTGATTGAATAATTGAAATATGTGCTTAATGCATTAGGTACTTTGCTTTGAAGCGACCGGAAGTGTTTAATCATCATCGACGTGTAAGGTGAGTGAAATAATTATGCGTGTATGTATATAATGTATTTATTTGTGTAGCATGGAATGTGGAATTGTCGCGGTGTTCAAGACACCACATTCTACGTAACGAGTGGAATTGTCGAGGTGTTTAAGACACCACTCATTGGTTTGATTGACATGTGGAATAGTCGCGGTGTTTAAGACAACACATTATCATGGAAGTGGAATTGTCGCAGTGTTCAAGACACCACTCATTGGTTTGATTAACATGTGAAATTGTCGCGGTGTTCAAGACACCACATTGTCATTTGGGTGAAATTGTCGCAGTGTTCAAGACATCACCTGAGGGATTAGTGATTATGCATCATATGTACACTAATGGATGTTATGAACTCCGATGGTCTCTGATTGGTTAACCATGGTTGTGTGAATTTTGTATTAGCATATTTAATTGTGAAATATATGCTTTTGGTGTCGCTAGCTTATTATGAATTGCGGATATTGGTTTATGCATAATGTTTGCATAGTTGTCGAATTGCCAGCTTGTATACGGTACTGTGTAAGTGATTGCAAGTAAGTAGGTTATATATGTATATGTATAATTATTGCATTCACTAAGCTTTAGCTTACCCTCTCGTTGTTTACCTTTTTAGGCTCCGACATGGACAAGGGCAAAGGTATTCGTTTGGAATAGTAGTGGCTCTCGGGGGTTTAGCTTTTTGGAAGTTCGGCCAAGATTTGGGTAGTTTAACCCCAAACACCATGCTCTAGTGTCGTTTGGAAATTAAACTAGTACGGTCGAAACTTGAATTTTTGAAACAAACTCTTAAAACGGCCGACGTGGGCCCGATGTTGTAAAACTTGATTTTATTGTGAAAATCTCTTAGTTTAACTTATATTGACATGTTGTGAAAAGGTTTTCGTTTAAAAGTGTCGGGAAGCGGGTTTTCCGCTCATGTAAGTTGGACATCCAGATCAAAACCTGGCAGTTCATTTGGACACCGTCCAGATCTTCTGGACGCCGTTCAAGGCTTCTTTGCTGGACGCCGTCCAGATAACTGGATGCCGTCCAGATGTATTGCTTCAGAAATTTTTTTTTAAGCGTGTTTTTGGTATATCGAATTCGGGGCGTTACAAGTGGTATCAGAGCATGGTTTAAGGGATTTAGGTAACTTGAGATAGGTGCTTAGACTTAGACTTTATTGTATATGCGCTTTATGCAGGACTTGTAGGAGACGGGTCGGACCGGGAATTGGTTAGTGCCTAGGTTTAGGAGAACTAACTATGCGTTAATTGTTTTGTGTTGTGTTTTGCGTTCATCAAGTGAGATAGACGTTGTACTAGCAAGTTAATACAACGTGCTCGTGTAACAATGATTAGCTACCATTGTTACGGGTTTAAATCGTGTCAAACAAGCGATGTACGACAATTGTTGAGCAAGATGGGGCGGTGAGGTGTATATGTATATATTTGTGTCTTGTCCTCTCGTTTCATTGTTTAATCTATTTCCGTTTTGTTGTATGAAGACAAGAAATGGACCCGAGAACAATGATAGAGTTACGAGTGAGGATGTTGAGTTCACGGCCAAAGTTGAGGCGATCTTCAAATGTCAAAAAGCGGAGTTTCTCGAAGACGTTAGGAAAATATTTCTAGATTTAATTGACGAGCAAGTACTCAATATGGTTAAGGAACAAGTTAAGCTTGTTCTACAAGAAGACAATGTGGAAAGGTGGGACTTCTTTTATAAGAATTTCAAGGATTCTCAACCTTCCACTTTTGATGGCGAAAGGTATCCGCTAAAAATCAATCGTTGGATCTCCGATATGGAGGGGGCTTTTCGAACTTGTGATTGCCCTCTCGAAAAGAAGACGAGGTATGGTTATAGCAGGTTATGGGGTGATGCCAAGTTGTGGTGGGATGTGAAAATCCAACTTTACGGTGAAGAACAATGTATGGAGTTCACTTGGGGCGAGTTCAAGGCGGAGTTTTTCAACGAGTACCGAACTTCGATCGATCTTACTATACTTAAGGACTAGTTACGTGCCTTGAGGCAAGGGTCGATGGATTTGAACACTCTCAAATCCGTTTTCTTGTCAAAGACCCAATTTTTCCCGGAGTATGTCGGGAACGATAAAATGTTGAAGGAAGACTTCTATCGAATCTTGAACGACAACTATCAAGATAAAATTAGTGTGAACGTGGTGAAAAGTTTTGATGAGCTGTTTGATATGGCCAAAGGTTTTGAGTCGCTCGCTTTGAGAAAGAGTGGCTTTACTTTTGGCTAGAGGAAGTTTGAAGCTACTAGTCATTCGAGCAAGAAGAGTAAAGGTGCAACCGAGAGTGTTGGTAGTGTGAATAAAGGTGCTTCTGGAGTTTTTCCTTATTCATGTCACAATTGTGGGCGAAGGGGGCATATGGCCCGTGATTGTACCAAACCATCTACTACAACCAAACTCACTTGTTATAATTGTGGTAAAGAACGGCACTGAAGGCCGGAGTGCCCCGATTTAAACACCGATCATGTTAAACGATTGGAGAAAGCGGCGGGCACGGCTAGGGGTCGCAACTATTTGATGATGAATGATGAAGCCAAGGAATCCAATGAAGTTGTCGCAGGTACTTTCATTGTTAACTCTAATCCGAAAAGGAACTTATTTGATAGCGGTGCTATTTGTCATTTGTTTCTCCAAGATTCGTCTCTAAGCTTGACCACTAGCTAAGTTAAGTCATCCGGTAGAAGTTGAAATAGCGGATGGTAAGACGGTGCTAGGGGTTGATGTTTGTAATGATTGTAATATTGTGTTTGGTTCCGAAACGTTTAAAATTGATCTGATCCCGATGACCTTGGGTGAATTCCATATTGTCGTTGGTATGGATTGGCTCGATCGCTATAGATCCGATATTGCATGCCATGAAAAATCTATTCGTGTGAAGACCCCAAATGGGGGAGAGTTAATTATTCATGGCGAGAGACGAAGAAGACTTGTGCCATTATGCACGGGCATGTCGTTTCCTTGTTAGTGGTGGCATGGCTTTTCTTGATCATGTAGTTGATACTCTTGAAGAGCCACCATCCATTCGTGAAATTCCGGTGGTTTTTCTGGATGAATTACCGGGTGTTCCGGCGAAAAGACAAGTTGAATTTCGCATTGAGTTGGTTCTGGGGGCTACTCCCATTGCTAAAATTCCTTATTGTTTAGCACCAACGGAGAAGCAAGAGTTGTTAAATCAAACCCAATAGTTGCTTGAAAAGGGTTTTATTCGATCGAGTGCTTCACCATGGGGCGCTCCGATTTTATTCGTGAAGAAGAAGGATGGTAGTATGCGGATGTGCATCAATTATCGGGAGTTGAATAAAGTGACAGTAAAGAATCGTTATCCATTGCCTCGAATTGACGATTTGTTTGACCAACTCCAAGGTGCAACGTATTTCTCTAAGATTGACCTACGGTCCGGCTATCACCAAATGCGGGTCCGTGAGAAAGATATTGAGAAAACAGCTTTTCGAACACATTACGGGCATTATAAGTTTGTAGTTATGCCTTTCGGTCTTACGAATGCACCAGCGACATTCATGGATCTTATGAACCGAGTGTGCCAATCTATGTTGGACAAGTCGGTGATTGTGTTCATTGACGATATACTTGTCTATTCGAAGAGTGTGGAGGAACATGAACATCATTTGCGTGGTGTGTTGAAGACGTTGCGGAAGGAGAAGTTATATGCAAAATTCTGCAAATGTGAATTTTGGCTAAGGGAAGTTCAATTCCTTGGCCATATTGTGATCAAGGATGGTATTCAAGTAGATCCGGGGAAGATTGAGACGGTGAAGAGTTGGGGACGACCGACTACGCCTACGGAAATTCAAAGTTTTCTCGAATTGGCCGGTTATTATCGTCGGTTTATCCAAGACTTTTCTAAAATCGCTTCTCCATTGACAAAGTTAACGAGAAAGAACGCGAGATTTAATTGGAAAAACGAGCAAGAAATTGCTTTCCAATTGTTAAAAGAGAAGTTATGTCAAGCTCCGGTTTTAGTGTTGCCGGAAGGTGTAGAAGACATGACGGTTTATTGTGATGCTTCTTTAAATGGGATCGGTTGTGTTCTAATACAACGAGGTAAAGTCATCGCGTATGCCTCTCGACAATTAAAGGAACACGAAATGAGATATCCGACTCATGATCTTGAGTTGGAGGCGGTTGTTCATGCGTTAAAAATTTGGCTCCATTACTTGTATGGTGTCAAGTGTAAAATTTATTCGGATCACAAGAGCTTAAAACATATTTTTAATCAACGAGTTTTGAATTATCGTCAACGAAGATGGATGGATGTGGTGAAAGACTATGATTGTGAAATACTTTATCATCCGGGTAAGGCGAATGTGGTCGCGGATGCGTTAAGTCGGAAGAGTCAACATCCGAAGATACGAGTAGGATCGTTACGCATGATTATTACTAACGATTTTCTTGTAAAGCTCGGTGAGATTCAAATTAAAGCTTTTGTTAACAATAAGCATGAGGAACAAATCGTGGGATAAACGGAGTCTATTACTTTAGGTCCGCATGGTTTGTTATCCTTTCAAGGACGAATGTGGGTGCCTAAATCGGTGATTATCGACGAGTGCTACTTGATGAAGCTCATAAATCAAAGTATTCCATTCATCCGGGCACGACAAAAATGTATCTTGATTTGAGGAAAGAGTATTGGTGGTCGGGCATGAAACGTGATGTTGTTAAGTATGTTGAACAATGCATCACGTGTTTGCAAGTTAAAGCAGAACACCAAAAGCCGTATGGTACGTTACAACCGTTAGAAATTTCGAAATGGAAATGGGAGCACATTACCATGGATTTCATCACAAAGTTTCCAAAGACAGCGAGAACCCAATTTGATACGATTTGGGTGATAGTTGATCGATTGACGAAAAGTGATTTGTTTCTTCCCATTCGGGAAACGATATCATCGGAGACCTTGGCTAAGTTGTTTATCAAGGAGGTGATATCGAGACACGGGGTTCCTATATCTATTATTTTGGATCGAGATACCCGTTTCACATCTCGGTTTGGGAGAAGTTTCATGAAGATATGGGTACACAATTGAAATTGAGCACGGCGTATCATCCTCAAATGGACGGTCAAACCGAACGTACGAATCAAACATTGGAGGATATGTTACGGGCATGTATTTTTGATTTCGGTGGTAGTTGGGATGAGCACTTACCTTTGGTGGAATTCTCGTACAATAATAGTTATCATACTAGTATCGGGATGCCACCTTATGAGATGCTTTATGGGAATAGGTGTCGAACTCCGATTTGTTGGGGTGAAGTGGGTCAAAGAGAAATCGGGAGTACCGATTTGGTTTTAGAGACGAATAGCAAGATTGATATGATTCGGACTCATTTGAAAAAAGCCCAAGATAGGTTTTAAGGTTCAATGGCGTCGAAGCATTGGTTTCGAGTTTACGTGGGAATCCGAAGAGTTTGTGTTAGTGTATCTTTCTGCTTGTCATGCGGCTTGGATCGCGAGGTCGCAATCCGATTCAAGTGGGGGAGAGTTGTAAGATCCTGGTTTCTCAGAAGGCTGGGACACCGTCCAAATGGTGGGACGCCGTCCAAATTTGAAGGGCTGGACGCCGTCCAAATGAACTGGCGAGCCAGCTGTTTTGTTTTTAGATATTACAAAGGGGTATTATGGTATTTTCACTTTGTGGACGAATTTAAGGCACTAGATCAGTTGGGGGAGCCTCATTTACACCACTTTGACCAACCTTATCCCTTTCCACTTGAATTCTAGAGAGAGAGAAAGATCTAGAGTGAGAGAGCTCAAATCAAGGAAGAAGAAGGTCAAATCGGGGATTAGTGAGAGTTCTAAAGTTATTCATCTAGTCCCTAGCTACATTTTGATTGTAGTGGTAAGTCTTAACCTTGATTTCCTTGTTTTAATTGTTTAAAGGTTAGTGTTTGGGTTAGTAATGAACATAAAACCCAATTGTTAGTGTTTTGGGGGTTTTTGGGTAAGTTTGGGTCATGAGGACTCAAAGATGACTAACCTAGGGTTTTTAAAGGTTAAATCGTGTATATGGGTATGATAGTGACCCAAATGAGTGTGTTAACCTTGAAATGGGTCAAATGAGTCTTTGATGACCTAAGTGGGTTAATGGGTACGAAAGTGAGATAACTTTGTGTTAAAAGGTGTATTAACACCATAATCGAATTGTTGGTAAGGGTTTAACGAAATCCCGACCTAGTGTTAGAATGAATGGTGCAAATGGGTCACGTTTGAACTATGGGCCAAATGGCACTTGTATGGTCAATAAGTTGTTTGACCAACTTGATTGAATAATTGAAATATGTACTTAATGTATTAGGTACTTTGCTTTGAAGCGTACGGAAGTGTTTAATCATCACCGACGTGTAAGGTGAGTGAAATAATTATGCGTGTACGTATATAATGTATTTATTTATGTAGCGTGGAATGTGGAATTGTCGCGGTGTTCAAGACACCACATTCTACGTAACGAGTGAAATTGTCGCTGTGTTTAAGACACCACGCATTGGTTTGATTGACATGTGGAATAGTCGAGATGTTTAAGACAACACATTGTCATGGGAGTTGAATTGTCGCGGTGTTCAAGACACCACTCATTGGTTTGATTGACATGTGGAATTATTGCGGTGTTCAAGACACCACATTGTCATGGGGTGAAATTGTCACGTTGTTCAAGACATCACCCGAGGGATTAGTGATTACGCATCGTATGTACCTTAATGGATGTTATGAACTCTGATGGTCTCTAGCGAGTACCGTTCACTTGTACGATTGGTTAACCATGGTTGTGTGAATTTTGTATTAGCATATTTAATTGTAAACTATATGCTTTTGGTGTCGCTAGCTTATTATGATTTGCGGATATTGGTTTATGCATAATGTTTGCATAGTTTTCGAATTTCTAGCTTGTATGCGGTATTGTGTAAGTGATTGCAAGTAAGTAGGTTATATATGTATATGTATAATTATTGCATTCACTAAGCTTTAGCTTACCCTCTCGTTGTTTACCTTTTTAGGCTCCGGCGTGGACAGGGGCAAAGGTATTCGTTTGGAATAGTAGTGGCTCTCGGGGGTTTAGCTTTTTGGAAGTTCGGCCATGATTTGGGTAGTTTAACCCCAAACACCAAGCTCTAGTGTCGTTTGGAAATTAAACTAGTACGGTCGAAACTTGTATTTTTGAACGAAATTCGTAAAACGGCCGATGTGGGATCGATGTTGTAAAACTTGATTTTAATATCGAAATCTCTTAGTTTAACTTATATTGACTTGTTGTGAAAAGATTTTCGTTTAAAAGTGTCGGGAAGCGGGTTTTCCGCTCATGTAAGTTGGACATCCAGATCAGAGCCTGGCAGTTCATTTGGACGCCGTCCAGATCTTCTGGACGCCGTCCAAGGCTTGTTTGCTGGACGCCGTCCAGATGTATTTCTTCAGAAATTTTTTTTAACCGTGTTTTTGGTATATCGAAGTCGGGGCGTTACACTCCTATGCATATTGGGCTATCACTTTTCGGATACTTGGGACCAGTGGCATAGAACAGACTTTCTGTCCCACACAATATTCTCACTCTCTATAACTCGAAGACATAACCGCATTGCGCTAGACATACCAACTAATAGGTTGCTCCGCGAGATTGACTTCAGCCACCTCAGAGTTTCTAGACCATGATCCAGGTCTGCAGAGACGTTGTCCCAAGAGTAATAGTCAATCGGTAATTCACCACACTAAAGGGTTTTTGACCTATACTGATACTTGTTAGTCGCTAGCCAGAAGTACGTATTAACATATGGCGCCATCCATTTCAAAGAATCTCAGAAGCACAAAGAGCATGTAAGCAAAAGGACGTGACATACCTTCGACAAGTACACCAATGAAAGCATCTAGTAGACATTTAATCAAAGACGACCCTTCAATCAAGTTACCATAGAAGGCGTTCCAGCCGAAGAAAAAGAAAACATTAGTAAAGAAACACCGGAGGAAGTAATAAACTAAAAAACGAGATGTTTCAAGAAGCTATAACCATTAAACCAAAACAAGTAATTGGAATGCATGAAGGGGACCGCGAACCGTCTTATTCAAGAAAACTGGAAAAACTAAAGAAAAAAAACAATCAAGAGGCAAAAAATGACCAAACAACAAGCATCTGGATTGTTAGAGCAATTAGGTATTTTAGTCAATGAAACAGAATAGGAAGAAGACGAAGAGTAATTATGAGGAAGAGTTTATGTCTGAAAAATCTGCAACAAAGATGTTGAATGGAATTCTAATCAAAACAACACCAGCCAAGTATAAGCAAAAGTTAGCACTCCGTGAAGCAATTGTGGATAATTCTTTGATCTAATAATTGGAGAGCAAGCAACAAAAGCTCCATCAATGTTAGAATCAACCCAATGCTATATCAGCCACATAGCAAACTTTGCACTCCCCCGAAACTTAGGAATACCATAAGTGATAGGCACGTATGATGGAACCACCGAACCGGAGGATTTTTTAGAAATGTTTAAGGGAGATATGCGTTTACAACACTGGGAAGATGAGGTTGATGGTCATATGTTTCCTACGGTATCACAAAAAATGGCCAGATAATGGTTCATGACTTTACCAGCACGCATCATAACAAGGTTTTAAGACTTGAGAGCAAAAATTTGTGATGAAATATCAAAGTTTGAGGAGTTGTACAATAACTCACTTAGACACACATGAAATTAAGATGCATCAGGATGAATCCTTAAGTATCTCAAGAGACGCTATACGTTAGAGTGTCAAAAGATACTAGACATACCCGAGTCCTAATTGCTATCAGGACTCATTTTTTTACTAGATTAAAGGTATTTTGCAAACCTAATACATACACTTCGGTATGATGTACCAAGAATGCTACATCGAGTGTTAGGAATCGCTTAAAAGCAGTTAAGAGTAGGAGGGATGGGACAAATACAATACGGAGGAATTGCAAGAAATAATAACATAGAAAGACATTTTGACATAAAAACCAAAGAAGGAATGACAATTTTCAAAGGAGTGGGGGAAAGGATAATCAGTCAAATGACTATCATTATAAACCCATACCGCTAGAATGGAATTGGTTAATCATGGCATTAACAAAAACATCACGAGAGATCTTATTTACTGAGCGTGTAAGGAAGACCTTTAATCCTCCTCTACCAATGGATGAATGTGAATGACCAAAAAGTGATCAATGGTGTGAATTTCATGTAGCTTATTAACACGACATAGATAACTGCAAGTCTTTAATGAGGGAGATAACAAAAATTAAAGCAGGAGAACTAAAACATTTGTTATCGGGAAAGCATTATAGGAGAAGTGATCCAAAACAAAAATTCATATTGCAGGAAAAACTTCATGAGGTAGAAAGAAGTGAAGATAGATATACAAATGTTGAATGCATAGAAGTAAAAGAGTCATCACGGGAAGTCAGAATCAAATTAATCTGGAGCGAATAGCATGATGAGGAAGTGCATAACGCACAAGATGAAGAAGCGCAAATGTATGCACCATTCATATTCTAGCCGATAAGGATGTGGAAATTATCTTAAGGACCAATAGTTATATCAGCTATCATTGCAACTCGCTACATTAAAGATATAAACAGATACAGGAAGCGAAACTGATATTTGTATTCACGATCAGGAAAATCTATGAAAGCAATGGGAAAAATTATGTTACAAGTCACGATCAGTGTTCATCCGTTAGTTCGAACAGAAATTGTGAACTTTACAGTATTGGAAGGTATGTTTCAATTTTCAGAAGTATGAAGGAAGCCAACACAACATATCATGAAGGTCTCAAATTGGGTTTCCCAACCTTCGATGATACTTCCAACATCGTCCCGAATTGTGTTTCCTCTTAACATGTGTGTAGGTGGCATATGATCGCGAAGGTGGTTAAGTCCCATTCTGGGTGATGCCGATATCACCATTCGAAAAAAGATAAATATCATGGTCGGTCATTTCAACAAAATACATTAGAAGACCAGCAAGTAACAGAAGAAATAAAAATTTCATGAGGGCATTTCCATTACAAAAATGAATAAGCATTAAACAAAAGATTTAATTCTCCAGATAGAATTGATCACTTTATTCGTTTGGAGAAAACAAACAGATTATGTACTACGCAACAAACTATAAGTGAATATTTATATTTTTTTAAAAAGCGTTCAAACGACATGATAAGAATGCAAAACATGGCATTCATTTCTCCTTCTCGCATAAGGAGAGTGCATACTACCGATGGAAGAATCCCTTCGCGCCGACAAAATAGGCATAACGAACGGGATCAGCTACCGATTGAATGTGGACTAGAAACATCGAAACATATTTTTAGTTTCTACAAATGTCATGACAAATTTATAATGATTTACTATACAAACGTAAATTCATTTATAAACATCATATATAGCCTTGGCAAAATTCAAAGTAATAAATGTAAAATGCATAACGCTAAACGCGTAACGCACGAAGAATATTACAACAAAGTAGGTTATGTTTAATCAACTCATTTATTCTCAAATGTTACAATAATAAAAAACCTAGCAAAAAATAAGAACTATAATTTGCAATTTAGCACAATGTGCATAAGGAAAAAGAGTAAAAGCATTTGGTTAAAATTCAGAAAATACTTGATTGAAATTTTTCAATCATGGGTAATATACAAAAGAAAAATAGGCATATGCAAGACAGGTCTATAAGAAATGTACAAGAGAAAAATACATTATAATTAATATTACATGCATATGAGTAAATTATGTTTGCACAGAAAATATCGTTTACAAAGGAACATCTAAAATTTCCTCTTTACTAACATCAACCTTCTCACAAAAGTCAATGATTGTTTGAATTTTTAATCCGGCCACAATTGTCTTCGCCTCCAATTTTTCTCTAGCATCGGGCACAATCAACTCTGGTATGTCCTATGGCAATGGTCGGGGAAAGTCAGGAACCAGCTTCGGCAGCTTTCTCAAATTGATTCTCTAAGTCCTTAACTCTCTACTCAACAACAACCATTTATAACGTCCTAAAACTCGTACCAGAAGACGACAATTTTTTTATAGCACAAAATGCGACGCATTTCCCCCAGGTGTGGCGCACTTCTTGATGGTGCGGCGCACCAAAAAGCGAAATGCAACGCACTTTTAAGCTAAAACGTAGCCTTTCAAAGTCGGTAGCAATAACAACTTTTGGTGCGGCACATTTAATAAAAAATGCGGCGCACCTTGACCTGATGCATCATTTTCACTTCAAAAATCCCATTTTTGACCCATTTAAGCTTATACATAATAAATTCAAAATACAATACATTTATAACCTATTTTGAAATGTAACCTTTGATGACATTTCATAACATTTCTTTCCATTATAAATATAATTTGGGTATTAGAGTTGACTTACTCGAGTTAGCTCATTTCTTTAAGTTTCTCATATTTTCTTTGCTTTCTCGACACTTGTTAGATACCCTTTGGGAGCTTGTTAAATTCGTACTCCTTCCTTCACTCAATGCTTTCACGCAAGCCCACTTAATAATCTGTTGCAGTTTCCCAAGAACCTACAAACATGTCAACAAGTAATAGGGTAAGCCTTGTGCTTAGTGAGCAACATAGAAATTTAAGAATATGTATATCCTTAAAGTTGGCACACTATAATTAGCAATTTCCATTCATAAACCGTCTTTTAGTAGTTAATCTCTTTAGCGGGGATTGTTAACCCTTGATCGTTTCTTCTTTCTTCATGACATAATGTACTACATCATATCTACAACATATTAAATATTAAATCCCATAACGTAATACATGCATTATTTGGTACAATAATCGAATTTCAACATTCATGTAAAACTTACCTTACTTAATCGTTTTATGTGGAACAACGATGTATTCTCGCATATTTTCATTGGGCTTCTTAATTGACAGGTGCAATCGATATTATTTCAACATTTCGTCTTTCATCATGTTTCTCTTTGAATTCACATTCTATTCGATAAATACCTTTCTAAATACCTTGCTAAAATTTAAGCTTTATGTAACGGCATTATAACAATATTGCCACTCTTACATCAAAGACTAGTTAAGTGAGATCGTACGATCTCATCAAGTTAACCTCAACATATTTAAAAGCAAAATCATCATATACATTTATCTGCATGACATTCAATTGATTTAACGACTTAAATGCATAACTTATATTAATATTCAACATAATATTATCATATTCGTTACTAAATCTAAAATGATATCTTAAGAAACAATTTTGATCAAATTATTTGCAAAGACTCCTCCAACTACTTTAACAATGTGTGATATTGTATATCAATATCACACTCTCATGATCTTTCTTATTATTAAAATAGGCTACATGGTAATATAAAACTAATTCCACATTCAAAATAATATTATAACATAATAAAAGAAAAACTATATCATGAACAAGTAAATTATCATAAGAACTTCTCATGAAACTCACCTTGGTCTCTTTTATAAATTTTGTGACAACCCCGAAATTTCCGACCAAATTTAAACTTAATCTTTATATGTTTCGACACGATAAGCAAAGTTCGTAAAATTGAATCTCAAAAATTTTGTAACTACATTCATGTAATCAATTACCCTTTGACTGTGCTCGACGATTCACGAACATTTATGTGTATAGATATGTATATATAATATATAGTTGTATTAATTGAAAACGTTAACAAAGTATTAGATGTATAATACTTTACATGAACGTATTTGTTTCAATATAAGTTTATTATATTTATCGACGAGATTAAAAGATAATATCAAATGATTGAACTATCAGATACACTGTGATATGATTACGAGTCTCTGTAGTAAGGTCCACTATGAATTAATAAATCTGTTCTTTTTAACGATATTCGGAATAATTGGTAAAGTTGATTTTCAATAAGAACAAAGTGTCATTTATCGATAGACAAAAGTTAGTGGAGATTCCCGTTTAATTTTCAAAAGCATGCTTTACATTGATTGCCTCGTGTCCCTTGATAAATTAATTATTTAGTTTTCATAATATTAAAATCATTACCTGATATAATAACTTTTATTATTTAAACGAGTTTAAATTATATAAAACGGACTTTGAAATATAATTACTTTTGAAAAACTAAATATTATATTAATAAATAAATATTTCTAAAATATATAAGTATATATTTCTAAATGAAAATATATTTATATTTTCAAAGTGATAAAATATAATATTAAATTAGTCATAAAACGTTTTGGATTTAAAATCATATTATTAAATATACTTTGATAAATAACGAGACATTGATTTATAGAAGCAAATGACCACAACACTCAAATATAAATGTTATACTTTGGGTAATATAGTCTCTCGATGATTAAGTCTAATTATTGATAAAGGTAGACATCGCGTAAAGTAAAGTGCAATTTTTCTAAGCGTACGAAAATGCGTTCGAGAAACCGGAATCGAGACTTAATTCGAGTGACAACGTACGATTCATTGGAACTAAAGTTACAAATTAACTATATACGAGAATATAATATATTATTTATATAATTATATAATTTAAGTATATAAATATATATATAATTAATAAAAACGTCGCCAGAATGAAAACAAAACAAGTTGGGTGCGTACCAGCTGGCCATGTGATCACATGGCATGTGGGCAGGGAACCCATGCGATCGCATGGGGTTCATTTTCAGCTCCCATCTATAAAGCTTGATCGATTTCTGGTTCGAAAAACACACACATATCTATCTATTTATCTCCGTAATATATTTATATTTATATTATTATTATTATTATTATTATTATTATTATTATTATTATTATTATTATTATTATTATTATTATTATTATTATTATTATTATTATTATTATTATTATTATTATTATTATTATTATTATACCTAAAATACTACGACGAGGGTATGTTCGGGTTATTTCAAAATGTGTTTTACGAACGGTATAGAGCTAAGGAAATTATGGGTTATAGATATAGAGGTTATGGGTATTATTCAGGGATATGCTCGTGAGTCAAATCTAGTGTTTATCATCTCCGTTACGTCTACGTACTTTCCTGCAATATTGAATCTCAATATTGATACGTGAACATTCATATCTTATCTTTTATTTATTGATAGTGTATCCCTGACTAGTGCTCGAGTATATATGAATATGTATGCTTGAATGTTTATTTTCGTCGTTATATAGTTTATGATAAATCATGAACTTAATACATATGCTCCTGAGATTAGGTATATGATATGCATGTCGTTGGAAAG
The DNA here is from genome assembly GCF_046630445.1 of Rutidosis leptorrhynchoides. NCBI lineage: Eukaryota > Viridiplantae > Streptophyta > Magnoliopsida > Asterales > Asteraceae > Rutidosis > Rutidosis leptorrhynchoides. The sequence continues at coordinate 304,386,390 of NC_092336.1, read as the reverse complement.
CTGTCGAAAAAATTACTAACTTTTCATTTAGAAGTCGTGTGATTTCAATGAACGGATTTAAAGATATGGTCAACTGAATTATTGTTAAATCTAATATTATTTTTATTATTATTATTATTACTATCGTCGTTATTATTATTATCTATAAATTATTATTATTATTATTATCATTATTATTACTATTATTATTATTATAATTATTAGTATTGATATTATTACTGAAATTATCGTTATTATTAAAAAGTAATATTTTTATAAAAACTATCATTTTAATATTTTTATTATTATTATTATTATTATTATTATTATTATTATTATTATTATTATTATTATCATTATTATTATCATTATTAAAAGTATCAATAATATTAAAAAATTATCACTTTTATTAAAATTATCATTTCTAATAGAAATATCATTTTTATTATAAATATTATCATTATTATCATATTAGGATTGTTATTAAATTATCATTTATGATAGAATTATTTTTATAAAATATTATTATTACTATTCTTATTATGATAATTATTATTATTATAGATAGTAAATATTATTATTAAGATAAATTATATTATTTTTTTACTAATATTAAAGTATCGATACTATCAATTATCATTTAAAATTTATCATTTTTATTAAAATTATCATTCTATTAAAAATTATTATTATTATTAAGAATTATCGTTTTTATTAAGAATATAGTATTATTAAAAGTATAGAATTTAAAACAACCATTTTATTTAAAATTATCGTTATTATCAATTTTATTAGTATTATTAATATCATCATTATTATTACCCTTGTTATTTATATTAAACACTTTTAATAACATTATCTTTATTAATATTATTATTATTATTATTACAAAATAATACAACTTTTACTCATTATTATTATTATTATCAATATTATTTTATCACATAAATATGTGATACAGATATATTTTTATCAAACGTAATATAATTACATTAATAATACATACCACTATATGTTTATGATTTTGAGTGAATTATATAAATTTTATTACTCTAGATATATAAAAGTATATTTATATCATATATAAATTTTAATATAAATTTTTATTTTTTAATATATGACTTGTATTATTTACTCTAATAAAATCTGATAAATATATAAAATGACTATATTTAAGGTATATAATAAACATGTATAGATGTTGAAAGTCATTTTGGGTCAAACAAATTTTTGTTAACTTTTGCATATCGGTCTCGAGCATTAGGATTGTGGTACACTATGACTCGACCTTAATTGTTAGACAGATATTGACCATTATATAAATATATATACTTAATATAGGTTCGTGAATCTCAGGCCAACCTTGCATTTGTCAATACCGTCATATGTATTTTTACTACGAAATACAGTATTGTAAGTTTCATTACTCCCCTTTTAAATGTTTTTGCAATATATATTTTTGGGACTGAGAATACATGCGCTGCTTTATAAATGTTTTACGAAATAGATACAAGTAATCGAAACTACATTCTATAGTTGGATTATCGAAATCGAATATCACCCTTTTTAGTCTGGTAATCTAAGAATTAAGGAACAGAAACCCTAATTGACGCGAATCCTAAAGATAGATCTAATGGGCCTAACAAACCCCATCCGGGTTATGGATGCTTTAGTACTTCGATTTTATCATTTCCAATGAGAGTCCCGGAATGATGGAGATATTCTAGACGCGTTTTGTTAATGTCGATTACCAGGTGTTCACCATATGAATAATTTTTATCTCTATGCAGTTTTTACGAAATGCCTGATATGAGATGATGTTTATGAAAAATGGAAATAAAAATCTTGTGGTCTATTAAAATTATGGTAATAATCGATTATGATAAACTAATGAACTCATCAAACTTTTGGTTGACATTTGAAAGCATGTTTATTCTCAGGTTTGAAAGAAATCTTCCGCTGTGCATTTGCTCATTTTAAAGATATTATTTGGAGTTATACATGACATATTTTAAAGGACGTTGCATTCAAGTCGTTGAGTTCAATAAAGATCATTATTAAGTAAATGACATATTAAGTCATCTATAGTTTGGATATATTATAAAAGGTTATGCATACTTGTCAACTTTCGATGTAATGAAAGGTTGTCTTTTAAAAACGAATGCAATGTTTGTAAATGTATCATATAGTGGCCAAATAGCTCGCAATGTAACCATATGTTATTGTATTCATCCTTATGGATTAGGACGGGTAGCTTCATTTGCTATCAGAGCGGTGGTCTTAGCGAACCAGGTCTTGTATTAGTGTGTCTAACTGATAGATATTAAGATGCATTAATGAGTCTAGACTTCGACCGTGTCTGCATGTCAAAAGTTTTGCTTATCATTTTTGTCAGAAATTACCTGCTTATCATCTTAGTCTAGACACATCTTACTGCATTGATTGCATGAATAGTATATAGACAAAATTCATTTCATAGCGAATCTGCTAATTCATATCTTAGCGTATCTGTTACTATAAACTTTGCCTGGCATATTCCGTAAATCCCTCCATAATCTACGAAATCTTTTGTTATATATATATATATATATATATATATATATATATATATATATATATATATATATATATATATATATATATATATATATATATTCTATGTAATTAGAATACCATCCGATAACCAGAAATCATTTCATATCGGGAAAAAATCCTTTGTTCAATCGTACGAAATGGAATTCACCACTAGTTCAAGTTCCTCGAATTCCGATATGGAGTTTACCTCTAGCTCCGAAATCAGTGTGACCGGAATGGATCAACCAATTAGCCATCATATATTCTGGATGAATTGGGGATGGGTTCGTAGTCTACTTAATCATTGGAAACAAGAAGAAGACGATCCCTTCCATCCATTAAATTTCCCTCTTGGCGAAGAACCTGAAGCACTTACCGGCGAACCTGTTTGAGACACCATTTTCTTTCTCATTTCCAGAGTATCTCGTCATGACTATATACTACCTCGAATTTTAGATCTTATTCATCCCCTCGTCCGAACTGACAATCACCCCGGTGTAATAGAAGAAGTCAACGAGCTTCGCGCTCGGGTAGTGGCTTTGGAGAATATGGTGCAAAGGTTACACGTACCAGCAGCATCACCGGCATCAACAGTAGCACCATCATCGACACCATCAGTACCATTACCACCACCAACAACATCCACATCCCATACTTCAACATCACAAACTGTCCTACGAGCATCAACATCATACGCACCTTAGATATCAAGGAATACCAACAACAACAAACGATGAAGTATTGATTCATAACTTCATCGAAGAAATATTCTACAGAGAATATGTAGTTTCTAAAAGTTTTAGAGATTATATATTCTAGTTCTAATTGTAAACCAGATGAGTGAGCGAATAAAAATGATGAAATGAAACCCTGACGAAATGGTGCATGATTTACAAGCTAGACTTGTTTTACCAGCAATATCAACACTACCGTCAGCATCACCAGCACCGTTAGTGCCGTCAGCATTGTCAGCATCGTCAGCATCAACAGCACCTACAACATCACAAAATCCACCAGATCCATAATCACCGCAAACATCATCACTAATCAACAATGCGTATATTATATCAACGAGTTATGAAGTATTAACTCATTTCCCCTGAAGAAATTAAATGTATATTATATATATATGAATTTTGAGATATAAATAATTATTTTTTTGTACTAAGCTATTAAGTATGAATGGAAAAAAGGTAGATACTATTCGGTTAAATTCATATTACTAATATGCTATGATGTACATCTTTCGTTAACAACTTAACCATCGTTAACTACAACCTCTGTTTCAACTCAATGAATTCCATTTCATAATAAACCAAGTGTATTATTCAATTATATGTTTGATTTTACACTTTCATCCTCGATGTACCCGAAACTTTCTACGAAAACATTATTAGTACCTTGCAAAGTTCACAAGAATCCCACGAACACCAACATCATTCACCAAGTAAATATTAATAAAAATGAATAATGAAGTATTAATTCATAATTTCATTTACGGTGAAGTGATAATCCACGAAGATTACGAAATTTCTAAAGTTTTAGAGATTATTCATTTCTAGTTCTAGCTGAAAATCAAATGAGCTTAATATGATATTAACTCATTAAATCTGTATTAGATTTGAAGAAAATATACATATTAATATTTTCATAAAAATTGTACAAAAGATTACTTGTGAAACTTTTAACGGGTAGGTAATACCCGAGATATATATAAATTCACAATTAATATGCTATATTCTTAGATTTTGATTCAGCAAATCATCCACTATACTCCCTATTTTCACAACAATTTACATTCTTTTATAGAAATCAAAACAACCATACTCATTCAAATCCAATTACATATTCTGATTTTGAAATCTCAGAATTCAATTCGAGATATAACCGGTATTATTACTCTTAGATTCCTACATCTTTCAAATCTATACTTTGACTTCAAAACTGTGCTAGAACTTCATTTCTATTCATAGAACCCAGTAAAATATTTGTATCATTCAAAATCCTAGAACATCATATGTATATTAACGATTACAATATGTGTTCAAACCCCTCGAAATTCCTGAAGACACTTCAAATATGAACAACCGAGAGGATGATACAACCACACGTTATCAACGGAAAGAAGGATTACGCGTATAGCAATACACCTAGAATCTCTCGAAACCAAAGTCATAGACTAACACATATATGTGTCAGGCATCTATTACCAAAAATAACTTTGCAATCCTTTTCCAAAGTAGTCAATTTTGTCACAGCTTCAGCAAGTCAACTTCGACTTTTCAGTTGGACTAGCCTTATTATAACCTTGAGTATACGTTGTTTTTTTTTCGCCATCGTTACCGGGGAACCTTTTATATTCCACCACATTATCAGCAGATGTACCAGCAACTTCGTTACTCTTTGGCGTAAGTCTTTATGAAAAACCATTATATTTGTTCATTAAAGCCCCATCATATACTCATCCACATCTTGTAACAATAATTGCCATGTCAATTACCGGGAATCAGTAATCAATATTTTGAAATCTCGCAGTATGTCTACGCTAACAGTTATATGTTTACATATAACATCTATCTCCTAGACTCACATACTTCAAATATTTTTGATGTTTCTGAAGATATCCTCATAACTATTGATATCTAAAATCATTTACCTCTTCACGCTATCTGTGTTACATCATAAAAGAAACTATTTTAGTTTCTAAATTCTGAAACCTTCGAGTTTAAAATATGAATATTTTTGAAGTAGTGTTGGGAACTGAAGCATGAGTTAGTATATTATAATGACACTTGATCAACGTGATTATATTACAGTAAGTCATCCTGAGTTTATAATGGGACATGATGATTCACAGACCATACCGTCATCATGTGCCATGTTACATGACTCTTGTATTCTATTTAACTTCTAAAAATATCAAGGAAATATTTTCTTGATGATTCAGTCTTTTCCGGATATTCTGGTAATTTGACAAATCAAATCGTGCTACTACCTTTCCTTTCTACTTTGTATATTATGATAATTCGAAACTTCATAACTACGAATTCTGGACCATTACTTGCGAAAAGAAAACAAAAGCATGAAGTTCTGAAATAGAAAGAGGGTATAAATCACATCAAACAGAAAAGATCATTAACCGTAGATGTCAATGATTATAGAAAGACGGAAGCAGAGACATCGAAACATAAGGGAAGATATAAAACCCAACAACAACCCAGAAATTACAAACCGTGCATATCAATACGTATTGCAACTTTAAGACACGGGAGAACTAAAAACACTATAAAATCAAGAGTATAGTAGAAGTGAATAAATTCCTCCAGTGGCAGATGAAAAAAAAAATGACAGATATGAAAGTTAGGAGTATATCAAGGATTAAAACTGGATGGGGCATATTGATGAATGCTTTAAAGTATTAATTGAGAGAGAAAGAATAGAAGGTGTGAGCTGTGGAAATAAGGAAACGAAGGGAGTGGATTTATAGTGAAATATCCGACAGAACAATCGAGATAGATTATCGCATTTAACCAAGAGGATCCTAATTTCCATAATTTCCGAAAAATCAAATCTTATTACAGAGATTTCCTCTAAATCCCTTAAACTCTGGAAATCAACCGTATCTACATCAAAAGATATGACGAAACTTTATTTTCTCATTTCACTCTTTTGCGATAGCTTCACTCGTACTCTTCACATAATCAAATTTTTTTTCCATATTATTAAATGATGATAAAACTATATTTATCAACTTATATTCGTCATAATAACATTCTCATTGTTAGCCATGACAACCTCGATCAAATTTCGGGACGAAATTTCTTTAACGGGTAGGTACTGTGACAACCCGGAAATTTCCGACCAAATTTAAATTTAATCTTTATATGTTTTCGACACGATAAGCAAAGTTCGTAAAATTGAATCTCAAAAATTTTGTAACTACATTCATGTAATCAATTACCCTTTGACTGTGCTCGATGATTCACGAACATTTATGTGTATAGATATGTATATATAATATATAGTTATATTAATTGAAAACATTAACAAAGTATTAGATGTATAATACTTTACATGAAGGTATTTGTTTCAATATAAGTTTATTATATTTATCGACGAGATTAAAAGATAATATCAAGTGATTGAACTATCAGATACATTGTGATATGATTACGAGTCTATGTAGTAAGGTCCACTATAAATTAAGAAATCTGTTCTTTTTAACGATATTCTGAATTATTGGTAAAGTTAATTTTCAATAAGAACAAAGTGTCATTTATCGATAGATAAAAGTTAGTGGAGATTCCCGTTTAATTTTCAAAAGCATGCTTTACATTGATTGCCTCGTGTCCCTTGATAAATTAATTATTTAGTTTTCATAATATTAAAAACATTATTTGATATAATAACTTTTATTATTTAAACGAGTTTAAATTTTATAAAACGGACTTTTAAATAAATATAATTAGTTTTGAAAAACTAAATATTATATTAATAAATAAATATTTCTAAAATATATAAGTTTATATTTCTAAATGAAAATATATTTATATTTTACAAAGTGATAAAATATAATATTAATTAGTCATAAAATGTTTTGGATTTAAAATCATATTATTAAATATACTTTAATAAATAACGAGACATTAATTTATAGAAGCAAATGACCACAACACTCAAATATAAATGTTATACTTTGGGTAATATAGTCTATCGATGATTTGGTCTAATTATTGATAAAGGTACACGTCGTGTAACGTAAAGTGCAAGTTTTCTAAGCGTATGAAAATGAGTTTGAGAAACCGAAACCGGGACTTAAGTCGAGTGCAACGTACGAGTCATCGGAACTAAAGTTAAAAATTAACTATATACGAGAATATAATATATTATTTATATAATTATATAATTTAAGTATATAAATATATATATAATTAATAAAAATGTCGGTAGAATGAAAACAAAACAAGTTGGGTGCGTACCAGCTGGCCATGTGATCGCATGGCCAATGGGCAGGGAACCAATGCGATCGCATGGGGTTCATTTTCAGCTCCCATCTATAAAGCTTGATCGATTTCTGGTTCGCAAAAACACACACATATCTATCTATTTATCTCTGTAATATATTATTATTATTAATATTATTATTATTATTATTATTATTATTATTATTATTATTATTATTATTATTATAATTATTATACCTAAAATACTACGACAAGGGTATGTTCGGGTTATTTCAAAATGTGTTTTACGAACGGAATAGAGCTAAGGAAATTTTTTGTTATAGCTATGGAGGTTATGGGTATTATTCGGGGATATGCTCGTGAGTCAAATTTAGTGTTTATCATCTCCGTTGCGTCTACGTACTTTCCTGCAATATTGAATCTCAATATTGACATGTGAGCATTCATATCTTATCTTTTATATATTGATAGTGTATCCCTGACTAGTGCTTGAGTATATATGATTATGCTTACTTGAATGTTTATTTTCGTCGTTATATAGTTTATGATAAATCATGAACTTAATACATATGCTACTGTGATAAGGTATATGATATGCATGTCGTTGAAAAGCTGTCAAATAATTATTAACTTTTCATTTAGAAGTCGTGTGATTTCGATGAACGGATTTAAAGATATGGTCAACTAAATTATTATTATTATTATTATTATTATTATTATTATTATTATTATTATTATTATTATTATTATTATTATTATTATTATTATTATTATTATTATTATTATTATTATTACTATCGTCGTTATTATTATCGTCGTTATTATTATTATCTATAAATTATTATTATTATTATCATTATTGTTATTATCACTAAGGTTATTATTAGTATTATTATTATTATTATTATTATTATTATTATTATTATTATTATTATTATTATTATTATTATTATTATTATTATTATTATTATTATTAATATTATTATTATGATTATTATTATTATTATTATTACTATTATAATTATTAGTATTGATATTATTACTGAAATTATCGTTATTATTAAAAAGTAACATTTTTATAAAAACTATCATTTTGTTATTTTTATCATTATTATTATTATTAAAAGTATCAATAATATTAAAAATTATCACTTTTATTAAAATTATCATTTCTAATAGAAATATCATTTTTATTATAAAATATTATCATTATTATCATATTAGGATTATTATTAAATTATCCTTTTTGATAGAATTATTTTTATAAAATATTATTATTACTATTCTGAAGGTATTTCGTATGCCCGAGAGACATATTAAATTAATGTGGCTAACATGTTATGATCCAAGTCGGGTCATACCCAATAACAAATTTACCGACACCTTATATGTATTTAATCTTTAACGAATGGATCGTTAAATAAATACGCGACACTTGGATTTTAGAAAATGGGTTTTCTAAAATATTATCACTTGAGATAAATTATTTGGATAATTTATATATGATATGGATATAATTATTTATAGGTTTAAATAATTATGTTGTGTTATATTTTATAAAATGGTTTATAAAATGTAAATAAATTAACAAGTGCATGGTATTTAATAACAAGTTCATGTATTTATAAACTTGTTTATAAGTTGTAAATCTTGTTATTAAATAAACTAATGTGTGCAGATTTTGGGATTCCAAGAAGGCACACCCATGCTTATTCTTGTTACTTTTAATACTACACAAGTCCATATATGCATGGGTAACTCTTGGACCAAAGTAATACTTATTCTCTCAAGTGAAACTACACTTTGAAGCTTGTAAAAAAAACTACAAAATAGAATTCTGCTGTGGCTGTTTCACGTGAGCTTTAGGGACTCAAAGGTGAGGTTTTAATTTATTTTGCAAGCTTAATTCAAGTGTCAAAGAAATCCTAACTAAAGGCAAGAGTGTTGGGTTAATTGCTTGGGGTATAACACACTTGAGGCTTCAAGTTAGAAGCTATATTCTCCATCATCTTCTTCATCATCTTGTAGTAACCCTCAACTAGCTTGAGGAGGTAAAACTCTAAACCCACTTGTTGTATGTAAGCATATTATTCAAGACTTGATATATTTATGGAATTTGTCTTTTAAAATGGTTGTTATATAACATGAACTTTACATGCTTCCGCTTACTTTAACCTTCATAAAATGGGTTTTATGAACTTTGTTAATGTGTAGAACATGTTTGTTTAAAAGATTGTCAAATTCCATCAATGGTATCTAGAGCCAAGGTCTTTGAAATATGCTTCTTGTTTATGACTTTTAAATCCACTAATCTTACAATCTAGTAACATGCATGAAACTAGAATGTAAAAAATTTTGGATTTTGGGTGGGGTTTAATTTTGGCCGAATTTTAGGGGTTCCAAAATGGGTTTGGAACTTCAAGTTTGGTCAAGTTTTGTTGTTAGTTGTTGTTCACAATCAAGCCTTGGCCTTGTGGTTGCATGTGTGTATGATGTGGTTGTTTTATTCATTCTTATGGTTTGTAATATTAATTCATTCATTTGGTTTGTAATAATTTGTAATATTTATTCATTTGTAATTTATTTTATATTTGGTATGTAAAATAGATTAGGTTGCAATTTCATTTTCTAGAAAAATGTATTAGGATATATTTTTTGTAAAGAGAATGAAGAATGAAGATTCAAGATGAATGAAGAACACAAGATGGATGCAAGAGCTAGTGGGAGATTTGTAAATCTCCTACATTGTCATAACCCTTAGAAGGTGACATTTGTTTTGGCTAAACAAATGTCTACCAAATTGGCTTGATTGTGAACTTGGTTGTTTTGCATGTTTATTGTGTTTGTATGTTTGGTTGCTACAATTTATCACATATTTACAACTTGCAAAATGACATTATAATTGGTTATAATTAAAACAACAAAGGACATTAATAAATGGTTATTAAGAACACTAAAAGGTTCACACATATAAAATGGTTTATATCATGTAATTGGCTAAATTACAAGACTTGAAAATGGATTTCAAATGAACCATACACTAAATGCATGTTGGTGTATGGCATAAATGTTTTCTCAAACTAGAATTAATGAAAACTTAAAATCCCTTAATCAACAAAGCAAACAAGTTAAACGCCATCCTTTTGTGTGCCATTTAGACATATTAGGGAACTCATGATGGGATAAAGGTCACCTAACCGTCATGAACAAACTAATACGATTAAGGTAAACTTCGCATGCTTGTAGGATAAAGGTCACCTAACCACTTGTATGTTAAGTTTGCACGTTTACACAAGTGGGACGACTTGATTTGTAAATCATGAACTTAGGGTCACCGAAGCATGATGAACAAATAGGCGTTGATGGGATAATATGCCATGCAAAAGGATTGCATGATCCCATAATTTAGAAGTTGCAAAAGGATTGCAATTGTCATATAAATGACTACCTAGCTAAATCAAATAACGGGATAAAGGTCACCTAACCGAAATTTAATTTACCGTTGGATTCTAATATTTAATGAATCAATTAATTATAAAAGGGTATTGTTTATTAAATTTAAAATCAATACTTAAATGAACTTTGTTAATTTTGTAGATGGCCACCAATAACAACAACATGCAAAATGCACCACTTAACCTAAACAACCTATCATTAAGGTCTCTCCTCGAGAAAGACAAACTCAACCATACGAACTTTATGGATTGGTTCCGTAATCTTAGGATTGTCCTCAAACTTGAGGATAAAGCGTATGTGTTGGAGGACCCTATTCCCGACCAACCGGATGAGGAAGATCTAGAGGGCATGGCTTATTATGACAAGTATTGCGCCGATTCGGTTCAAGTCGCTTGCCTAATGCTTGGCACTATGATAACCGAACTCCAAAAGGATTTCGAACATCATAGTGCATATGACATGATTACGCAATTGAAGGAGATGTCCCTTCAACAAGCACGTGTCGAGCGCTTCGAAACGGTTCGAGCACTACATGCATGTCATATGGATGACACCCAATCCGTATCCTCTTATGTCCTCAAAATGAAAAGCCTCATTGATCGCGCAAACCGTCTTAACCTCAACATATCTAATGAGCTAGCCACCGATCTTATCCTAAACTCCTTGTCAAAGAGGTTTGACCAATTTGTAATTAATTACAATATGAATGGGATGGATAAGACCATTGGCGAACTTCATCGCATGCTCAGGACGGCGGAAACTAGCATGGGTAAGAGGGCTTCACCCGTGCTAATGATCAATGATGGTGGGTCCAAAGGTAACAACACCTCTAAGCCAAAGGCGGCTAAGAGGAAAGGACCCGCCCATCAAGGCAAGGGAAAGGGGAGGATGGTTACCCCATTCAAAAACAAGAACAAGAAGCAAAAGGTTGCCGGACAAGCAAACCCCAAGGAAGACCCGTGCTTCGGTTGCGGTGAAATGGGTCACTGGAAACGCAATTGCCCGGTCTACCTTAAGGAGTTGAAGGAAAAGAGGGATGCGGGGCAATCCTCAGGTAACATATATATGGTATATATAGAGCTTAGTATTACTTCTTCTAATACATGGGTATTAGACACCGGATGTGGAACTCACATTTGCAATTCATTGCAGGGGTTCAAAAGAAGTAGCAAGCAAACGGGAACATCAAGTCTCTTTATGGGTAATGGAGCCAAAGTGCAAGTGAAGGCTCAAGGAGACTTTGTATTAAAGCTTCCAAGTGGTTTGGAACTTATTTTGAACAATGTTTTGTATGCACCGGATTTATGTCGAAATATTATTTCAGTTTCCCGTTTAAAACAATGTGGTTTTTATCTTAATTTTGTTAATAATGATATCCATGTTTATTTAGATAATGTATTCTATTTTAAGGCTTCGCCTTCAAATGGAATTTATGAATTGGTTCATGATGATACATCATCTAGTAGCTCAATATACCATACTAGCACCAAGAAACTCAAAAGGGATTTGAGTGATTCCTACTTATGCCATTGTCGCCTTGGTCACATAAACAAGAACCGAATGCATACACTTCAAAATAATGGACTCCTGAAATCAAATGAGATGGACTTGTTTGATGTGTGTGAATCTTGTTTACAAGGCAAAATGACTAAAGCACCTTTCAAAGGGACCTATGAAAGGGCTAAGGACTTATTGGGATTAATACATTCGGATGTATGTGGACCCTTTAAGCCCATAGCTAGGAATGGTGAAAGATACTTCGTTACTTTCATTGACGACTTCAGTCGTTTTGGATATGTCTACTTGTTAAGACATAAGGACGAAACTTTTGAAGCATTCAAAGAATATCAAAGCGAAGTACAAAATCAACTCAATAAGACAATCAAGGTACTTCGTACCGATAGAGGAGGTGAATACATGAGCGATGCTTTCCAAGATCATCTTAGAAGTTGTGGGATTATCTCGCAACTTACTCCACCCGGGACACCACAACTTAATGGAGTTTCCGAAAGGAGGAACCGAACCCTAATGGATATGGTTCGATCTATGATGGCTAGAAGCTCATTACCTCTATCATTTTGGGGTTATTGTCTATGCTCCGCGGCTCGTATTTTAAATATGGCCCCAACCAAGAAAGTGGAACGAACACCTCATGAGATGTGGTTTGGAAAACCTCCATCTATATCATACTTAAAGGTATGGGGATGTGAAGCTTATCCTAAGTGTTACATCCCTAATAAGTTGAATGCTCGATCCACGAAGTGTATCTTCATAGGATATCCCAAGGATGATATGGGATACTATTTCTATGATCCAACCGAGCAAAATGTATTTGTTGCTCGAAAGGCAGAATTCCTTGAAACTAAGTTCCTAATGGAAGGAAATAGTGAAAGGAAGATAGATCTTGAAGAGGTTCAAGATCAAGTAGATGATACACAATTGGCTGACACTAGCACTCAACATGAAAATGTTGAGAGTGATCAGATGGATGATCAAAATACACAAGACGTTCGCAGATCTGGTAGGATTAGTAATCCTCCTGAGAGATATGGGTTTCTCATGGATGGTTGCTATGTGGTTGATTTGGATGAACCAATAAACTACCAAGATGCTTTATCAAGGATTGATAAAGATAAATGGCAGGAAGCCATGAACGCTGAGATGCAATCCATGTATGACAACCAAGTTTGGGAACTTGTTGCGCAACCTCCTGGCTCTAGGCTAGTTGATTGTAAATGGCTGTTCAAAATGAAAACTGACATACATGGAAACTTGGATACATATAAAGCTAGACTTGTAGCAAAAGGTTTCACTCAAACTCAAGGGGTTGGCTATGATGAAACTTTTTCGCCTGTGGCGATGCTAAAGTCTATTAGGATATTACTTGCCATTGCTGCTCATTATGATTATGAAATATGGCAGATGGATGTCAAGACCGCCTTCCTAAACGGACATCTTGAGTAAGATGTCTATATGGTTCAGCCTGAGGGTTTTGTTGATCCGAAATATCCTAAAAAGGTTTGCAAGTTAAAGAAGTCAATCTACGGATTGAAACAAGCATCTAGAATGTGGAATCATCGTTTTAATGAGGAAGCCAAGAAATTTGGCTTCATTAAAAATGGTGATGAAGCTTGTGTATACAAGAAAGCTAGTGGGAGCACTATCATGTTCCTTGTACTATATGTGGATGATATATTGTTATTTGGAAATGATATTCCGGCAATGCAAGGTGTTAAAACTTGGTTAAGCAAATGCTTCTCCATTAAGGATCTTGGAGAAGCACAATACGTTTTGGGGATTGGGATCTACAGGGATAGATCCAAGAAACTGATAGGTTTAAATCAAAGTGCATACATTGAAAAGATCTTGAAAAGGTTCAAGATGGAGAACTCTAAGAAAGGTTTGGTACCTATTCAAAAGGGAACACTTCTCAGTTCATCTCAGTGCCCCACCACGAAAGATGAACAGGAGAGAATGAAGAAAGTCCCATATGCTTCTGCCATTGGGTCTATCATGTATGCAATGATATGCACTAGACCGGATATGTCATGCGTTCTTAGCCTGACAAGTAGACACCAGAATAACCCAGGAAACAGTCATTGGATTGCTGTTAAAAGTATATTGAAATACCTTAGGAGGACTAAGGATATGTTTCTGATATATGGGTCTGGTGAGGAGGAACTCGCTGTAAGAGGTTACGTGGATGCGAGTTTCCAAACTGATCGTGATGATTCTCGATCACAATCTGGTTATGTCTTCACATTAAATGGAGGTGCGGTCTCTTGGAAGAGTTCAAAACAGGATGTTGTTGCTCTATCCACTACAGAGTCGGAGTACATCGCCGCATCATTGGTAGCTCAGGAAGCTGCATGGATGAAGAAATTCATCGACGACTTAGGAGTAGTCCCTTCCATTCAGGACCCTCTTGAGATCTTTTGTGACAACGAGGGTGCGATTGCTCAAATCAAGGAACCTCGTGCTCATCAAAAGACCCGTCACATTGAGCGGAAATTCAACTACATAAGGGATGAAGTTGAAAAGGGAAAGATATGTATTCGCAAAGTTCACACGGATCTTAATATAGCGGATCCTCTCACGAAGCTCTTACATGGATCAAAACATGCAGGACATGTTTGTGCATTAGGGCTTCGATATTCTAGTGATTGGTCATGATCTGTTTTAAGTATTGTAACGGAACGAAATTGTTCAAACTCATTAATATAATTATGGTATTAATTTATTTTGAGTCATGTTCCTATTTTGCATATTTTATCCATGAATAAGAAATTATTCTAAATTCCGTAGTCGATCACATTTGTGGGAACAAGTGTGAGGTTCAGACTATTATGAACTTGGATTGGTATACATTCACGGGATGAATGTGGGGCAAGGTTGCAACCAAGGTTCATAGATATTTGTGGGATACAAATATTGGAAGACCTGCCCTCAAGATTTACTAAATGGAGCCTTTGTGGTTGATCACATGTAATCTTGAGTAAAGGTGAATATCATTGTATCCTCTGACCTGAGATACATATTAGGTTCGGATATTTACCAAGTATTGTGCCTTGATTCTTTCCTTCGCTATTCTAAAAAATGGTAGTTCATAAGGAAGAGCTCAGGTACAATGCAAGGTACATATTTAGGACGTATGTAGTCAAGATGGAATTTGTCCCTCTTATTCGTTGAGAGTCAGATGTCTAAGGCCTGATAAAGTTAAATCTAGAAGAGAGTGATCACTCTGTGTCTCTTGGATTTAACATGACATCTAGGACGAAAGGAAATAATGAAAGATTCACATATTCATATTCGAGATGGGAACTCGAAAGGGATGATGTTATTGAATGGAACAAAGTCATAACATGTTGGGGGTGATGGACGGTCGTTAGGTGGTATCCATCACCTGCATTAATTTCTTATGTTTCTCATGCAAGTGGGAGATTGAAGGTATTTCGTATGCCCGAGAGACATATTAAATTAATGTGGCTAACATGTTATGATCCAAGTCGGGTCATACCCAATAACAAGTTTACCGACACCTTATATGTATTTAATCTTTAACGAATGGATCGTTAAATAAATACGCGATACTTGGATTTTAGAAAATGGGTTTTCTAAAATATTATCACTTGAGATAAATTATTTGGATAATTTATATATGATATGGATATAATTATTTATAGGTTTAAATAATTATGTTGTGTTATATTTTATAAAATGGTTTATAAAATGTAAATAAATTAACAAGTGCATGGTATTTAATAACAAGTTCATGTATTTATAAACTTGTTTATAAGTTGTAAATCTTGTTATTAAATAAACTAATGTGTGCAGATTTTGGGACTCCAAGAAGGCACACCCATGCTTATTCTTGTTACTTTTAAGACTACACAAGTCCATATATGCATGGGTAACTCTTGGACCAAAGTAATACTTATTCTCTCAAGTGAAACTACACTTTGAAGCTTGTAAAAAAAATTTGCAAAACAGAATTCTGCTGTGGCTGTTTCACGTGAGCTTTAGGGACTCAAAGGTGGGGTTTTAATTTATTTTGCAAGCTTAATTCAAGTGTCAAAGAAATCCTAACTAAAGGCAAGAGTGTTGGGTTAATTGCTTGGGGTATAACACACTTGAGGCTTCAAGTTAGAAGCTATATTCTCCATCATCTTCTTCATCATCTTGTAGTAACCCTCAACTAGCTTGAGGAGGTAAAACTCTAAACCCACTTGTTGTATGTAAGCATATTATTCAAGACTTGATATATTTATGGAATTTGTCTTTTAAAATGGTTGTTATATAACATGAACTTTACATGCTTCCGCTTACTTTAATCTTCATAAAATGGGTTTTATGAACTTTGTTAATGTGTAGAACATGTTTGTTTAAAAGATTGTCAAATTCCATCATATTCTTATTATGATAATTATTATAGATAGAAAATATTATTATTAAGATAAATTATATTATTTTTTTTATTAATATTAAAGTATCAATACTATCAATTATCATTTAAAATTTATCATTTTTATTAAAACTATCATTCTATTAAAAATTATTATTATCATTAAGAATTATCGTTTTTATTAAGAATATATTATTATTAAAAGTATAGAATTTAAAACTACCGTTTTATTTAAAATTATTGTTATCATCAATTTTATTAGTATTATTAATATCATAATTATTATTACCCTTGTTATTTATATTAAAAACTTTTAATAACATTATCTTTATTAATATTATCATTATTAATATTACAAAATAATACAACTTTTACTCATTATTATTATTATCAATATTATTTTATCAAATAAATATGTGATACAAAGATATTTTTACCACAAGTAATATAATTGCATTAATAATACATACCACTATATGCTTATGATTTTGAGTGAATTATATAAATTTTATTACTCGAGATATATAAAAGTATATTTTTATCATATATAAATTTTAATATAAATTTTTATTTATTATGTATTATTTACTCCAATAAAATCTGATAAATATATAAAATGACTATATTTAAGGTATATAATAAACATGTATAGATTTTGAAAGTCATTTTGGGTCAAACTGATTTTTGTTAACTTTTGCATATCGGTCTCGAGCATTAGGATTGTGGTACACTATGACTCGACCTTAATTGTTAGACAGATATTGACCATTATATAGGGGCAGGATCAATGGGGAAGTAACCAATCGGGGGGAAGCGGGGGGAAGCAAAAATTTTTAATTTGTTTCGTTATTTTTGAAATTTTTTTTCCGGCATCAAGATCACACAAAAATATGAACATTTAGAAGAGATACTTCGTGATGAATGTTATTATTTAGGCGGGAAAACAATCAACAAAAATAACATTCAAGATAATATTGTTCGTAAAGAATAAAGAACGTTTTTTTTTCATGTTTTGTGAAGTAAAATTTAGCCCGATTTAGAGTTTAGGGTTTAGGGTTTGGTGTTTTGGGTTTATTCCATAAACCCAAAACACCAAACCCTAAACCCTAAACTCTAAACCGTTCGTGTTAAAAACTCAATCTAAATCCTAAATCTAAACCCTAAATCTAAACACTAAACCCTAAATTTCTAAACCCTAATATCTAAACCCTATAAACCCTAATATCTAAACCCTAATAACTAAACCCCAATAGCTAAAACCTCAAAATACGCTCGAAAAACACGATAATTGTTATATATTACTTCTTCGGGCGTTTTCCCGCCAAAATAAAAATATTTATCACAAAGTTTCTCTACTAAATGTTCATATTTTCATCTCATCTATAATGTTCGTGAACAAAGTTTTTTCAAAAAATGAAAAAAAAAATGTTTTTGCTTCCCCCCGCTTCCCCCCGAATGGTTACTTCCCTCTTGATCCTACCACTATATATATATATATATATATATATATATATATATATATATATATATATATATATATACTCAATATAGGTTCGTGAATCTGAGGCCAACCTTGCATTTAATCAATGCCGTCATCTGTATTTTTACTACGAAATACAGTATTGTCAGTTTCATTACTCCCCTTTTAAATGCTTTTGCAATATATATTTTTGGGACTGAGAATACATGCGCTGCTTTATAAATATTTTATGAAATAGACACAAGTAATCGAAACTACATTCTATGGTTGGATTATCGAAATCGAATATCACCCTTTTTAGCCTGGTAATCTAAGAATTAGGGAACATAAATCCTAATTAATGCGAATCCTAAATATAGATCTATTGGGCCTAACAAACTCCATCTGGGTTATGGATGCTTTAGTACTTCGATTTTATCATGTCCGATGAGAGTCCCGGAATGATGGGGATATTCTAGACGCGTTTTGTTAATGTCGATTACCAGCTGTTCACCATATGAATGATTTTTATCTCTATGCAGTTTTTGCGAAATGCCTGATATGAGATGATGTTTATGAAAAATGAAAATGAAAATCTTGTGGTCTATTAAAATTATGGAAATAATCGATTATGATAAACTAATGAACTCACCAACCTTTTGGTTGACACTTAAAAGCATGTTTATTCTCAGGTTTGAAAGAAATCTTCCGCTGTGTATTTGCTCATTTTAAAGATGTTACTTGGAGTCATACATGACTTATTTCAAAGGACGTTGCATTCAAGTCGTTGAGTTCAATAAAGATCATTATTAAGTAAATGACATATTAGGTCATCTATAGTTTGGATATATTATAAAAGGATATGAATACTTGTCAATTTCGATGTAATGAAAGGTTGTCTTTTAAAAACGAATGCAATGTTTGTAAATGTATCATATAGAGGTCAAATACTTCGCAATGTAACCATATGTTATTGTATTCGTCCTTATGGATTAGGACGGGTCGCTTCAAATTTGAGCGCTTTCATTCCCTTGATTAGCACCTAATAACAATTATCATATTAATTACTTAATACATAATCATTCATTCATATCTAAGTTAACTCTATTAGTTAACTTTTCAACAACTTATATACAAACCTACTCGTCCTTACCTTTTAATTTCATTTCAATCTTAATATTTAATTCTTTAACACATTTTATTCATAAAATCGCATTCTTCCAAGTTCATTATTCTTCCATTTATTAATTCATCCTATTTACATACACCACAACAATTCCAGACTATTTTTAGACCAAAACCACATTAGATTTCATTGAGGCATTTCATCAAACACTTTATATGCACTAAATGATTTTTACCACTTTTATAACCAGTGCAACATCTTATTCATGATTTCTATATGAATAATCACCATTAACATAACCCTTTAGCAAAAGCCACCATTAACTCACTAACATGAACTATAAAATCATATCTTTTAAATTCGGATTTCCACATAACCATAACATAAATTTACATTTAACATGATCTAGACATTATAATAGCATAAAAATCATACGTGATATATATATATATATATATATATATATATATATATATATATATATAGTGGTAGGATCAAGAGGGAAGTAACCAATCGGGGGAAGCGGGGGGAAGCAAAAACTTTTTTTTTTCGTTTTTTGAAAAAACTTTGTTCACGAACATTATAGATGGGATGAAAATATGAACATTTAATAAAGACACTTTGTGATAAATGTTATTATTTTGGCGGGAAAATGCTCGAAGAAGTAATATACAACAATTATCGTGTTTTTCGAGTGTATGCTGAGGTTTTAGCTATTAGGGTTTAGATATTAGGGTTTAGATATTAGGGTTTATAGGGTTTAGATACTAGGGTTTAGAAATTTAGGGTTTAGGGTTTAGGGTTTAGATTTGGGGTTTAGATTTAGGATTTAGATTGAGTTTTTTACACGAACGGTTTAGAGTTTAGAGTTTAGGGTTTAGGGTTTAGGGTTTGGTGTTTTGGGTTTATGGAATATCGCATAAGTGAATTAATCAGCGTTTGACACATGTTCCTGACAATTTTAGACATTCTACGTCTATAAATAGACCCCTTAGGTCACCACATTTGATATATGAACTTCAGTCAGAGAGAAGTACACTTTCTCTCTCACACAATACTTTCTCAATCTAAAACTTTACATCAGTCGCCAACATATCGTTCAACGCTAGGCTGTTATAGTACTGTACTGGTACCTTTCATTTGCTATACGGAAAATAGTACCAACATATGGTGCCATCTATTTTGAAGAACAACAACAATACCAAGAACGCAAAAGCAACCGACATAACTTCAATACGAACACCACCCTGACACAATTACTGAAAACCTTGTCGGAGATATAGCAGTTGATCAATTAACTTTGGAAGAAACTTCAATTGAGAAAGAAGATCATGTGAATGTAGATACAGCAGAAGAACATGTGAATGACACAACAACACGTTTGAAGAAAACATTACTGGAAAATTCCAATGGGAGCTTATGGAAAGCATGGCGAGGAACGCACAACATCTCTTTTAAAAGAACATATGATGTAAACACCAAGCATACATGCAAAGGGAAAGGAATTTCCAAATAGCAGTTGTCTAATCTATTCAATCAGTTAAATACTTTGGTAAATGATTCTGAGCATTAGCATAATGATGAAGGTTTTCTGGAAAACACGTGGCAATACGACAGAGAAGAATAACAACCATTCATGTCTGAGGAGATGGCAGGAAAATTTTTAGATGTTATCTTGACAAAAACGGCGCCATTAAAATATAAGCAAAAGCTACCACAGCCCACCCTCTGTGCAATGGCGGTGGATAATTTTTTTGCTTTGATCACAGGAGATGAATCTATTAACCCTCCAGCAATGGCAGAAGTAACTCAGTGTTTTGTCACTCGCATTGTTGAGTATCCACTACCAAGGAACCTAGGAATACCATCTATTGGTGTTTATGATGGAACGACTGATCCAGAAGATTTCCTTAATATGTTTGGAGGAGTTATGAGATTGCAGCATTGAGAAGATGAGGTTGCATGTCATATGTTTCCCATGGTCCTGCAGAAGATGACAACAGAGTGGTTTGCAAGTCTTCCGCCTAGGAGTATTACCAGTTTTCTTGATTTAAGAGCCAAATTTGTCATGCAATACCAAAGTTTGAGGAGTTGCACATTGTCACATCTAGATGCACATGAAATCACTATGCATCAGAATGAGTTTCTAAGAAACTTTATGAAGCGTTATACAGTTTAATGCCAAAAAATACCTGACATACCAGAATCTCAACTTGTGTCTGGTTTTATTTTTTGTCTTGACCAGTGACGATTTTCATGTTTGGTTCACGCGATATGATATGATGTTACAAAAACATTACATCAAGCATTAATAGTAGCACATAAACATTTGAGAGCTGGAGAAAAGGGGCATCCGCGAGTTGAAAGGAATTACAGTCAGCAGAACGAAGGACGGTACCCGAATGACAACTACCAAAGGCAGCGTGGGTATGACAGTGGTTATCAAAGACAACAACATAGTTGGAGGAGAAATAATCACCCAAATGATAACTATCATCGCAGGCCATTAGAAAGGCATCCACTCATCATGGCTTTATCAAAAACTCTAAAGAAAATTTTATTGACTAAACCTATCAAAGAGACTTTCAATACTCCAGCACCAATGGATAAAAACAGAGGGGCCAAAGAGTGATAGGTGGTGTGATTTCCATGAGGTGTTTGGGCATGATTCTGACAATTACAAGTCATTGATGAGGGAGATCATTATTAAGATCAAGGCTGGTGAACTAAACCACTTGTTACCTGGAAAGAAATACAGGAGGAATGATCCAAATAAATGTTTTTCTTGGCAAGAAAAGTTGCGTTACTGTGGGCGGAGAGATTATAACGCAGAGAGGAAAGAAATGATGAGAGGGATCCAACTCCTGAGCGGCACATCCAAGTCATCTGGAATGAAGGAGAAGATCGTGAGGAAAATGGAGAACGCAGTACGGAGGCATCGATGTATGCTCCTATCATTTTCCACACGATTCCAAACTGGAGACTATCAGAAGATCCTGTGGTTATCTCTGCTGTGATTGCAAAAAAGTTCATAAACAGAATTTATACAGATATCGGTAGCAAGGCAGACATGTTGTACTTGGGTGGTTTTAGAGAGTTTCCGTTCAGCGTTAAAGACCGGCTCCACAGCATGGATTTCACAATTGTTGGTATTACTGGAGCATCAGTGAGGGCAGTTAGGAAGATCAAATTGGATGTCATGCTGAGAACATATCCTTTAGTTCGCACAGAAATTGTAGATTTCAGAGTGCTGGAAGGCACGTCAAGGTTCAATGCTTTGTTAGGACGTAGGACTCTATGAAAGTTTGGTGCAATCTCTTCAATACCACATGTGGAATTACGATTCCACACCCCTAATGGCATAGCCGTGGTGCATTCAGAGTATGTGGGACTGGCAAGGGAGTGATATGTTATTTCTGAAACACAAAGGAATACGGTCAGAGGTAGACCTTCAAGGCAATTGTTAGCAGGAATGTAGTGAATAGATACTTTAAGGTATCCAAAATGATGGAACCTTAGAAGCACAATGGAGAATGTTGCACGAAAAGCATACTAAAAAGATATATCAAGTAGCAAAGTTATAGAGCAAGTTTCTTTATTGTCATTTCAAATAAGCACGATGCAATTTTGTAGTTTTGTGGATAGATTTGATCACCCTATCCATACTAAAATGTTACACAAAACATTGTAAGTGCAATAGTTTAATATCAATGAAATTCGAACTTTTTGCTTACGCAAAGCGCTACACATTACGAATGTAAAACACTGCATTCATAATCCTACCCACAGAAGGTAAAGCATTTTTATGCTCCTGGTGGTAGAAGCTTTCGTGTTAACCTTTCAGACACAAGGGATCGGCTAGTGCAAGTGTTGACTTCACTAGAGAACACCGAGGCAAAAATACAATATCTCTTGAATGTCATGACATATAAATTAGTTTATGTCAATTACATAAATCAATTTATGTGGAAAACAGAAAGCTTTCATATCAACTTACAAGTGTATTTTTTGAAAAGCCGCATAACACCTAAGCGCATTACGCTATACGAAATACTGATAATTCCTTAGATACACATTCTACAAATTCCAAAATTTCATTATTTTTTGACTCATTTATATTTTTACAAAAAAAAAGCATATTAAGTGGGCAAAATTCAGCATATGTTTTAAATTTTTAACTTCAATAAAGACGGTAGTATATTACATCAAGCAAAATCTTTGATGCAACACGGAAAACGGATGACATTTAAATGCATCCATCATGCGATAGGCATTAAAGGCAAATGTATTTTATTGACAACTTAACACAAAACAAACATAATGAAGGCATAATTTGGGAAATCGTATGTACTATGACATGTGACATGAAAATTTATCATTGCTATTATTAAGCATACATATGTTCTCATTAAACAGTAGCATATGTTAAACATAATTAAGCATGGCAAATTGTTAAACATTAAACATCAGACATATTTGTGTGTATATATATATATATATATATATATATATATATATATATATATATATATATATATATATATATTGTTAAATCAAAATAAACATTATACAATAATTATTACAAAAGTTTCAAATTGTTTCAAATTATATTGGCACATCCAGTATCTCTTTCACTGACACTTCATCCTTCTTACAAAGCTCTTCTAAAGATGTATTCTTCAATGCAGCAACCGCCATCCTAGCAGTCTTCAGCTCGACTGCAGCATTAGGTTTGATATACTTTGACACTTCAGTAGGCAAGGGATCCGGTTTGTTATGAACCAAGTTTATTACTTTCTTAACAGTTTCAGAGACTCCTTGAGCAACTGCAGTCTCAAGATAATGATGAAATGTTTGAACGACAAAATCTGAGTCTAGTATCCTATACACCAAACCAGGGATACCACTTCTCAAATCTGCCAAGTCTTTCTGGACTGCAATAGCAGTAGTAGCATTTTCTTTAGCTACACGGTTCTTCTCCTCCACAACCTTCTTCAACTCCTCCATTTCCTTCAACAACTTCTCATTCTCTTCCACCAACTTGTCTCTCTCAGACATCATCTCTACACACTTAACCTCTACCAACTTTAAAGCCTCATATCTTTTCTGAACAAGATCAGCTGCAGTCCTCTATTTTTTGTGCACATCTTGCACCTCAACCTCCAACTTCTTCAGCTTAGCTGCATTTTGTACAGCATTGTCCATAATAGCTTGTTGTGCCTCCTGCATTTTAAGTTTGTGTATCACATGTTGAGTGTGCAGCACAAGAGAAGTAACTGGATTGGCACCTTTGCTTTAGGGTAATGGTGGATAGAGAAGAGGAACGATCAGCAATAGAGTATGTCTGTACATAAAGATATGGTTAACAAATATATTAATAATTAATTATTCAATGGAGAAATCAGATTACAAGTTACCTTTAACAAATTAATAAAGCTGTCAGATTTGTTGATGGGGTCCTCCAGAAATGTCTTCAAGCATGCTGGCGGCACAGCGGATGGCGGAAGAGATGAAGAAGAAGATTGTGAAGTGCCAGGACCTTTTGACAACAGTGGAGTTGTGAAAGGGGGTGTCTTAATAAAATTATCATCTGTATTATCATCATCGTTAGCATCATCATCATCATCATCATCATCATCATCATCATCGTTATCATCATTGTTGCCACCTACAGTGGCTTCATCATCATCTTCATCTTGCAGAATTAGTTCTGTACGATAACACAACAAATAAGTATTATAAAAACCTATGCTACATGGGTAATAGCAAAAAAATGGTCAGAATACATACTTCTTAGTTTCTTGGGTGGAGAAGCAGACTCAACAATTGGGCGTTTGCCATCACGCTTTGCGCATTTGGAAGTTTTCTTTGAGCCAGAAGGACGGGGGTAACTTCAATAATCTCCAAATCTGGTGATGGCTGTGCAGCACTACCACCTTCGCCCTCCGTCATCCACTCTGAGATTTTAAGTTGTTGCTCAAATTCAGCATCATTGGCTTTCGCAGCCTCAATTTACTCAACAGTTTTTTCCCTTTCCTCAAAAATGACATTGCCAAGGTTGGCTTTGTTGAAAGTATTATAAACCATCATATCTCCTTCTGCATAATAAAAACACAAATACAAGTATAAAAAACATACATAAGAAAATATATGACTCATATTGCAACAATAAAGACATAACTTATTTATAAGGGAACCTACCATGGCCTGTCCAACGTAGTTGCAACATAAACCCAAAACGCCAATTATTACTCATGCCACAGAGGACCAGAATGGCTTCATAGTCAACATATGATATTTGTGGAAGCTTCAATGCCATCCACGCTTCTATAGTTGTTTCTTCATTCTCTGACAGATCTATAGCTTTACTAGCGCGAATCCTAGTTTTTTTCCATTTACGAACACTCGCCCATGGATCTTGAATAACCCTCTCGTTGACAGATAAAAAGGATTCTATCCAGATTCAAAGAAGATTCCTTTTTGCAAGTAAAGGCTTTCCCTGGTTTGTAGTCGAATGTGTACCAACATTGACTCACTAATCGAGTCCTAAACAACTCATGGAAAATATTTACACTAGGTTATCTATTTAGACAATTGTAATACATTTCAAAAAGAATAATTTTGTGTAGGCCAAAAGGGTGAATTTGGCTCAAAATTATTCCATAATGGGCAAGAACTCTCTGCAGAAACACGAAAGGGGGAATACCCAGGTTTCCTACGGTTAATTGTAATTTGTACAAAGTAATCATTTTTGGAGGAGGTTTATTGGCTCTATCACCAGGAGAAGGGACTACCGAGTTCAAATGCCTAAGGGTTTTATATTATATACATAGTTTATCTATATCTGCTTCTTGTATACTCGATTGAATCGTATTTATATTATACGTGTCCTTCTGAGAAGATGTACTACTAGACTCGACCATGGTAGTAAAATAACAAGAACAAAAAAGAGGAGAAAGAAAGTCGAATACTAACCTTGAGAAAATTATTGCTATTAACCCTAGATGTAATTGCAGAAGATCCTTGAAAGAGTTTTAGTGTTTCGAAAAAGGTAAATTGAAGTGTACACGGAGTATTTATAGTCAAATTGGGGGAAATTAAAAGGGTAAGATTGAGCCACGTGTACAGACCAGATCAATTGGGAATAATTTTGCATTTCAAAAAATATTTCAAATCATTTTAAGGGTGTTGTGGTGGCAAAAATCATCATTAGAGGGTGACTTCAAGTCAGAGCAACAGACTTTATTTTTTACAAAAATAAAGACATTAAACTGGGGGACTTACTGGTGTATCCTAGGGGATACATGCATTAAAACATCATTTTTCTGCAAAAGAAAGGATCGAAAAGCATAAAAGATAGCAATTTTGGTAGTTTTTATCATTATTGTTCAGCACTTAGCCAGGCCACCCAACGTCATGCGTAAACCCTGTAGGAAGCTTCTATGCTTACGACATTGATCAGGCGCGTGAGCGGCACACAGCCACGTCAGCACACGCCAAAGACGGTTCCAGATATATCGCATAACTGAATTAATCAGCGTTTGACACGTGTTCCTGATAATTTAGGACATTCTACGCCTATAAATAGACCCTCTGGGTCACCACATTTGATAACTAAATTTCAGTCAGAGAGAAGTACACTTTCTCTCTCACATAGTACTTTCTCACTCTAAAACTTTAACCTCTTAGCAACAGAAAGCTACAGAGACCAATATCAGCTTGGTTCAAAGACTGATTAAGGCCACCCCACGGATTTCTCATCCGTGTTCTGGGTCTGTAGGGATTCTTTACCGAGGGCAAACATCAGTCGACAACATATCGTTCAACGATAGGCTGTTATAGTACTGTAATGCTACCTTTCATCCGCTATACGAAAAATAGTACCAACATTCTCTATTTAAACAAACACACACCACTAAATGTTACAGTAGTGGAAAACATATGTTTATAGGAGTCATATTAACCATGTAATTGATCTATTGTCCACTAGTACATAGGATGTCTGTACTTGTGTAGACAACATCATCAGAGAGCGTGTTCTCTTTCTTTCCTCTTTGGTAGCTATTTGCAGGAACACCCCAATTAGTTTGGCACCACTATTTGAATGTTGGTTTCGCTAGGCTTTGAAAAGTATTTTCTGCATTCTCACGTGGTCTTGTAAGGTCACTTGTTAGCCACCGACGAGTGTCCTTCTCTGTTCAACTTTGTCTTCGACTTCTGTTGATTAGTACAATTGATGTAGACCATATAGAAAACTATTATGCTTGTAATGGAGCATAATTGTCTAAGTGTTGTATCCTGCTACCAACTGTGCTGGTTTTTCTACTGGTTCACTTGATCTTCATAATTTTCCAGGCACACATCCTGCGCTGATTGAAGAATATTGTCTACCTTGTGCTAGTAGACTAGGCAGCATACTGGGACACTTGATACAGTAACAAATGTTGTCTATACATAAATAAAAATATGCTGGCTGCACATAACATTTTAGTGTACATATTGTTGTTTTGTCATAATTAAATCCTTAATTAGTTTGGGGACTCAACAATTTCCCCCTATCTGATGATGACAAAACCTATGACTCATAAAAAAACACTAAAGCCAGTACTAAGAGACTTAATGAAAATAATCAGTAACTTTGTCACTTTAAGGTTTATTTTGGGATCTTTTGCTGAATTATCTATATCTTATAAATTGATATGATTTTGGAGATTAACTCATTTCACATTCATCATATATAGATATTTACAATAATTACAAGAAAGTACAATGAATATGAAATATTACAAAAGATAACTTATTATATAGAAGGCTATCTATCTTTATCCTTTTCCTTTTGTCTCTCTTCTTCAGATAGCTCTTTTTCTTTCACCTTCCAAACATCAGGGAACAACACATGCAAGTCTTCAGGCTTGAAAGGTCCAAAGTATTTTGGTACGATGATTGGATCTCTTTTGAATAGACCACCAGTAGATTTCTTCTTCTTCTTCTTGGATAGCTCATCATCTACATTCACTACTGGGCATTGCCATGCTTAGCTGCCTTTGTAAATAGATCTTTCAATTCAAGGAGCAGTGACCTCTTGAGATTACTATCTCCTTTGCCAATGAAGTAATGCAGCATTTCCATCCATTCATGAAAACCAAACACTCTCAGATCTCTAAAATCAACCTTCTCATGGACATTGTTATCTCTGCTGATACTGAAAGATATCTTTGTTCCTCTGTGACACTTAATGTTTCTTCGAGGATTAGATCTATGTGTCATTACATCAGCATATATGCTTCTAAGATGTCTATCAGTTAAAACCCTTGTACGTGCAACCACTTGTGGGTTCACTTCTGGCGCCTTTTCAGCAGCTTCAGTTTTGTCCAAAGCCTTCTCCCATGCTTTAACTATGGCTTTTTCTAATTTAAGAGATTTTGCAGCTTGAGCTCTATTAGCAGTTATTCTTTCTTCTTATTCCTGAATTCTTAATCTTCCAAGATACTCAGCATCATCTCTTGCTTGTTGTTCCAGTTGAACACTTAAGACTTATTCATTCATGGTGATGTTCAAGGAACGTACTAATTGAATCAACTACCTACCTTTATCAGAAGTCATAAGGTTGCAGTATTTCTCAAGGTCCATGTCCAATTGTACAGCTTCATAAAATAATGCCTTCTCTTGATCAGTATGGAATCTCTGGCTACTGTTTTTCAAATAAACAGCAACATCAATGTTTATGTCAAGAGCATCAATATATAATTGTTAAACAAGAGGATGATACAACATTCTGATTTGATGAATCCTCTCAGCTTTTCTGCCTTTTTCCCTGCTGAGCCATTCATCGACAATAATTTGCAGCCTATGAGCTTCCCTTTCATTTGGATTCATTCTTTTAGGATCAGGCATTCGGTGTACAATTGGTTCATCTTCCCAAGTAGTATGCTTGTCATTTTTATTTGGGGAGATAAGACAAAAGTAGAATCACCATTACCCTATACAGTAAAGTTAGCAGTAGCAGAAACTTCATCAATATTAGCTCCTAACTTACCCTCCTTTACTGGTTCTTCGACACTTCATTCACCCAGCATCACACTTCTGGCTGGGTCTTCAATCACAGCACTCCTTGATATGTCTTACTACTAGCTGAATTATTAGTATCTGTTGGTTGCACACTTGGCTGAGTACCTTCATCAGTTTCAGGGCTCTTTTCTTAGGGGCTGGTTATCCCTAGGAGCAGATTTCACCCTTTATTTATCAATTGGTTTGGGTTCGGTTGATGGTTCTTGTGTTAGCACTGGTTCTTGTGTAGCCAAAAGGGGAGTAGAAACAGATTGCTCCCCCTCAGTAGCAGATAGATTTGTCTCTGCTGGTTTCTCTTCATCATCAGATAGATGAAAAACTTCTACTGGTTGTGCTGGAGCTGCTGGCTATTTTGGAGTTGCTGATTGAGCTGATCTCCTGGTTTTGATTCCACCAGCTATCCATTACTTGAATACATCTATTTTCTCTTTTCTGGACCTTTCAGATTCCAAATACTTTTGAAGTCCTTCAATAGTGATATTCCTTATCCTTTCAGATCTCTCAGCATACAACTTAGCCTTTTTTTTATCATACTTAACCAAAAACTAATCTTCTCTTTTTCATTGAGCCTTTTTGTGCTGATTAATGCTAAGAATCTGGTTATGAATATCTAGTAGCTCACCAGAGAGACTTAAGCGATAATCAATTTTCTTCTTCTTCTTTTCAGCATAAGCCTAATATGGAATTGAAGGCATCAATGAGTTCCTACTGTCTCTTCTGGTGTCTCTCTAGCTTTCTCCTCAACTTCCTTTTAATGATTTGAGAGACAACTAAAGAACCAGCTAGCTCAGTACAAACAGCTTCACTGGGCTTACTGCCAGAACCAATATCATCAGCGGATGTGTCAGACATGCTGGGTTGAGATTCACCAACACCCCTTACACCTGCCTCAGTATGAGCATTGATGGGCTTAGGGCCAGTATTTCCTTGCCCAGTACCATCACCATCTCCATCATCATCTCTCCTCTGATTTTTTAGGAGCCTTTTCATGCTCATGCTTCCCCTCAGATTGTTTTCTCTTCTTATCTTTCTTTGATTTCTTCTCTCCCATTTTGTCATCAGCAAGGGTAGAAGTAGAACCAGGGGGAACAATTACTTCAAGGTCACTATCAGAATCAGCTCGTGACCAAGCAAAGTTATTCTAGTCAGCATTAGCTGGAGAGAGGTTAGTACCTGGATCAACACCATGTTATTTGAGACAGAGATTAGAAGTTCGAACCTCATTTCTAGCTACACCCATGGCAATTTTGTCAAAATTTCCTCGAACATCAGATTGAAGTTCAGCCATTATGTGTAGAGATTTAACAAGGCGAAGATATACAAAAACAGGAACCATGTTAGCCATCTCATGTTCATAATTTTCAAGCCTCTCCTCAAGCACCCTATTTTCTTCATTCAGAACATGAACCCTTGGTCTTTCTAGATCCAGTCCCTCTTGAAGTTCGGTAAGATGAGCAGCATATTCATTATGAGAGAGAATGCGTAGATTAAGTTCAACTTCTTGATCATAGAATATCTTGATTTACTCAACTGCAAGTTTAGCAAATGCATTAGTCCGACGCAGTTGTGCTTCAATATTTGATGTGTTGAGGTACCGGCAATCCTAAGTGCGTTACCAAAAGAATTGACAACAATGTCCTTTAAGGTCTTTTGCACAGAGGGTGTGATTTTAGAAACAGTACTGTAGACAGAAAGGGTAGATAACCCTTCCATCTCAGCAATATCCAGTCTACTGCTTGGTGGTGGTGGAGTAACGACTATAATAGATTGACTTAGAATACGTATGTGGGGTAGTAGAGGTGGAAGGTCATCATCATCAAACTCATCACCATGATTACCATCATTTTTACCTTCACCTGAAGGCTTAGAACCACTAGTATCCTTATCAGCAGTATCATCATCAAGATCCACTGGTTTGTCTTTCAAATCAGTAGTATTATCAGGAACTACTGGCTTGTCCTTACTAGACCTTTATCAGCATCACCATCAAAAAAAAAAGATAATGAGGAAGAAGCTGATGAATCAGAAGGTACTTGAAAATCAGGAACATCTTGTATAGTGACCTTACCAGTATTGGGATCAAGCTGAAACTCAAGTATGGCCAGCCTCTCAAACACTTCCTCCCTAGCTGGTGCATCCAGCTGTTGAATCAGTTCCACCAACTCCTTATCAGGTAACTTGCTGGCTGCAACTAGGGTAGTTTGAGGATCTATGTTTAGCTGATCAACCAGTAATGCAATATTTGGAGCAATGGTTACTCCTTCGTAAATAAAATTGGGAACAACCTCATCTGGATCTAGAACTTTAGGAACAAACTCGGGCCTTTGTGCAGTAGTACCACCCTTAAAAGATTCAGCTTTAGCAGTAGTTTCAGTACCAGGATCTACACTTACATCCTAGGTATCAGCATCAGGAGCTTCATCAGAAATAAAAAAATTATCAGTTGCATTCTGAGGAATGAATTCAAGAAATATATCAGAATAATAAAGTGTAGCAGCAACAATTAGTTGATCATCAACACCCTTAAAACCAGTATCACCTTAGACTTAGTATTTAGTGCTTCATCAGAAACAAAGTGTCTCACCAATAGTATTCACAGAAATAAAATGCCTCAGAATAGTAGCATCAGCATCCAGATCACCACCAACAATAGTTGTATCAACGACCCTATCAACAACTACATCATCAACAGCAGTTTGGTCATTAGTACTGGAGATAATAGAAGAAATGACTGTATCATCAGCAATTGTCATCTCCTCATCAGTAACAGAATCAGTTGGACCAGCACCAACAGTCTCACTAGTACCATCAAAGGGAGTCTCTTCAAGTACACCAGCTTTGCTGCCGTCTGTAATTTTAACATCTAAAACATAGGAACATTTTATGTTAGCAAAAGCAGAACCAAGTAAATTTTACTCAACAATTGCATCTAATGTTGGTCTCTAGGGGCAAACTGGTGTTTTAGTCAACCATTCGATTGAGACAGAGTTTGGTGTCTGTAAGTGCAACTGTGACACTGCTGACTCATTGGCAACACATGTTGACTCAGATTGTGTAAGAGTTTTGTCTGGTTTAGATAGATTAGTGTGACTCTTAACATGATCCAAGTTACAACTCGGCTGTGCAGCCTGAGCTGGTTTAACACGATGAGTACCTAGCTCAAGTCTGCTTTGGGGGTCAAGTATGTTCTCTTCTGGTTGTACTGTCAGTGGAGGATATTTCTTGAAGTATGTTTTTGAAAAATGGGGAAGTGCCTGGTTAGAGGAATATGGGTTGCTATTCTTCTTAACACTAATTTTAAAACCATTTAACTTGGGAGCAAATGTTATACCTTTAACTCCACTTTCAACATTTATGTCAGCAGATAAAAGATTTTTGATTATGTTAGAGATTGCTACTAATTGGTCTAGAGACGCACCAGGTTCCATAGCAAACTCTTTTTCAGAAACAACAGTTGAGACTGGTGCTTTCTCCCATGTGGCATTCTTAGAGCCAGCTTTTGAAGTTTAGATTTGCCTGTTACCAAGAAATGGATGAGCAACAGATTCCAAAAGTATAAGTAGGTAGTTAGTATATAAGACTAGGATCGTTCTTTGTTATCAGAGAGCACTAGATTCTAATACAACTACTGCTCTACCAGTTTTTGAGACGGTGGCTGTTCCAGTTGTGGTAGTTGGCTAATTTTTGCATGTAACTAGCTTACACTGAGATCTCTCCCCCTCAACTGGTGCATTACCAGAGGCAGTCGAAAGGATAGCTCCACCCTTAGCAGGTAGGTAATGAAGCATTGCTGGTACTTCTTTTGGCATCCCCCTTTATAACAACCCTCATTTTTCCATTCTGAATTTACCAAATTTCCCTTAGGGTTTCATTGTCTGATGCTGTGTATTGTCATTAGGGTTGTTATCCGGTTATAATAAATACTCAAGTAATTAAATGCTCTGTGTTGACACCTATTTCCTTATGAGGTAAGGCTTAGTGTGTTAGCACAAATACTAGAAGTTTCAAGCTAAAAGTGGGGGAATGTTGCCGATTGATGTTTACCCTCGAGAAATAATTCCTGCAGACCCGGTACACAGGTATAGAAACTTGTGGGGTGGCTTAATCAGTCTTAGTCCACTGCGCATTGAGCTACTAGCCGGATTACTTCTAGTGAGAGAAAATACTATGTGAGAGAGAAAGGTGGAATCTCTGGTCACAAGTTATCAGAGTGTTTGAATGTGTGAAATGACGACCCAATGGGTCTATTTATAGTGATAGATTCACCGAAGTGCTCGGGGACACGTGTCAGATGATGCTTCATTCTGTTATTCGTGATACAATATTTACGCTGGATGTGACGCTCTCCGGCCAGGGCTTAAGCGCTAGGCGGCCTTCAGGGCTTACGCATGACGGAAGCAGCCTGCACAGCGGAGAACGCTGGACGGATAGTTTCACAAAACTATTGTTCTCAGTGTTCCTGATGCTAATTTCATGTGAATATCATGCCTTTATGTGTGTATACGATAGGATACACCATTAAGTCCCCCCCAGTTTAATGACTTAAACGTTTGAAAAAGGGTTAAGTTGTTAAACTTTTGCTAACACATCCCAAACAAGTCTTCACATTTCCTATTTGCATCGGGGAAAACGTTACATATAATGATGATAGAAGAAATTTACTGACTTTGTGATGATTATTTATAAATGGTTGAAACACTCCACGTGCCTCCAGCTGTAAAAAGCATTTCTTCGTACTCAACGTTTAAACTTATCCATACACGTGTCACGATCGTGTCCCTAAAAAATGCATTGACGAGTTCCTATATAAACCGCCATAACCTTTTACCTTCACTTTTTTACCTTTGCTCAAGATTCAAAAGCATATTTCTGCACAAATCTTCATCACTTTCTTCAAGCTATATTTTCAACTTTTTAAGGTTTTTCATCTTTCAAGGTTAGTTACGCTTCATCTCACTGTTATTTCTTATTAACTTTTCCTTTTCACATTATTACCATGGCTTCTGTGTCGAGTACTGGCCAAGAAAACGTAGAGATTTCCACTTCAGAAACAACTGACCTTCCTGAGGTTAGTACGATTACATCATCACTATCTGAGAATCACTTTGACGGTTTGAAGATTGCTTTTCATTATTTAAATCAATACAACCCTATTCTTCCTACTACCAGTCAAGGGCCAACAAACCTCCTACCGGTAAAATTACTTTATACGCTTTACAACTCACCCATGGCAATCTCCGTGTTCCTTTTACACAATTTCTTCTCCGAATCCTCAAATATTTCAAAGCCTGCTTAAGCCAAATCCATCCTCATGGTCTTAAAAAAATTATTCTTTTTGAAATGTATTGCACAATGCCTCCAATATAAAACCACGCCTTAAAGTTTTTATTTCTCTTTTTAGAATTCGAACAATTATCCAATGATGGCTCACCATTGACAACAAACCAAAAACGTATTTTGTTGGCAAAAATATGGTTTCAAACTTAAAAGGCTGGAAGGATCCATTTTTCTTTGTTGATGAGGGGGTTATTCTGGAAGCGTATTCCGTTGTCTGTAAATGGAAGTCTATATATGCTGGCGTAGGAAAAGCTGTCTCAGTAACCGCCGCAGAAAAGTGAATAGTGAACCATCTTAAAGAACCCCGCCTTCCACCCAGATCATACGAGAAGTATGAGGGGATTCTTGTTTTGTGTAAAGTAAGCCAAGAATGGCCAAGTACTTCTGTGCCAGTACTCTGCCAGAAGAACCAGGGTAGGATGTGTTATGATCATCCTAATACATATACATGTCTGACTATTGTATGTCATTATTGCTTATATTGCTGTATTTGCCTTTGTTTAATTTCTGCAGAACAAACCGAGATGCTTGTCCGTTCTGCTATTCTGTCACTAGATCTTGAGGATGACGTTGAAGTCACCGCCCGTGACAAAACCCCTACCGAGCTAGAGGCAGAAAGGATTGAAGCCGAAGCTAAGGCTGCTGCTGCTGCTGCCAATGCTTAAAAAGAAGGAGAAAGCAGCAGTAGTAGCTCAGATAGTGAATCTGATTCTGAGCAGACAACGGAGGACACCAGTACTGAGCAAGAGACAACTGGATCGGTTGATATTACTGGTTTATGACAACCCGGAAATTTCCGACCAAATTTAAACTTAAATCTTATATAGTTTCGACACGATAAACAAAGTCTATTAAACCGATTCTCAAAATGTTGGAACTATTTATCATAAATGCATTTGACTTTGACCATTACCGACGATTCACGAACAATTGTTGTAAACTAATATGTATGTATGTATGCATATATATATATATATATATATATATATATATATATATATATATATATATATATGTAAATACAAATAATAGCATGATAATAAAATTGAGATAGTAAACTACAATTAAATCATTAGAATTAACTATGTAAAAATAATATACAAAAATAAATAAGTGTAATTAAAATGAATATATATATATATAAATATATATAAATTATAATTAGTTGTAATATATAAATAAATGTTATCACATAATATAATATTGTGTATTATATTAAATGTAATTACAAGTATAGTTGTTACATCATTACATTCAATATTAATAATATTATTAAGACTTATTATATGAAAATTGATACATTTGAGTTATTACAAGTACTAATATTATTGTATCATTGTTAACATCATTATTATTATTATAACCAGTAGTAAAGTTGCAATTTTAATTATTATGATTAATATTAGTGATATTATTAGATATAAATATATTATTGAACATCAAAAATAATTAATATTATCATTAATAAGATTATTATTATCACTGTTATAATTATTATTATAGGTTTTAATATTTATTATTAATATAATTATTGTTATTGTTATTGATATTATTATTATTAACAGTAGTATTTTTATTATTATTATTAGGTATTCTTAACAAAATTAATAATATTAATGGATTTTTATTAATAAATTGATAACAATAATTTACTTAATATAAAACTTATATAAATATAGAAATACTCCGTATATAAATATAAAACAGCTATACTCCGTATTATATAGTATTATACATATAAGATCAGTAGTATTTTTATTTAGATTATTATTATTAATATAATTATAATTATTAATTATTAATAATTATATAAATTCAAAAGGATGAATCCAAATCTGTTTCTTGTAGCTATCAACTGTAATTGATTATCAAGGTTCGTACCAATCATGATTTCATCACTAGTAAACGTCCAAAATCAGTTAAAGATTTGTAATCCACCTTTTAAATTTTATTTTATTTTATTCCTTGTTTGTATATTATCCTGTCGACTACAATTATATATAGAATCAATAAATTCACACAATATGGCATCTATTCGAATTTCCTTTCTTTGCCAATAGCAATTACAACAAACTATTACGGTTAAACTGTGACAACCCGGAAATTTCCAACCCAATTTAAACTTTATCTTTATATTATTCCGACACCATAAGCAAAGTTTGTTAAGTTAAATCTCAAGAATTTTAAATTGTGTTCATACATTCATTATAACCTCGACCAAATTCCGACGATTCATGAACCGTTATATATAAATAAATATGTATATATATGTATATATATTATAACTTGAGAATATTAATAAAGTATTAAACGTATAATACTTTACATGAACGTATTTGTTTCAATATGTTTATCGATGGAATTAGAAGATAATATCAAATGATTGATTTATCAGATACATTATGATATGATTACGGGTCTATGTTATGAGGTCCACTGTGATTTAAGAAATCTATTCTTTTTGACAACATTCGGAAAAATGTTAAAGTGATTTATAAGTAAGAACGTGAAGTGTAAATAACTTAGATGTTGGATATCGAAAAGTTAAGTAACTCGACATTTTTCACTAAGATGATTTCATACGTTTATTTAACCTTTGAACTTTATCTCATGCTTCACCAACAAACTGTAATTTAAAAACTTGAAACCTATTATGAATATATATGATTCTACTTTTCTAAAACATTTTATGATATAACGATTTCCATTATTTTAACCTTTAAACAAAATGATTCTTAAAAATATATTTGGTTTTGGAAAACAAAATTATTATATTTATTTGATTTAGTTTCAAACGTACAAAAACGTTTTCAGTTTAAAAAGAACTTTATTATTAAAACGTATATAACTTTTATAAATATCTAGAACCACTTTTGACAACTCATTACTTAACCAGTATGATAAAGATAATGATATTTATATTTTATTTTATTAAATATATATAACGATTTAAATTAATATTATATATATTTATACGCGTATTATACGTACATAGTTTTATACTTTTACTATACTTAAACTTTACCTTTACTTTATTTTTACTTTACTTTAACTTTAATAATTCACTTTAATAATTCATACTTTAATAATTCACTTTAATAATTCATACTTTAATAATTTACTTTAATAATTCATACTTTAATAATTCACTTTAATAATTCATACTTTAATAATTCACTTTAATAATTCATACTTTAATAATTCACTTTAATAATTCAAAAATCTATTATAAATAGAATTCAATAGGTTTCATTATTTCATAGAAATTTGAAAATATTTTTCTCTAAACTCTCTCAATCGATTTACATATATATATTTACTCCGTATTATTT
Source organism: Rutidosis leptorrhynchoides (assembly GCF_046630445.1). Taxonomy (NCBI): domain Eukaryota; kingdom Viridiplantae; phylum Streptophyta; class Magnoliopsida; order Asterales; family Asteraceae; genus Rutidosis; species Rutidosis leptorrhynchoides. The sequence continues at coordinate 304,348,193 of NC_092336.1, read as the reverse complement.
CAAGATATTATTAGTATACATAAAATATTACGTCAGAGTGCTGTCCGAGTGATTTTGAAATTGTTTTTCGAGTGGGATTGGATTAAGGAAATTATGGGTTATAGCTATGGAGGTGATTGGGTATGGTTCATGGGTATGCTCGTGAGGTCAATATAGTGTTTATCATCTCCGTTGCATCTACGTACCTTTCCTGCAATATTGAATCTCAATATTGATACGTGAGTACTCATAATTTAACTTTTACATACTAATAGTGTATCCCTGACTAGTGCTCGAGTATATAGGATTATGCATGTTTGTACTTTTGATATTGCCTTTAGTTAGATTATGTTGAATCCTGAATTAGTTATATATGCGACTGAGATAAGGTATAAGATATGCATGTCATTAGAAAGGTAGCGAAAAATTAAGAACTTTTCATTTAGATATCGAATGATTTCGATGAACGGATTTGAAGTTATAGTCCATCGAATTTTTGTATTATTATTAAAATGATTATTATTATCGTCGTTATTATCGTCGTTCTAGTTTTATCTTATTATTATTATTATTATCTTTATCAATAAAAGGATTTATCATTAAAAAAATTGTTATTTTTTTTAATTATTACTATCGTTATTATCGTTAAAGTTATAATTAGTATTGTTATTATTATCCAATTATTATTATTATTATTATTATTATTATTATTATTATTATTATTATTATTATTATTATTATTATTATTATTATTATTATTATTATTATTATTATTATTATTATTATTATTATTATTGGTATTATTATTATTATTATCATTATTAATATATATATCATTATTTAAAAATGGTTATTGTTATGGTTAATATCATTATTACTATATTATCATTAAGATAATTATTAGTATTATCGTTAATAATGTTATAGTAACTATCATTATTAATATTAGTGTAATTAAAACAAATATTTGTAACACCTAATTATTTTGATTACTATTATTATCATTATTACGAACACGATATAAAAGACGATTAAAAGCAATTAAACGAAACGATTAGGAAATAATGGGTAAGAGTATCATGATGAAATTAAAATATTATAAGATATTGATTTCGATAAAATTATCGTTCTTATTATTTTTATCATTACTATTATTATTAAAATTATCGTTAGTATTAAAACTATCATTTTAACAAAAATTATCATTTTAATAGAAATGTCATTGTTACTATAAAATATCATTATTATTATCATTATTATTATTATTTTGAATAGAATTATTATTTTAAAGATAATATTAAAAATTATCGTAAATATTAAAGTTATCATAATTAGAATTATCGTTTTATTATAATGTCATCTTAGTAATTATAAATATTGATATTTTTATAATAATAATTATTATTACAAAATAATACAACTTTTACATACTATCATTATAGATATTATTTTATCAAATAAATATTTGATACAAACATATTTTACTACGTGTAATAACTTACTTTAATAATACCTATCATATTATCTTTATAATATTAAATGAACCATATAAATTTTATTACTTAATATATATAAAAGTATATTTTATTATATAAATATAATATAAAATTTTATTTATTAATAAATAAATTATATTATTTACTCTAATAAATCTTTTAAAAATATTTAAAAATATAAAACGACGATATTTAAACTATATATTAATCATGTATAGATTTTTGGAAATTATTTTGAGTCAAATTTACTTTTGTTGACTTTTGCATATTAGTCTCGAGCATTAGGATTGTGGTACACTATGACTTGACCTAATTTGTTAGACAAATATTGACCAACACATAAATATATATAATTAATTTAGGTTCGTGAATCCGAGGCCAACCTTGCACTTGTTCAATGACGTTATATGTATTTTTTCTACGAAATACAGTATGGTGAGTTTTCATTACTCCCTTTTTATATATATTTTTGGGACTGAGAATACATGCGCTGCTTTTATAAATGCTTTATAGAATAGACACAAGTGATCGAAACTACATTCTATGGTTGAATTATCGAAATCGAATATGCCCCTTTTTATTAAAGTCTGATAATCTAAGAATTAGGGAACAGACACCCTAATTGACGTGAATCCTAAAGATAGATATATTGGGCTTAACAAACCCCATCCAAAGTACCGGATGCTTTAGTACTTCGAAATTATATCATGTCCGAAGGAGGATCCCGGAATGATAGGGGATATTCTTATATGTATCTAGTTAATGTCGGTTACCAGGTGTTCACCATATGAATGATTATTTTTTGTCTCTATGCATGGGATGTGTAACATCCCGCCTTTTTCCATTTACTTTTCCGTTATACTAATATAAAGTCCGTTATATGTTTATAACATCTCCCGTTGATACGCGTTTTAAATTATCTCGTTTAGGTAATTTACGCACCCGAACGAAAGTTGAGGGACTAAACTTGACAAGGGATCAAACCCTTGACTAGGTCAAAGGGTCAAACCCCTTTCACTCATTCATTATCATCTCCATCTCTCTCTCTTTCTCTCTAGCAAGAACACACACACCATTTCCAAATTCATTCAATCATCATCTAAATCCGATCTAGGAGGCTTACAACAAAATAAATTACATATTCGTAATCCTCTCTTCATCCTCTTCACTTTGGTACCAACTTCATCTCGTTTGGGTAACATTTCTAAAACTCTAGATTTCTCTAAATTCGTGTTTTTGACTTGAAATGGTGTTAGTTAGTGTCTATGGCTCATTGTGATGTCGTGTGTGTAATTTATATGCTCGATCTCGTTGTTTTAGTGTAACTAGCATGAACTTGAATTTTGGTGTGTTGTTCTTAAATTTTGGATGATCATATGTTGTTAGATGTTAAAAGTTCATGTTATAATTGTGTTACTAGTATCACTAGCTTCAATTTGATGTGTAGGTTGCTTTAGAAAAGTTCATGAACTCGATTTATGATTTTGGTGAAATTGGGTTAGGGTTTGATGAACTTGAAATGGACTTTTGATGCATTGAATGCCATGGATTATGGTTGGTAAGTGTTTAGTTAGAATGTATGCTTGATTACCTTCGAAACGGAATATCATACATGTAAATTGGTTGCCCGAATCATAAAATGCGTTTTAGAACTTGAAACTTTGATTATGAACGTTTAATGCGGTTTTTGGTTGTTGTTAGTGATGAATTGCTTGATGAAATGTGCTTAGTTGTTTTCCTTGTCAAATTACCTTTCTAATGATATAGGTTATGCGTTTTAAGTGTTTTCGGTGCATGAAATGTGTTATATTGTATTTTGGTTCGTGACTTGGACCATTTTTTTTCTGCAAACTGCATGATTCCCAGGTATTGCGCGCCGCGCATTTACTCGCGCGCCGCGCAAAATCAGAGATCCCAGATGTTTGCCTTCTTGGTTGAGTTCTGACCAGAAATTACACTTGGGTGCGCGCCGCGCAACCCAGTGCGCGCCGCGCAAAAGCCCCAGGCCACTCTCTTTTGTTTTTAAATGTCACAAAAATGTTTCCGCTTAACTAAAACTCCGTTTAACATGAAACTTGACTATTAGGCTCTTATATGACTTCTCGTCTTGGGAAAATTGTCGGATACCCGACCCGACCCCGTTGACTTTGACTTTGACCAAGTTTGACTTTTAGTCAAACTTAACCAAACGATTATACAATCGTTCTAACATACTTAACTACTTGTATCGTGCATGAAACTTGACAAATTGATTCACATGCTATATTAATCGAGTCGTAACGAGCCATAGGACTAATTGAACATCTTTGACCAATCGTGACTATCGTTATTGATACAACCTATTTGTTTAGGTCAAGACTAGCATTGTTCTTTGCACACATTTACTTGTTGAAGTACTTTACTACTCGTGCATTCAAGGTGAGATCATAGTCACACTCTTACTCTTTTTGAACTTACATTTGGGATGAGAAAACATAAACATTTCTTTTACTAAGTGAACACAAGTACAGGAAAACAAACATTCTACATACGAGTTTAGAACAAAATCCTCAATTCGATTATCATTAGTTACACTTGCCGGGTGTAAGCGAGAACTTATGTTGTATGGATCCATATGGGTTTGACAAACCCTCATTCAAACGGTTCGCTACCATTTACGAATGAAATATATTTTCGAGAAACAGTGTATGTTCTAGCACTAAGTGATGGGGTTCAATGGAAGGAAATGTTAAGCATTGATAATTGGGTGCTCGTGAAACAAACTTTTGGAATGTATTACTATTATTTCATTGATGCAAATCTTGTGGTTCACTTGTACTTACTTACTTAAACCTATGATTTCACCAACGTTTTCGTTGACAGATTTCTATGTTTTTCTCAGGTCCTTGAACGATACATGATACATGCTTCCGCTCATTATTTTGATACTTGCATTGGATGTCGAGTATATATGCATACATGGAGCGTCTTTTGACTACTTTTAAATTGTGTCGCATAAGTTTAATTTGTACTTAAAACTTTGTATCGTAACTTGTGGTGGAACTATTCTCGTAAACTTTGAACAATCTTTACATTTGAAATGAATGCGACATATCTTTTGGTCAACGTTGTTTTAAAGACTTATGACCACGTAACGGGACCTAAGTAGACGGCGCCGTCAAACATGATTTGGTCGGGTCGCTACAGATGGTATCAGAGCGTTGGTTGTAGGGATTTAGAGTTCATTGGTGTCAACCTCGAGTCATAGGGTACATTGGTGAGTCTAGACTACAACCGGCATATAGACTTAAAGTAGGAATTACTTGACTACTTGTGCATTTATACTCGAACGCTTCTACTCATATCTACTCTTAGTTCATCTTAATCTCACGTTGTTTAATTTGATTAACGCGCCACCTTGACTATATGAAATGATGTCGAATGCACATATGAATCAGGGTAATATAATTTCCGGGATTATATTACGGTGACTCATATGAACGTTCCGACATTATGACATAAAGAATTTAAGGCGAGTCGAGGAAAAACTTCTCTTTATCTTTATTCTATATCACGGTTAGTATTATTGAGAATACTAATCAATGATATTCTTGTGTCTTGAAGGAACAATGGCTCCTCGTCGTGTACGCCGCAATGAAACTCCCGAACAAGCACTCGAACGGATGATAGCTACCGCCGTAGATGCGGCCATGGCCGGTCACTCATCCAACAACAATAATAATAACAACCACAACAACAACAACAACAACAACAACAACAACAATGGAGCCGGAAACTCAAACGAGGGATGCTCCTATAAAGCTTTCATGGGGTGCAAACCTCACACTTTTGATGGAACCGGGGGACCGGTCGTGCTCACCCGATGGTTTGAGCAAACGGAAGCCGTCTTTAGCATAAGCGGTTGTCGCGACCAAGACAAGGTCAAATACTCCACTCACACTTTCTCCGGAATTGCTCTAACATGGTGGAACACCTATGTTCAATCGGTGGGTACCGATGAAGCTCATGCCCTCTCTTGGGCCGATCTAAAGGAAAAGATGATTGTTGAATATTTTCCGCGCGAAGAAACCCGAAAGCTTAAGGAAGAACTAAGAGCTTTGAAAGCGGTCGGAAACGATCTTAAAGCTTATAATCAACGCTTCGCCGAACTATCCTTGATGTGTCCTAATCTTGTTAACCCCGAATCTCAAAGGATTGAGCTCTACATGCTCGGTCTTCCAAAAAGCATCAAACAAGGGGTGATGTCATCCAAACCCACTACTCATCAAGCCGCTATGAACATGGCTCGCCAACTAATTGAAACGGTTGACGAAATCGTAGTTCCGGCACCTAAGGCCGAGGATAAATCGGGCGGCAACAAAAGAAAGTGGGAACCCTCCCAATCAAGCAACAACAACTTTGCTAAGAAGCCTTAAACCTCCGACGGCAAGAGGGGTTATGCTGGGAACCTACCTCTTTGCAACAAATGCAACAAACATCACTTTGGTGAATGTGGCAAGTTAATTTGCCACCGGTGCCAAGGAGTTGGTCATAAGGCCAACGATTGTAAAAGTGCCACTCCCGTTGCTCGAAAGTGGCCCAATGCACCAAAGACGGGCACTTGTTACGAATGTGGTCAAACAGGTCATTATAGAAATGCATGCCCAAAGAAGAAAGATAACCCCAACACGCGCGGCCGAGCTTTCAACATCAACACCGAGGAAGCCCGGGATGACACTGAACTAGTCACGGGTACGTTTCTTCTCAACAATTCTTATGTCTCTTGCTTATTCGATTCAGGTGCCGATAAATGCTTTGTATCCAAGACTTTGACTCATTCTTTTAGCATTCCACCTCTTCCATTAGATACCACTTATACCATTGAAGTGGCTAACGGGAAACTATTAAGTGCCGACACATATTACCGGGGGTGTACGATAAACATTTTGGGTAAGGAATTTGAAATTGATTTGATACCCATGGAACTAGGAAGCTTTGATGTAATAATCGGTATGAATTGGTTAGTCAAAACGAAATCTCACATTCTTTGTGATCTTAACGCAATCCGAATTCCTATCGAGAATGGTGAACCTTTGATCGTCTATGGCGATAAGAGTTGCACCGGACTCAACCTCGTTTCGTGTGTTAAAGTTAGAAAACTACTCCGTAAGGGTTGTTTTGCGATCCTTGCTCACGTTAAGAAAGTCGAGTCCGATGAGAAGCACATCGATGATGTGCCAATTGTTAGTGATTATTCCGATGTATTTCCCGACGAATTGCCGGGTCTTCCGCCTCATCGACCGGTTGAATTCCAAATCGATCTTATTCCGGGAGCCGCACCCGTAGCACGTGCACCATATAGACTCGCTCCATCCGAAATGCAAGAATTGCAAAGTCAAATCCAAGAACTACTTGATCGTGGTTTTATCCAACCTAGCCATTCACCTTGGGGCGCTCCGATCTTGTTTGTTAAAAAGAAAGACGGATCCCTACGAATGTGCATTGATTATCGTGAACTAAATAAATTGACGGTTAAGAACCGATATCCTCTTCCTCGCATCGATGACCTCTTTGATCAACTACAAGGGTCTTGTGTATATTCGAAAATCGATCTCCGCTCGGGTTATCATCAATTGAGGGTTAAGGGGGAAGATGTCTCCAAAACCGCTTTCCGAACTCGTTATGGTAGTTATGAATTCCTTGTCATGCCATTTGGTCTCACTAACGCACCGGCGGTGTTCATGGATCTTATGAACCGCGTGTGCAAACCGTATCTCGATAAATTCGTTATTGTGTTCATCGATGACATATTGATCTATTCTAAAAATGAAGAAGAGCACGAACAACATCTCCGACTTGTGCTTGAACTTTTAAGACAAGAACAACTCTATGCCAAATTCTCCAAGTGTGAATTTTGGTTAAAGGAAGTTCAATTTCTTGGTCATGTTGTAAGTGACCAAGGTATTAAAGTCGATCCCACGAAGATCGAAGCCATTAGTAAATGGGAGACTCCTACTACTCCTACTCACATTCGTCAATTCTTGGGTCTCGCCGGATACTACCGTAGATTCATCAAGGATTTTTCTTTGGTTGCTCGTCCTCTAACCGCTTTAACTCACAAGGGAAAGAAATTCGTTTGGGCGACCGAGCAAGAATCCGCGTTTCAAATCTTGAAGACAAAGCTAACCACCGCTCCTATCTTGTCACTTCCCGAAGGCAATGATGATTTTGTTGTATATTGCGATGCCTCGAAACATGGTTTTGGATGTGTATTGATGCAACGGAAGAAAGTCATTGCTTATGCCTCTCGACAACTAAAAATTCATGAACGGAATTATACGACACATGATCTCGAACTCGGAGCCGTTGTCTTTGCACTTAAAATGTGGAGACACTATCTTTATGGAACCAAGAGTACTATCTTCACCGATCACAAAAGCCTTCAACACATTTTCGATCAAAAGCAACTAAACATGAGACAACGAAGGTGGATTGAAACCTTAAACGATTACGATTGCGAGCTTCGTTACCATCCCGGGAAGGCAAATGTAGTAGCCGATGCCTTAAGTCGAAAAGAAAGAGCGGTGCCTCTCCGTGTCCGAGCTTTAAACATCACCATTCACACCAACCTTAATAGCCAAATTCGGGTAGCCCAAGATGAGGCTCTCAAGGATGAAAACATCTCTCTCGAACACTTGAACGTCCTCACCTCTCGATTCGAAGTTAAAGAAACCGGACTCCGATATTTCGCCAGAAGAATTTGGGTGCCTAGTTATGGGGATCTACGAAGCCTTATTTTAGATGAAGCCCATAAGTCACGATACTCGATTCACCCCGGTGCCAATAAGATGTACCACGACCTTAAACAACTATATTGGTGGCCGAACATCAAAAGGGACGTAGCTACTTATGTTTCCAAGTGTTTGACATGTTCCAAAGTCAAAGCCGAACACCAAAGACCGTCCGGACTACTTCAACAACCCGAGATCCCGCAATGGAAGTGGGAAAGGATAACGATGGATTTTATCACCAAGCTACCAAAAACGACGGGCGGTTATGATACCATTTGGGTTATTGTTGACCGTCTCACCAAATCCGCACACTTCCTTGCCATGAAAGAAACGGACAAAATGGAGAAACTTGCACAACTTTACATTAAGGAGATCGTAGCCCGACACGGTGTACCATTATCGATTATCTCCGACCGAGATGGCCGTTTCGTTTCTAGATTTTGGCGTACATTGCAAGAAGCGTTGGGAACGCGTTTAGACATGAGCACCGCATATCATCCTCAAACCGATGGACAAAGCGAACGTACAATTCAAACCTTAGAGGACATGTTACGAGCTTGCGTGGTTGATTTCGGAAAAGCTTGGGACAAGCACTTACCTCTCGCCGAGTTCTCTTACAACAATAGTTATCACGCGAGTATTAAAGCCGCACCTTTTGAAGCGCTATATGGCCGCAAATGTCGTTCACCTCTTTGTTGGGCCGAGGTAGGCGACGTGCAAATCACCGGACCCGAACTCATTCACGAAACCACCGAGAAAATCGTTCAAATCCGAGATAGGCTTAGGACGGCCCGAAGTCGTCAAAAGAGCTATACCGACAAACGACGCAACGATCTTGAATTTCAAGTCGGTGACCGAGTAATGTTAAAAGTCGCACCTTGGAAGGGTGTAATCCGTTTTGGGAAACGCGGGAAGCTAAATCCGCGGTATATTGGTCCTTTCGAAATCTTGGAGCGTATTGGAACCGTTGCTTATCGTTTAGATCTTCCGCCTCAATTGAACTCCGTTCATCCTACCTTCCATGTATCTAACTTGAAAAAGTGTCTTGCCGAACCCGCTATCGTTATCCCTCTCGAAGAACTTACTATTGATGACAAACTTCATTTTGTGGAGGAACCGGTTGAAATTGTGGACACCTCCGTCAAGACATTGAAACAAAGTCGAATCCCGATTGTCAAGGTTCGTTGGAATGCCAAAAGAGGACCCGAGTTTACTTGGGAAAGACAAGATCAAATGCAAAGGAAGTATCCTCATCTATTCGTGAATACGGAAACGCAAGATCTCGAGGAAGAAACAACGACTACTACGCCTACTTAAATTTCTGGACGAAATTTCTTTTAAGGAGTAGGTAATGTAACATCCCGCCTTTTTCCATTTACTTTTCCGTTATACTAATATAAAGTCCGTTATATGTTTATAACATCTCCCGTTGATACGCGTTTTAAATTATCTCGTTTAGGTAATTTACGCACCCGAACGAAAGTTGAGGGACTAAACTTGACAAGGGATCAAACCCTTGACTAGGTCAAAGGGTCAAACCCCTTTCACTCATTCATTATCATCTCCATCTCTCTCTCTTTCTCTCTAGCAAGAACACACACACCATTTCCAAATTCATTCAATCATCATCTAAATCCGATCTAGGAGGCTTACAACAAAATAAATTACATATTCGTAATCCTCTCTTCATCCTCTTCACTTTGGTACCAACTTCATCTCGTTTGGGTAACATTTCTAAAACTCTAGATTTCTCTAAATTCATGTTTTTGACTTGAAATGGTGTTAGTTAGTGTCTATGGCTCATTGTGATGTCGTGTGTGTAATTTATATGCTCGATCTCGTTGTTTTAGTGTAACTAGCATGAACTTGAATTTTGGTGTGTTGTTCTTAAATTTTGGATGATCATATGTTGTTAGATGTTAAAAGTTCATGTTATAATTGTGTTACTAGTATCACTAGCTTCAATTTGATGTGTAGGTTGCTTTAGAAAAGTTCATGAACTCGATTTATGATTTTGGTGAAATTGGGTTAGGGTTTGATGAACTTGAAATGGACTTTTGATGCATTGAATGCCATGGATTATGGTTGGTAAGTGTTTAGTTAGAATGTATGCTTGATTACCTTCGAAACGGCATATCATACATGTAAATTGGTTGCCCGAATCATAAAATGCGTTTTAGAACTTGAAACTTTGATTATGAACGTTTAATGCGGTTTTTGGTTGTTGTTAGTGATGAATTGCTTGATGAAATGTGCTTAGTTGTTTTCCTTGTCAAATTACCTTTCTAATGATATAGGTTATGCGTTTTAAGTGTTTTCGGTGCATGAAATGTGTTATATTGTATTTTGGTTCGTGACTTGGACCATTTTTTTTCTGCAAACTGCATGATTCCCAGGTATTGCGCGCCGCGCATTTACCCGCGCGCCGCGCAGAATCAGAGATCCCAGATGTTTGCCTTCTTGGTTGAGTTCTGACCAGAAATTACACTTGGGTGCGCGCCGCGCAACCCAGTGCGCGCCGCGCAAAAGCCCCAGGCCACTCTCTTTTGTTTTTAAATGTCACAAAAATGTTTCCGCTTAACTAAAACTCCGTTTAACATGAAACTTGACTATTAGGCTCTTATATGACTTCTCGTCTTGGGAAAATTGTCGGATACCCGACCCGACCCAGTTGACTTTGACTTTGACCAAGTTTGACTTTTAGTCAAACTTAACCAAACGATTATACAATCGTTCTAACATACTTAACTACTTGTATCGTGCATGAAACTTGACAAATTGATTCACATGCTATATTAATCGAGTCGTAACGAGCCATAGGACTAATTGAACATCTTTGACCAATCGTGACTATCGTTATTGATACAACCTATTTGTTTAGGTCAAGACTAGCATTGTTCTTTGCACACATTTACTTGTTGAAGTACTTTACTACTCGTGCATTCAAGGTGAGATCATAGTCCCACTCTTACTCTTTTTGAACTTACATTTGGGATGAGAAAACATAAACATTTCTTTTACTAAGTGAACACAAGTACAGGAAAACAAACATTCTACATACGAGTTTAGAACAAAATCCTCAATTCGATTATCATTAGTTACACTTGCCGGGTGTAAGCGAGAACTTATGTTGTATGGATCCATATGGGTTTGACAAACCCTCATTCAAACGGTTCGCTACCGTTTACGAATGAAATATATTTTCGAGAAACAGTGTATGTTCTAGCACTAAGTGATGGGGTTCAATGGAAGGAAATGTTAAGCATTGATAATTGGGTGCTCGTGAAACAAACTTTTGGAATGTATTACTATTATTTCATTGATGCAAATCTTGTGGTTCACTTGTACTTACTTACTTAAACCTATGATTTCACCAACGTTTTCATTGACAGATTTCTATGTTTTTCTCAGGTCCTTGAACGATACATGATACATGCTTCCGCTCATTATTTTGATACTTGCATTGGATGTCGAGTATATATGCATACATGGAGCGTCTTTTGACTACTTTTAAATTGTGTCGCATAAGTTTCATTTGTACTTAAAACTTTGTATCGTAACTTGTGGTGGAACTATTCTCGTAAACTTTGAACAATCTTTACATTTGAAATGAATGCGACATATCTTTTGGTCAACGTTGTTTTAAAGACTTATGACCACGTAACGGGACCTAAGTAGACGGCGCCGTCAAACATGATTTGGTCGGGTCGCTACAGGATGTATATTTATGAGAACTGGAAATGAAATTCTTGTGGTCTATTAAAATGATGGAAATAAATGATTATGATAAACTAATGAACTCACCAACCTTTTGGTTGACACTTTAAAGCATGTTTATTCTCAGGTGTTAAAGAAATCTTCCGCTGTGCATTTGCTCAATTTAAAGATATTACTTGAAGTCTTTCATAGCATATTTCGAAGAACGTTACATTCAAGTCATTGAGTTCATCAAAGATTATTATTAAATCAATTTATAGTTGGATAGTGGATATTATGAAATGGTATACATGCCTGTCAATTTTTAATGTAAAGAAAGATTGTCTTTTAAAAACGAATGCAATGTTTGTAAAATGTATCATATAGAGGTCAAATACCTCGCAATGTAATCAAATATTGTGAATCGTTTATAATGTATATGAACGGGTCCTTTCATAAATCAGTCAATTTAAATAGAATTTTTTTTAAATAGTTAGCGATACCCTGTTTTTCAACTTGTTGACAAAAATTCAATTTTTGAATCAAATTCCACAATGTAAAAATGCAGTTGTGTTTGGAATCCCTCACTCAAGCTATCTGCAAATTTTCAGGTTTCAATTTTTCATATTGATTATTATTTTACGAGTCAAAGTTTTCGAATTAAAAAGTCAAATAATGTTCATCGATCGAATTCGGTTTGATTGTTACAATTGAAGTTCGATTAACGACTCAAAAATTTTCTTGGAGTGAAATACAATCTTTTTCATGTTATAATCGTGGCCTAAAATAGTCATTAATGTTGAATTTGATTTTAAGTTCAAAACGTTTATATTTTTTTTCTTTTCTTTTCTGTTCTAATTTTAAATTTTTTATTTCTTTCTGTTTAATTAAATTCAACACATGTAATCATTTTTGTATTAGATAGTAGAAATTAATAGGAAAAAAAAATGTCAGTTAATAGGTTTGAACCCTGATCGATCCTTATTTTTGTGAAGAAGGAAAAAGGGAAATTTAGTGATAAAAGTGTTATAAATAAATGGATGTATATAATTCCAGATAAATCAAAACAGCTGGATGGTTAAGGTTTAGTGTCGAGAAGTGAGAGGTCGCGGTTTCGAGCCCGGTTCTGGCCTTTTCTTTTTAGAAAGGATCTTGAGGTAGTTTTCATATTTTAAAATATTTTTGTTATTATTAATATTAATATTATGATTGTTAATATTATTTTTATCATTGTTATTATAGGTATTATACTTATTATTGTTAGTAATACCATTATTGTTAGTATTATTATTATGTATCCGGAATCTTAAGATTATTATTATTATTATTTTCATTATCAATTATTGTTATTATTATAAGTATTATAAGAATTAATACTATAATTATTGCTAATATTTGAATCAATATTATTGTTAATATTAGTAGGATTATTATTAATATTGTGATGAAAATAATAAAAGTTACTAATAGTTATATTAATATTAGTACTATGACCATTTTTGAATTATTATTATTATTAAGCATTATGATAAAATTTTCATGATTATAAATACAAGTATGAATATTATTATTATCACAAATAGTTGTATTAATATTATTATTATGATTAGGATTATTATTATTATGAAAATAATATGAGTTATCATTATTTTCATTAATATTAGTATTAATATCACTTTTGTAACTACTAGTATTATTATTATTAAACAAAAGTATCATTATTAACAATATCGTTATTATTATTAATATTATCATTTTAAATAAAGTTATTATTATTGTTATTAGTAAATCATTAATATAAAAACTATCATTTTTAAATAAATAAATATTTTTTTTACATAAAACATACTTAATACATATACTACAACTATATTAATATTCCATATAACTTTATATAAATCATGTTAACATTACTTATATAAAAACTTACATACAACAAATTAGGTATTTTTTTGTAATACTATATATATATATATATATATAGATATTAATATAACTATATTAATCACTTTAAATACATATACAAGATAAATACATAAAACATATAATTTAAGATATAACATAAAGTATATGCTTTTAAATGAAATCTAGTATAAATCCTATATAACTATAAAATATATATAAATTATATACATTAATAAATGAAATTATGATATTTCTATCATATGTTTTAATATATATACAAATGATATAGGTTCGTGAATCCGAGGTCAACCCTACAATTGTTCAATGTCGTCGTATGTATTTTTACTACAAAATACAGTATTGTGAGTTTCATTTGCTCACTTTTTAAATGCTTTTGCAATATATATTTTTTGGGACAGAGAATACATGCGCTTTTATAAATGTTTGATGAAATAGACACAAGTACTTAAAACTACATTCTATGGCTGAATTATTAAACCGAATATGCCCCTTTTAGTCTAGTAATCTAAGAATTAGGGAACAGACATCCTAATTGACGCGAATCCTAAAGATAGATCTATTGGGCCTAACAAGCCCCATCCAAAGTACCGAATGCTTTAGTACTTCGAATTTATCATGTCCGAAGGGAGTCTCGGAATGATGAGGATATTCTATATGCATCTTGTTAAGGTCGGTTATAGTTATTTCTAATGTTTACATTATATTTTAAAATTTTAAATTATGATACATACTTACATTTATGTATATATATATATATATATATATATATATATATATATATATGCGCATATTTATTTACAACTATTGTTCGGGAATCATTGAGAATAGTCGAAGGCCAAATGAATTCATGAAATAGTTTAAAAATTTTGAGATTCAGTTTAACGGACTTTGCTTCTCGTGTCGAAATCATATAAAGATTAAGTTTAAATTTGATCGAAAATTTACGGGTCGTCACAACATGTTGTGTATATGAGATAATTGAACACTTATAAACCAGAAAATAATGCAAATAACATGATTGTGACACTTAATTCTGAAAAATGTTGATTATACCTAATCTGAGTCGAATTCCTTAATTCTTAGATTAAACTCATCTGATTTGATTAATTAACATGAAATCTTGTAAAATATATGTTAAATTACTTGATTTATCAATTGACCGAGTCTGATTACATGTTTAATTGAGTATTTGATAGATTCGGTATATACCGAATATGTTCTTGCTATAGTACCGAGTCTGTTTAATTCATAAACATGTTTTTCTGATTTGTTTGAGTTGTTAATTGATTGTGACTATGTTTTTGCATGATTTAAGACTGAATATGCATCTTTGGGTAATTATGTGTGATTTTTGAAGATATCGAATCTGTTCTTGGCATTATACCGAATCTGTAATTTGGTGCTTTAAAAATCTAAAATTTTCAACTTGACAAATCTTACATGCTTTATTTAAGTCTTTGGTATGAAAACTCAAGCTTATTTGATTATAGATGTAACATCCCGCACTTTTCCGTTAAATTATTTTTAACGCCGTCTTTTTTTTAATAATACCCTTCGTATCTATATTCGTATCCTTTGTTAAGTAACGTTTTAAAAATTCTCGTTATCGGATTGTAATATCTCCCGTACTCCCGTGTAACTTAAAATAATTCGTTCGGTTATTTCTCGCACCCGATTCAAAGTTGAGGGACCAAACTCGCCAAAGGATCAAACCTTTGACTAGGTCAAAGGGTCAACTCTCCCTTTCATCCATTCATTTCACCTCCTCTTTCTTTTTACTACTTTCAAATCCTCTCAACATTCAACCACAAATTCATCATCTAAATCCGGATTAGGGAGCTAGCAACAAAACAAAATACATATTCGTGATCCCCTCTTCATCCTCTTCGATTTGATACCAACTTCATCACTTTTGGGTAACATTTCTAAAACACTAGATTTCTTTAAATTCGTGTTCTTGACTTAAAAGTGTGTTCATTAGTGTCTATGGCTCATTGTGATGTCGTGTATGTAATTTGTATGCTCGATTTGTTGTTTTTGGTGTAACTAGTTCATTATGAAAATTGCTTGCTAAATCTTTGATTTTGGATGACCAAATGTTGTTAGATTGTTAAAGTGCATGTTTTAAAAGTGTTACTAGCATCATTAGCTTCATGTTGATGTATAGGTTGATTAAGGAAACTTCATTAACATGATTATTGTTTTTGTGATACTTGACTAGGGTTTGATAAGCTTTAGATAAACTTTTGATGCGTTGAATGCTTGTTAACGTTATTGATAAGTGTTTAGTTGTATTACATGCTTCATTACCTTCGAAACGGCATATCATATGTATAAATTGGATTCCCGAGTCTTGAATTGCAAATTGATGAACTTGAAACTTGAAATGAACCTTTATTGATCACTTGACGGGATTTAGGTTATTGTATATGATGTTTTTGCTTGATGAAAAGTGCTTAGATGTGTTCCTTGTCGAAAGAGCTTTCCGATGATATAAAATACTTGTTCTAATTGTTAGCGGATCATAAAATGTGATTGTTTGATATTTGGTTCGTGCACTTAGAAAATGCAGCAAACAGGGCCTGGAAACCAACCAGGACGCCGTCCAAAAACTCAGGACGCCGTCCCACTTTTAAAACCTGGACGCCGTCTAGGAATGCAGGACGCCGTCCCACTCTTCAAAACGGGACGCCGTCCAGACATATGGGACGCCGTCCCAATAGCCTAAAACTGGCTGTTTGCTTAGCCATTTGACGAAAAATGTTTGGGATGTCCTAGACCCCCATTTCACATGATAATTGTTCTAACATGCTTATATATGATTAAAAACCTTAGAAAAATAGTTCGAGCCCCGACCCGAACATGTTGACTTTTCCGTTGACCTTGACCCGACCAAGTTTGACTTTTTGTCAAACTTAATCAAATACTTATGCAATCCTTCTAATATGATTCTTTACTTGTATCTTGCATGAAACTTGACAATTTGATTCACATGCTACTTAATCGAGTCGTAACGAGCCATAGGACTAATTGAACAACTTTGACCGATTGTGTTTACCGTTATTTGATACAACCTATATGTTTAGGTCAAGACTAGCTTTGTCTTCGCACGCGTTTACTTGTTGAAGTACTTTATTAACTTTCGCGCTCAAGGTGAGATCATAGTCCCACTTTTTAATCACTTTTATTCTTTACATCGTGGGCTGAGAAACACATACATTTCATACTTATTTACTTTTCATGCTTTTACATTGTGAACAAATACGAATACAAAGATGCATACGAGTTTGAACAAAAGTCCTCAATCCAATTATCATTAGTTCCACTTGCAGGGTGTAAGTGTAAGCGTGTAATTATGTTGTGTGGCCATACGGGTTTAACAAACCCTCATTCAGACGGTTCGCTACCGTTAGTGAATGAAATATAATTTCAACAATGTATAGTGTAAGTTCTAACACTAAATTCAAAATTCAGAGGGAAGATTCGGTTAAGCCTTGATAATTGGGTGCTCGTGATACAAATACTATTTTGGAATGTGAACGATTCTGGTTGAACAATTCTTAAAGAACCTTGTGGTTCAATACAATTTACTTGCTAAACCTATGATTTCACCAACGTTTTCGTTGACAGATTTCTATGTTTTTCTCAGGTCTTGCACGATATGTGATACATGCTTCCGCTCATTATTTGATACTTGCATTGGATGTCGAGTATACATGCATTTCATGGAGCGTCTTTTGACTTTACTTTAAACCGTGTCGCCTAGATTTCATTTGTACTTATAACCTTGTAACTTAACTTTTGGTTGAACAATTCTTGTAAACTTTGAAACAATCTTTATTTTGAAATGAAGGCGACATATTTTGGTCAAACGTTATCTTAAAGACTTATAATCAGGTAATGGGACCCACGTAGCCGACGCCGTCACTTGACGATTTGTCGGGGTCGCTACAGTTGGTATCAGAGCCTTGGTTGTAGGGATTTAGAGTTCATTTGTGTCCACCCCGAGTCATAGGGTACATAGGTGAATCTAGACTACAACCGGCATATAGACTGCAGTAGGAATTACTTGACTATTTGTGCATTTATACTCGAACTCTTCTATGATATCTAACTCGTATTCGATCTTGATCTTATGTTGATAAATTTTGTTGACGCGCCACCTTGACTTTATGAAGTAATGTTAAATGCACATGAGAATCAGGGTAATATAATTTCCGGGATTATATTACGGTGATTCACATGGACGTTCCGACATTATGACATAAAGAATTTAGGGCGAGTCAAGGAAAATTTTCTCTCTATCCTTATTCCATACTCCGGTTAGTATTGTTGAAAATACTAACCAACGATATTCTTGTGTCTTGAAGGAACAATGGCTCCTCGTCGTGTACGCCGCAATGAAACTCCCGAACAAGCTCTCGAACGGATGATAGCTACCGCCGTAGATGCGGCCATGGCCGGTCACTCATCCAACAACAATAATAATAACAACCACAACAACAACAACAACAACAATGGAGCCGGAAACTCAAACGAGGGATGCTCCTATAAAGCTTTCATGGGGTGCAAACCTCACACTTTTGATGGAACCGGGGGACCGGTCGTGCTCACCCGATGGTTTGAGCAAACGGAAGCCGTCTTTAGCATAAGCGGTTGTCGGGACCAAGACAAGGTCAAATACTCCACTCACACTTTCTCCGGAATTGCTCTAACATGGTGGAACACCTATGTTCAATCGGTGGGTACCGATGAAGCTCATGCCCTCTCTTGGGCCGATCTAAAGGAAAAGATGATTGTTGAATATTTTCCGCGCGAAGAAACCCGAAAGCTTGAGGAAGAACTAAGAGCTTTGAAAGCGGTCAGAAACGATCTTAAAGCTTATAATCAACGCTTCGCCGAACTATCCTTGATGTGTCCTAATCTTGTTAACCCCGAATCTCAAAGGATTGAGCTCTACATGCTCGGTCTTCCAAAAAGCATCAAACAAGGGGTGATGTCATCCAAACCCACTACTCATCAAGCCGCTATGAACATGGCTCGCCAACTAATTGAAACGGTTGACGAAATCGTAGTTCCGGCACCTAAGGCCGAGGATAAATCGGGCGGCAACAAAAGAAAGTGGGAACCCTCCCAATCAAGCAACAACAACTTTGCTAAGAAGCCTTACACCTCCGACGGCAAGAGGGGTTATACCGGACACCTACCGTATTGTAACGAGTGCTACAAACATCATTTAGGCGAATGTGGCAAACCATTTTGCTTGAAGTGTCAAAGAAGTGGCCATGTAGCCCACGATTGTAGGAATACCGTTCCCGTCGCTCAAAAGGAGCACAATGCACCCAAGACGGGTGTTTGTTTTGAATGTGGCCAACCGGGTCATTTTAGGAGTGCGTGCCCAAATAAGAAAATCAACCCCAACGCACGCCGTTAAACTTTCAACATCAACGCCTAGGATACCCGAGACGACGATGGACTAGTCACGGGTATGTTTCTTCTCGAAATTCTCACGTTTCATGTTTATTCGATTCGGTTACCGTTAGACGTTTTATAAACAAGTCTTTGACTCGTGCTCTTTACATTCCACTTTTTCCCCTAGATACTACTTAGACGATTTAAGTGACCAACGGAAAAATATTGTGTGCCTATAAATTTTATTGGAGGATATACATTAAGACTTTTGACTTGACACCTATAGAACTAGGGAGCTCGGAACATATTCGTTAAAAAAAAAAAAAAAAAAAAAAAAAAAAAAAAAAAAATGTTTCCCCATCGTCTTGTATAGATTATTGTGAACCGAGTAATTTTCGGTTGGAAACCGATACCCTCTCCCTCGCATCCATGACCTCATGATTCCTTGCACGAATCCCGTGTGTATTCCAAAACGACCTCCGTTCCTGTTATCATCAATTGGGGGTTAAGGGAGACAATGTCTCCTGAGTCTTTTCCGAACTCGCAACGTTAGTTGTAAATCTCTCTTAGTACCATTCGATTTATCCAAGGCTCGTCCGTATCCATAAAACCTCCTAAACCACGTATGCAAACTTATCTAGACAAATCTGTTATCGTATTTATAGATGACATCTTAACTTATTCAAGTAAAGAAGGAAAACGAACAACATCACCATCTTACGCTCGAACTTTTGAGAAAAGAGCAACTCTATACCAAATTCTCCAAGTGAGAATTTCTGTTGAAAGAAGTCCAATTTTCTATACCATAATGTTAATGGTCAAGGCATTACAATCAATCTCGAAATCAAGCCACATGTAATCAGGAAACTCTCCCCACTCAGACTTGTATTCGTAAAATCTTAGATCTCGCCTGTTATCACCGAAGATTCATTTCTGACTTTTCTCGTGTTACACGACTTTTAAACTCGTTAACTCACTAAGGAAAAACTATAAACCTCTACGTGCCCGAATCTTGAGCGTGATTCTTCACACCAACATTTCTAGTTAAATTCGTTATCTTGCACGGAGAAGTCGAATACTAAATTGTGGATCCGATCAATTTTCTCGTCATCACGTACCACACTACATACCCCTGATATTTCACCATTACCGTCTGATATTACTGGAATTTAAGATGACACACAATCCAACGATACTTCACTCTTCTTTGACTTAACGCCCTTGTGTTTCTGATAATCGGCCAACTATTATGCAACCACGAACTATACAACTACGTGTACTATCTCGTTTCTCTTTCAGACTTCAACTTTTGACAACTAGAAGCACGTTATGGCAACCTCGAGATGTAAGCTCATCCTATTCAAAGTCCTCATTTCACTCCTATCCTCATCGCTCGCATTTCCGTTTAAGGAAACTCCTGGTAACATTTCTCCATGGATAGATAAACTCCTCATATTACATTAGTATTCGCCACGAGGGTGAATAGTCCTAACGAACATTTTTCGAACCCTAACTGACTTGTTCAAACATATCTTAAGAGATTCTATTCCAACACGGTGTATCTTCGTCATTTATCCTGTATCGAAATACTCGTTTCACTTCTAGCGTTACAAGAGACCTTGGGAAACCGCTTAGACACATGTACCGTGTATCTCTCACAAACCGACGAACCGAGCAAACGAACGATTTACATCCTGGAAAGACATGTTTCAAACTCGCATTATCGCTTTTAGTTGATCCCTCATACTACGATAGTTACCGTTCTTGTACTAACGCCGCACTTCCGAAACCCTATATGACCGCAAATGTCATACCCCTATTCGTTGGATCAACGCATGTGGCAAACAAACACCGAAATCTGAACTACATCAGGAAACAACAATTGAGATCATTCAAGTCCGAGAAGGGCTCGAGACGACCCGTAGTCGCCAAAAGAGTCATACCAAACTTAGATGAAAACCTCACAAATCCCAGTGTGTAACCGCGTAATATTGAGAAACCGCACCTTGGAAAGTTGTAATCCATTTTGGGAAATCGAGGAGGGTTATATTCGCAATATTTAACCTTTTGAAACTTTGGGGTGTATTGGAACCGCTCCCTACCGTTTAGAACTGCCGACTCAATTAAGTTTCCGTTTATCCTACATTTCGTGTAACAAACTTAGAAACGTGTCATGCGGAACAGGAATGTGCAATCCTTTTAGATGCACCAACTATTGATGACAAACTCCTCTTCATGGGAAAACTGATTGAAATCATGGATCGTGAAATCGAACTTCAATACAACGTAACACCCCGACTGTCCAGATTCGTGGAATGACCAAGATAGTACCTTCACTCATTCGTAGAGTTACTACTCTAAGTCTTGAGTAAGAGATATCGACTATTACTTCCATCTAAATTTCGGGACGAAATTTCTTTTGAGATGTGGATAATGTAACATCCCGCACTTTTCCGTTAAATTATTTTTAACGCCGTCTTTTTTTTTTAATAATACCCTTCGTATCTATATTCGTATCCTTTGTTAAGTAACGTTTTAAAAATTCTCGTTATCGGATTGTAATATCTCCCGTACTCCCGTGTAACTTAAAATAATTCGTTCGGTTATTTCTCGCACCCGATTCAAAGTTGAGGGACCAAACTCGCCAAAGGATCAAACCTTTGACTAGGTCAAAGGGTCAACTCTCCCTTTCATCCATTCATTTCACCTCCTCTTTCTTTTTACTACTTTCAAATCCTCTCAACATTCAACCACAAATTCATCATCTAAATCCGGATTAGGGAGCTAGCAACAAAACAAAATACATATTCGTGATCCCCTCTTCATCCTCTTCGATTTGATACCAACTTCATCACTTTTGGGTAACATTTCTAAAACACTAGATTTCTTTAAATTCGTGTTCTTGACTTAAAAGTGTGTTCATTAGTGTCTATGGCTCATTGTGATGTCGTGTATGTAATTTGTATGCTCGATTTGTTGTTTTTGGTGTAACTAGTTCATTATGAAAATTGCTTGCTAAATCTTTGATTTTGGATGACCAAATGTTGTTAGATTGTTAAAGTGCATGTTTTAAAAGTGTTACTAGCATCATTAGCTTCATGTTGATGTATAGGTTGATTAAGGAAACTTCATTAACATGATTATTGTTTTTGTGATACTTGACTAGGGTTTGATAAGCTTTAGATAAACTTTTGATGCGTTGAATGCTTGTTAACGTTATTGATAAGTGTTTAGTTGTATTACATGCTTCATTACCTTCGAAACGGCATATCATATGTATAAATTGGATTCCCGAGTCTTGAATTGCAAATTGATGAACTTGAAACTTGAAATGAACCTTTATTGATCACTTGACGGGATTTAGGTTATTGTATATGATGTTTTTGCTTGATGAAAAGTGCTTAGATGTGTTCCTTGTCGAAAGAGCTTTCCGATGATATAAAATACTTGTTCTAATTGTTAGCGGATCATAAAATGTGATTGTTTGATATTTGGTTCGTGCACTTAGAAAATGCAGCAAACAGGGCCGGGAAACCAACCAGGACGCCGTCCAAAAACTCAGGACGCCGTCCCACTTTTAAAACCTGGACGCCGTCTAGGAATGCAGGACGCCGTCCCACTCTTCAAAACGGGACGCCGTCCAGACATATGGGACGCCGTCCCAATAGCCTAAAACTGGCTGTTTGCTTAGCCATTTGACGAAAAATGTTTGGGATGTCCTAGACCCCCATTTCACATGATAATTGTTCTAACATGCTTATATATGATTAAAAACCTTAGAAAAATAGTTCGAGCCCCGACCCGAACATGTTGACTTTTCCGTTGACCTTGACCCGACCAAGTTTGACTTTTTGTCAAACTTAATCAAATACTTATGCAATCCTTCTAATATGATTCTTTACTTGTATCTTGCATGAAACTTGACAATTTGATTCACATGCTACTTAATCGAGTCGTAACGAGCCATAGGACTAATTGAACAACTTTGACCGATTGTGTTTACCGTTATTTGATACAACCTATATGTTTAGGTCAAGACTAGCTTTGTCTTCGCACGCGTTTACTTGTTGAAGTACTTTATTAACTTTCGCGCTCAAGGTGAGATCATAGTCCCACTTTTTAATCACTTTTATTCTTTACATCGTGGGCTGAGAAACACATACATTTCATACTTATTTACTTTTCATGCTTTTACATTGTGAACAAATACGAATACAAAGATGCATACGAGTTTGAACAAAAGTCCTCAATCCAATTATCATTAGTTCCACTTGCAGGGTGTAAGTGTAAGCGTGTAATTATGTTGTGTGGCCATACGGGTTTAACAAACCCTCATTCAGACGGTTCGCTACCGTTAGTGAATGAAATATAATTTCAACAATGTATAGTGTAAGTTCTAACACTAAATTCAAAATTCAGAGGGAAGATTCGGTTAAGCCTTGATAATTGGGTGCTCGTGATACAAATACTATTTTGGAATGTGAACGATTCTGGTTGAACAATTCTTAAAGAACCTTGTGGTTCAATACAATTTACTTGCTAAACCTATGATTTCACCAACGTTTTCGTTGACAGATTTCTATGTTTTTCTCAGGTCTTGCACGATATGTGATACATGCTTCCGCTCATTATTTGATACTTGCATTGGATGTCGAGTATACATGCATTTCATGGAGCGTCTTTTGACTTTACTTTAAACCGTGTCGCCTAGATTTCATTTGTACTTATAACCTTGTAACTTAACTTTTGGTTGAACAATTCTTGTAAACTTTGAAACAATCTTTATTTTGAAATGAAGGCGACATATTTTGGTCAAACGTTATCTTAAAGACTTATAATCAGGTAATGGGACCCACGTAGCCGACGCCGTCACTTGACGATTTGTCGGGGTCGCTACAATAGAAACTCAAGTTTTCATGATTACCGAATCTACTTGATTTGTGCTTAAAATTAATTAAGTGTTGTTCTGATTCCTTGTGTTATATAATTAACTTTGCATGATGGTTTTGTACTGTAATGAATATCATATGAATGTCATGTTTGTCAATTACTTGTTCATATTTGAAATAAATGATTTTTATAAGTTAGAAAAGACCGTAAAAATTATAAAACTTGAAAAATACAAAGGATTTCAAAGACAAATAAGAATAGAGATATGTGCTTTATGTTAAACATCTTGTGGTCTTCTATTTCTTATTTACACAGCTAAATGGCGTACAATCACTTTATCAACTCTGAAACCAACATTCCTTGCAACTACTGGACAGCAATACTAGAGAGGCATACACTGTGGCCTGCTCTAAGCTCCACTGCCAGTGTGCCTGTGACAGATCTGGAGCTACTAACAGAACTAATAGGTTTGTGGAAGCTACACAACCTACTGCTGCAAATCCAGATGGAACACAAGCTCATTTTGAATTTGAGCTAAGAGGAGTTCAAGGGATGAGGAAGATCTTTTAGCTTCCTCTTGTTCAAAATGCTCATGCTTTCCCTGCTACTCAGCAGATGATGTCTTCAATTTTTGATCTTAGTTATGTTGGAGCTACCAATGTTCCACCGGCTAAGTTTCAGAAGCAATACCTACACTCAAGGTGGTATGTGATCTACTCAATCATCAAAAGATGCTTGCTGATGACAATCAGTGGATCCGGCAGCTTCACTGTGCCAATGCTGAAATTGTTCTACTCTTTCACAAGAGTAGAGACTCCTGACTATGCAGAGTTTCTATGAGATTTGGTTCAGGCTCAAGTTGATAAGCCAAGGGGTTCATACATCCCTTGTCAAAGGTTTTTCTGTATCTTTATCTATGATGCTATAAATGATTGCAGAAAGGAAAATATATTTGTACCAGGTACACATGGATTACTAATGAAAAGATTTGGGGAGCTGAAGATGAATACCCTGATGGTATCAGACAATCAATTCACTGCGTCGATTCCAAATTGGCTTGTGAGGCTAGCTGCACCCCAAGATGCTCAAATGCGTTCATATTTTGAGGCTGTAGGAATACCTCTTCCAAACCCGGTACAACAAGAACAAGTTGAACCCGCCGCGGTTCTAGCCCCAGAGGTTGTAGAGGAACCTGTAGTACAACCACCTGGGCCAGCTAATCCTCCACTTAGGGTGAACCTCAAACATTCTAAGGTAGCACACCAAGCTCAACCCGTGAGGATCAGGGAACCTAGTTCACCTAGGATTGAACTAACCCTTTCAACTGTAGTGACCCGAACTTTTCCATGTTTATATATATTAAATGAAATTGATATTTACATGATTAAATGTTTCCAACATGTTAAGCAATCAAACTTGTTAATATTTGATTAATTGAAATAGGT
This sequence comes from Rutidosis leptorrhynchoides, assembly GCF_046630445.1. Lineage (NCBI taxonomy): Eukaryota > Viridiplantae > Streptophyta > Magnoliopsida > Asterales > Asteraceae > Rutidosis > Rutidosis leptorrhynchoides. Next base: position 304,322,579 of record NC_092336.1, on the reverse strand, counting down.
TTCATATAGACAATTGACCACTCAAATTGACCGGCGATTCACGAACGTTTCAAATTCGTAAAACTACATGATGTTATATATATAGACATATATATGGTTAACATGAGATTATGATAAGTAAGTATCTCACTAAGTATATTAACAATGAATGATATACATAAAAATGAGTTTATTGAATTAAGAAACTCGAAACGATATTTATAACGATTATCGTTATAACAACGTCTTACTAATTACCTATGAGTCATATTAATATATTGATACACTATGATAAATATAATAAATGATAAGTAAACATATCATTAAGTGTATTAATAATGAACTACTTATGTAAAAACAAGACTACTAACTTTAGGATTTCGAAAAGAGACATATATGTAACGATTATCGTTGTAACGACATTTAGATGTATATATATCATATTAAGATATATTAATACATCATAATATTATGACAATGAAATAATTTAACATCTCATTAGATATAATAAATAATGTGTTAACAACATTTAACAAGATCGTTAACTTAAAGGTTTCAAAACAACATTTACATGTAACGACTAACGATGACTTAACGACTCAGTTAAAATGTATATACATGTAGTGTTCTAATATGTATTCATACACTTTTGAAAGACTTCAAGACACTTATCAAAGTACTTCTACTTAACAAAAATGCTTACAATTACATCCTCATTCATTTTCACCAACAATTCTACTCGTATGCACTCGTATTTTTACTCGTACAATACACAGCTTCTAAACGTATTTACTATTGGTATATACACTCCAATGATCATCTCTTAGAAGCATATGTGAGTCACCTAACCATGTGGGAACCATAATATGGCAACTAGCATGAATGATTACACAAAATTACAAAATAATGGAGCCTTTATGAACACCTCATATTCACGTGAAGGAGTACACACACAAACACTTTCATTTTCAATTTTTCTTGAATCAAACTCATCTCTATCAAGTGTTCTTCCTTTGTTCTAAGTGTTCTTAATCATTTTCAACAAAATCTAGCTCAATCTAGTTCATAAATCCAAACATAAACCAAGATACAAAAGAATTACTCAAGAACACACCAACAACACTTCTAAGTTTGCTAGCTTGCTTTCAATCTTGCAAATCCATTTCAAGTGATCATCCAACCTTAAGAAATCTTTCTTATTTATAGTAAGATATCTCTTTAATACAAGGTAGTACTCATATTCAAACTTTGATTCAATTTCTATAACTATAACAATCTTATTTCGAGTGGAAATCTTACTTGAACTTGTTTTCGTGTTATGATTTTACTTCAAGAACTTTCAAGCCATCCAAGGATCCTTTGAAGCTAGATCTATTTTTCTCATTTCCAGTAGGTTTATCTACAAAACCTGAGGTAGTAATGATGTTCATAACATCATTCGATTCATATATATAAAACTACCTTATTCGAAGGTTTAAACATGTAATCACTAGAACATAGTTTAGTTAACTCTAAACTTGTTCACAAACAAAAGTAAATCCTTCTAACTTGACTTTTAAAATCAACTAGACACATGTTCTATATCTATATGATATGCTAACTTAATGATTTAAAACCTGAAAACACGAAAAATACCGTAAAACCAGATATACGCCGTCGTAGTAACACTGATAAACTTTGATTTAAAAGTTGTTCTTCTGGGAAAATGATTTTTCTTTTGAACATGAAACTATATCAAAAAATCACGGTTAAACTCAAAGTGGATGTATGTTTTCCAAAAATGGTCATCTAGACGTCGTTCTTTCGACTGAAATGACCACCTTTACAAAAATGACTTGTAATTTGTATTTCCAACTATAGACTTATAATCTTTCTGTTTAGTTTCATAAACGTAAGTTCAATATGAAATCATAGCAACTTGAATCACTCAAAACTGATTTAAAACGAAGAAGTTATGGGTAAAACAAGATTGGATAATTTTGCTTGTTGTAGCTACGTGAAAATTGGTAACAAATTTATATTAATCATATCCTATCTAACTTATATTGTATAATACATATATTCTAATATATTATGTAATCTTGGGATACCATAGACACGTATACAAATATTTTGACATATCATATCGACCCATATATATATATTATTTGGAACAACCATAGACACTCTATATGCAGTAATGTTTGAGTGAGCTATACAGGGTTGAGGTTGATTCTAAAAATATATATAATTTGAGTTGCGATCTTGCCTGAGATGTGTATACACTGGGTCGTGGATTGATTCAAGATAATATATATCGATTTATTTCTGTACATCTAACTGTGGACAACTAGTTGTAGATTACTAATGAGGACAGCTGACTTAATAAACTCAAATCATTAAAAAGTAATAAAAATGTTGTAAATATATTTTGAACATACTTTGATATATATTTACATATTTGTTATAGGTTCGTGAATCGACTAGTGGCCAAGTCTTACTTCCCGACGAAGTAAAAATCTGTGAAAGTGAGTTATACTCCCACTTTTTAATTCTAACATTTTTGGGATGTGAATACATGCAGTTTTATAAATGTTTTACAAAATAGACACAAGTACGTGAAACTACATTCTATGGTTGAATTATTAAACCGAATATGCCCCTTTTTAGTCTGGTAATCTAAGAATTAGGGAACAGACACCCTAATTGACGCGAATCCTAAAGATAAATCTATTGGACTCAACAAACCCCATCCAAAGTACCGGATGCTTTAGTACTTCGAATTTATCATGTTCGAAGGGAGTCCCGGAATGATAGGGGATATTCTATATGCATCTTGTTAAGGTCGGTTACCAGATGTTCACCATATGAATGATTTTTATCTCTATGTATGGGATGTATATTGAAATATTAAATCTTGTGGTCTATTATTACGATTTGATAAATATATAGGTTAAACCTATAACTCACCAACATTTTTGTTGACGTTTAAAGCATGTTTATTCTCATGTGATTATTAAGAGCTTCCGCTGTTGCATTCTAAAATATGGATAAGATTTGGTGTCAGCATGCCTGTATAATATTGTTTAAAACTGCATTAGAGATTTACTTTGTTGTAACATATTAATATTGTAAACCAATATGTATTGATAGTGTGTAAGTGTGATATTTTTAGATTATCATTTCTGGATAATCTAGGTGGTGTCCTTTTAACCTTGTTGATAAAATAAAGGTTATGGTTTATTTTAAAAACGAATGCAGTCTTTGAAAAACATCTCATATAGAGGTCAAAAACCTCACAACGAAATCAATTAGTATGGAATGTTTATAATCAATATGAACGGGACATTTCAGTTGGTATCTGAGCGTTGGTCTTAGAGAATCAGAAATTTGCATTAGTGTGTATTATCGAGTTTGTTAGGATACATTAGTGAGTCTGGACTTCGACCGTGTTTTTTGATAAAAACGATTGCTTAACACTTTTGTTGGAAACTATATATTATTAACATGTAAATATTATGTGATATATTAACCTCTTAATGTATTTGATATTGTGTGATAGATGTCTACTACTAGTACAAATCCCATCGACTCACCTAATAATAATGAAGAGTCGAATATATTTTGGGAAGATTCACAAATTCCCGAAGAGGAGGAACCGGAAGAGGAGGAACCGGAACAGGAGGAACCGGAAGAAGAAGAGGTTTCAGAGGAAGAAATATTGATACCTACAGTAAATCGGTTAAATAAAAGAAAATCCTCAACCAACGGACCAAAGTCAATAACGGTCAATGGTGTTTCCACCGAGGAAGGAAAATATTGGGAAGATTACCAATTTTTGATGAATCGGATCCCGATGAGGATTTCGATGATGTTATAGAAATTACCTCGACCCAATTTAATAAAGCAAAAGAAAATAACAAGGGAAAAAGTATAAAAATAGAGAAACTTGATTCCAACCCCGATGAACTTTATATGTATCGGCAACATCCGTATTTCCTAAAATGTAACAATAACTCGGGAACCTTTAAACCACCAGGTTTTTCTAAACCATTGTGGAAAACGACGGCTCGTATTAGAGGAACACCATATATACCTAGAAAATTAGAAAAACGAACCAAGTCAGAAGAAGAAGAAACCAGTGATTCAGATTAGAGGGTTGTAATCATATTGTGTATTATATGTATTATAGTGTGCTTGTACTTTTATGTAAAAATTGCTTGTATTCTTTGTTAATTATCTTTTACGAATCTAATCCTTGTCTATTTTACAGTATAAAAACAAAATGGACGTTAAGGGTAGACAACCGAATATTTTAGAAGACCTACCAGAGGATATGATTGAGGAAATCTTGTTTAGAGTCGGTCAGAATTCATCAGCATAATTAGTTATGGCGAAATTAACTTGTCAAACATTTGAAAGACTTTCCAGAAATGCCTTAGTTTATAAAAGGCTTTTCATTGATAGGTGGGGTATATCACATTGGGGAGACCGTAAGTTACGCCGTCTTTTTTTTAAAGCGTTAAATGCGGGAAACCCAAATGCAATTTTACGCTACGGATTAAGAACCTATTTTGACTCAACATATCCCAACATAGGATTTCACGAGTTTGAAAGAGCTTCTAACATGCAACATAAAGAAGCATGTTATGCTTACGGGTTAGTGATGTTCGCTTCTTACCAAAGTGAGAAAAAGAACATCGGATTACAACTTTTAAATGAAACCTTCCCACAAGTGACGGATTCTGTAGTTGGGGTGAGAAACAAGGTTTTTAGATTATTACGGGGCTGTTGGACATTACGAAACCCTCGTCCTTTGGACGACATTAGAACATGCTGCCTAGCCAATGGTCATAACGGTTACTTTCCACAAGACCAAGGATGGGAAGTCGTCTTAGTAAAACCAGAATGCATGACTTGTTTCTGGATTTTTGAATTACGTGTTTTTATTGCCTTTGCTGAACAACTTGCGTATTAAGTAGGATTTTTGTCACAACTATTTTGTATCATAGTGATTGTGTGCTATATTTCATGCTATATGTATAATAGCGGTATTGTAAGTGTGTAAATCTTTGTATAAAAGTTTGAATGCGAAATATTAGTATAATCAGTTTTTTCATATAGAATTGTAGTAGTTGAATTGTATATTAGCTACTAAGTATGAACTTAACGGGTAGGTACTACCCGAATGAAAACTATAAAACGCTAATATGAAGAAAAAGCTTTTATAAATGAGTTCATACTATGCTATGAAATACTATTGACTACTCTTAAAATTCTATATGATTAACTTAATTCTTTTGGGATATTTTTGAAGGAAATGGCAATGACGACTCGTCAGAATTTGAACATGAGCGAGGAAGACTTCCGTGTTTTCCTTGCAGCAAACATAGTCGCAGTATAGGCTGCGATGCAAAATAACAATAACTCTGGATCTAGCAGTGGAACTAATTCCACAAGAAATCGTGTAGGATGCTCCTACAAAGAATTCACTACCTGCAAACCTTTGGAATTTAATGGAACCGAAGGACCAATTGGAATGAAACGGTGGATCGAGAAAATCGAATCGGTGTTTGCAATAAGTAAGTGTACTGAAGAGGAAAAAGTTAAGTACGCTACGCATATCTTCACAGGTACTGCATTAACGTGGTGGAACACCTATCTTGAACAGGTAGGACAAAATGCTGCTTACACACTACCGTGGTCAGCATTTAAACAATTGATGAACGAGCAGTACTGTCCTAGAAACGAAATCAATAAGCTCAAGGTAGAGCTTAGAGAGTTACGAACACAAGGGTTCGACATTACCACATATGAACGACGATTCACAGAGTTGTGCCTATTGTGTCCGGGAATGTTCGAAGATGAAGAAGAGAAGATCGACGCGTTTATAAAAGGGTTACCAGTAAGGATTCAAGAAGATGTGAGTTCACACGAGCCCACTTCCATATAAAAGGCAAGTCGAATGGCTCATAAACTCATAAATCAGATTGAGGGAAGAATTAAAGAGCAGGCGGCCGAAGAAGCCAACACGAAACAACTCAAGAGGAAGTGGGAGGAAAACGATGACAAGAATTAGCAGTACAACAACAATAACAATTACAACCACAATCGCAACAACTATCCCAACAACCGCAACAACAATCGCAACAATAACCTCAATCTTAACAATAACTACAACAAACGTCCCAACAACAACAACTACTACAACAACCGTTTCAACAACAATAATAATCCCAACAACCTCAATAACAACAATGGCAACAAAAACCAAAAATACCAAAGGTGTGAAGAGTACCATCCGAATGTGTTTTGCACAACATTTTGCACCAAGTGTAAGAGAAGTGGTCATGGCGCGGCAAAATGTGAGGTTTACGGACCAAAGAACAACAAAAATAAATAAATAAATAATGTCGGAACAAATAATGCCGCCTTTGTTTGTTATAAATATGGAAAAATGGGCCACATTATTAGAAATTGCCCAAACCAAGGGAATACTAATGGGCAAGGCCGCAGAAGAGTTTTCAATATTAATGCGGCAGAAGCACAGGAAGACCCGGAGCTTGTTACGGGTACGTTTCTTATTGACGATAAATCTGCTTATGTTTTATTTGATTAGGGTGCGGATAGAAGCTATATGAGTATAGATATTTGTACTAAATTAAGTTGCCCATTGACGCCTTTGGATAGTAAATTTTTACTCGAATTAGCAAACGGTAAATTAATTTTAGCAGATAATATATGTCGGGATAGAGAAATTAAACTGGGGGATGAAACGTTTAAAATTGATTTAATACTAGTAGAGTTAGGGAGTTTTGATGTAATAATTGGCATGGACTGGTTGAAAAAGGTGAGAGCAGAGGTCGTTTGTTACAAAAATGCGATTCGCATTATGCGTGAAAAAGGAAAACATTTAATGGTGTATGGAGAAAAGAATAACGCGAAATTAAATCTTATTAGTAGTATGAAGGCGCAAAAACTAATAAGAAAAGGTTGTTACATCATTCTAGCACACATCGAGGAAGTTAAACCTGAAGAAAAGAACATCAGTGATGTTCCCGTCGCAAAAGAATTTCCCGATGTATTTCCGAAAGAATTACCTGGATTACCCCCACATCGATTCATTGAATTTCAAATAGACCTTGTATCAGGAGCTGCACCAATAGCTCGTGCTCCATACAGACTCGTACCCAGCGAAACGAAAGAATTACAAAGTCAGTTACAGGAACTTTTAGAGCGTGGTTTCATTCGACCAAGTACATCACCATGGGGAGCTCCTGTTCTGTTTGTCAAGAAGAAAGATGGTACATTCAGGTTGTGTATCGACTACCGAGAGTTGAACAAACTTACCATCAAGAACCGCTACCCACTACTGAGAATAGACGACTTATTTGATCAACTACAAGGCTCGTCGGTTTATTCGAAGATTGATTTACGTTCTGGGTATCATCAAATGCGGGTGAAGGAGGAGGATATTTCAAAGACTGTTTTTAGGACGCGTTACGGTCATTACGAGTTTATGGTTATGCCGTTTGGGTTGGCTAACGCACCAGCTGTGTTCATGGAACTCATGAACCGAGTGTGTGGACCATATCTTGACAAGTTTGTATTTGTTTTCATCGATGACATACTTATTTACTCAAAGAAGGACCAAGAGAACAAAGAACATTTGAGAAAAGTGCTAGAGTTGTTAAGAAAAGAAAAAATGTACGCTAAGTTTTCAAAGTGTGCATTTTGGTTGGAAGAAGTTCAATTCCTCGGTCATATAGTGAACAAAGAAGGTATTCAAGTGGATCCAGCAAAGATTGAAACTGTTGAAAAGTGGGAAACCCCGAAATCAATTGAACCTAGCAAAGAAGAAATACCCGCACTTATTTCCAGAAGAAATCAATTGATTTACGTTCTGGGTATCATCAATTGATTTCGGGGTTTCCCACTTTTTAACGGTTTCAATCTTTGCTGGATCTACCTGAATAACTTCTTTGTTCACTATATGACCGAGGAATTAAACTTCTTCCAACCAAAATGCACACTTTGAAAACTTAGCGTACAGTTTTTCTTTCCTTAACAACTCTAGCACTTTTCTCAAATGTTTTCATTCTCTTGGTCCTTCTTTGAGTAAATAAGTATGTCATCGATGAAAACAATGACAAACTTGTCAAGGTATGGTCCACACACTCGGTTCATGAGTTCCATGAACACAGCTGGTGCGTTAGTCAACCCAAACGGCATACCCATAAACTCGTAATGACCGTAACACGTCCTAAAAGCAGTCTTTGAAATATCCTCCTCCTTCACCTGCATTTGATGATACCCAGAACGTAAATCAATCTTCGAATAAACCGACGAGCCTTGTAGTTGATCAAATAAGGTGTCTATTCTCGGTAGTAGGTAGCGGTTCTTGATGGTAAGTTTGTTCAACTCTCGGTAGTTGATACACAACCTGAATGTACCATCTTTCTTCTTGACAAACAGAACAGGAGCTCCCCATGGTGATGTACTTGGTCGAATGAAACCACGCTCTAAAAGTTCATGTAACTGACTTTGTAATTCTTTCATTTCACTGGGTGCGAGTCTGTATGGAGCACGAGCTATTGGTGCAGCTCCTGGTACAAGGTCTATTTGAAATTCAACGAATCGATGTGGGGGTAATCCCGGTAATTCTTTCGGAAATACATCGGGAAATTCTTTTACGACAGGAACATCACTGATGTTCTTTTCTTCAGGTTTAACTTCCTTGATGTGTGCTAGAATGACGTAACAACCTTTTCTTATTAGTTTCTGAGCCTTCAAACTACTAATAAGATTTAATTTCGTATTGTTCTTCTCTCCGTACACCATTAAAGGTTTTCCCTTTTCACGCATAATGCGAATCGCATTTTTGTAACAAACGACCTCTGCTCTCACCTTTTTCAACTAGTCCATACCAATTATTACATCAAAACTCCCTAACTCGACTGGTATTAAATCAATTGTAAACGTTTCATTCCCCGGTTTAATTTCTCTATCCCGACATATATTATCTACTGAAATTAATTTACCGTTTACTAATTCGAGTAAAAATTTACTATCCAAATGCGTCAATGGGCAACTTAACTTAGCACAAAAATCTCTACTCATATAGCTTCTATGCGCACCCGAATCAAATAAAACATAAGCAGATTTATTATCAATAAGAAACGTACCCGTAACAAGCTCCGGGTCTTCCTGAGCTTCTGCCGTATTAATATTGAAAACTCTTCCGCGGCCCTGCCCATTAGTATTCCCTTGATTCGGGTAATTACTTCTAATGTGGCCCGGTTTTCCACATCCATAACAAACAAAGGCGGCATTACTTGTTTCGCCACTATTTGTTCCTTTAGTTCTGTTAAACTTTGGTCCGTAGACCTCACACTTTTTCGCACCATGGCCAGTTCTTTTACACTTGGTGCAAAATGTCATACAGAACCCATTCTAGTGGCACTCTTCACACCTTTGGCATTTTTGGTTTTTGTTGTCGTTGTTGTTATTGAGGTTTTTGTTGGGATTGTTATTGTTGTTGGAACGGTTGTTGTAGTCGTTGTTGTTGTTGGGATGTTTGTTGTAGTTAATGTTGGGATTGCGGTTATTGTTGCGATTGTTGTTGCGGTTGTAGTTGTAATTGTTGTTGTTGTTGTATTGGTGACCCTTGTCACTGGTTTCTTCCCACTTTCTCTTGAGTTGTTTCGTGTTGGCTTCTTCAGCCGCCTGCTCTTTAATTATTCCCTCAATCTAATTTATGAGTTTATGAGCCATTCGACTTGCCTTTTGTATAGAAGCGGGCTCGTGTGAACTCACATCTTCTTGAATCCTTAATGGTAACCCTTTTATAAACGCGTCGATCTTCTCTTCTTCATCTTCGAACGTTCCTGGACATAATAGGCACAACTCTGTGAATCGTCGTTCATATGTGGTAATGTCGAACCCTTGTGTTCGTAACTCTCTAAGCTCTACCTTGAGCTTATTGACTTCGTTTTAAGATGATACTGCTCGTTCATTAATTGCTGGAATGCCGACCACGGTAGTGCGTAAGCAGCATTTATTCCTACCTGTTCAAGATAGATGTTCCACCACGTTAACGCAGTACTGTGAAGGTATGCGTAGCATACTTAACTTTATCCTCTTCAGTACACTTACTTATGGCAAACACCCATTCGACTTTCTCGGTCCACCGTTTCAATCCAATTGGTCCTTCAGTTCCATCAAATTCCAAAGGTTTGCAGGCAGTGAATTCTTTGTAGGAGCATCCTACACGATTTCTTGTGGAATTAGTTCCACTGCCAGATCCTTAGTTATTGTTATTTTGCATCGTAGCCTGTACTACGGCTATGTTTGCTGCAAGGAAAACACGGAAGTCTTCCTCGCTCATGTTCAAATTCTGACGAGTCGCCGGTGCCATTTCCTTCAAAAATAGCCAAAAGAATTAAGTTAATCATATAGAATTTAAGAGTAGTCAATAGTATCTCGTAGCATTATATGAAATTATTTATAAAAGCTTTTTCTTCATATTAGCATTTTATAGTTTTAATTCGGGTAGTACCCACCCGTTAAGTTCATACTTACTAGCTACTATACAACTCAACTACTACGCTTCTATATGAAAAACTTATTACAATAATATTTCGCGTTCAAACCTTTATACATTATTTTACAAACTTACAATACCACTATTATACATATAGGATGAAATATAGCACATAATATCTTTGCTACTCAGCAGCTATAAATGCAATTCTAGTTAATCCGCAAGTTGTTCAGTAAAAGAAATAAAGACACGTAATTCATAAGTCCAGAAACAAGTCATGCATTCAGGTTTTACTAAGACGACATCCCATCCTTGGTCTTGTGGAAAGTAACCGTTATGACCATTGGCTAGGCAGCATGTTGTAATGTCATCAAAAGGACGAGGGTTTCGTAATGTCCAACAGCCTCGCAATAATCTAAAAACCTTGTTTCTCACCCCAACTACTGAATTTCGTCACTTGTGGGAAGGTTTTATTTAAAAGTTGTAACCCGATATTCTTTTTCTCACTTTGTAAGAAGCGAATATTTCTAACCCATAAGTATAACATGCTTCTTTATGTTGCATGTTAGAAGCACTTTCTAACTCACGAAATCCTATGTTGGGATATGTTGAGTCAAAATAGGTTCTTAACCCGTAGCGTAAAATTGCATTTGGGTTCCCCGCATTTAACGCTTTAAAGAAAACACAGCGTAACTTACAGTCTCCCCAATGTGATATTCCCCACCTATCAAAGGAAAGCCTTTTATAAACTAAGGCATTTCTGGAAAGTCTTTCAAATGTTTGACAAGTTAATTTTGCCATAACTAAATGTGCTGATGAATTCCGACCGACTCTAGACAAGATTTCCTCAATCATATCCTCTGGTAGGTCTTCTAAAATATTTGGTTGTCTACCCTTAACGTCCATTTTGTTTTTATACTGTAAAATAGACAAGGATTAGATTCGTAAAAGATAATTAATAAACAATACAAGCAATTTTTACACAACATGATTACAACCCTCTAATCTGAATCACTTGTTTCTTCTTCTTCGGATTTGGTTCGTTTTCCTAATTTTCTAGGGATATATGGTGCTCCTCTAATACGAGCCGTCGTTTTCCACAATGGTTTAGAAAAACCTAGTGGTTTAGAGGTTTCCGGGTTATTGTTACAATTTAGAAAATACGGACGTTGCCGATACATATAAAGTTCATCGGGGTTGGAATCAGGTTTCTCTATTTTTATATCTTTTCCCTTATTATTTTCTTTTGCCATATTAAATTGGGTCGAGGTAATTTCTATAACATCATCGGAATCTTCATCGGGATCCGATTCATCAGAAAATTGGTAATCTTTCCAATATTTTGCTTCCTCGGCGGAAACACCATTGACCATTTTTAACATTGGTCCATTGGTTGATGATTTTCTTTTATTTAATCGATTTACTGTAGGTATCAATATTTCTTCCTTCGAAACCTCTTCTTCTTCTTCCGGTTCCTCCTCTTCCGGTTCCTCCTCTTCTGATTCCTCTTCTTTCGGTTCCTCTTCTTTCGATTCCTCTTCTTCCGGTTCCTCTTCTGGAATTTGTGAATCTTCGCAAATTATATTCGACTCTTCATTATTATTAGGTGAGTCAATGGAATTTGTACTAGTGGTAGACATCTATCACACAATATCAAACACATTAAGAGATTAATATATCACATAATATTTACATGTTAATAATATATAGTTTCCAACAAAAGTGTTAAGCAATCGTTTTTAAAGAAAACACTGTCGAAGTCCAGACTCACTAATGTATCCTAACAAACTCGATAAGACATACTAATGTAAATTTCTGGTTCTCTAAGACCAACGCTCTGATACCAACTGAAATGTCCCGTTCATATTGATTATAAACGTTCCATATTAATTGATTTCGTCGCGAGGTTTTGACCTCTATATGAGACGCTTTTCAAAGACTGCATTCATTTTTAAAACAACCATAACCTTTATTTTATCGATAAAGGTTTAAAAAGCATTACGTAAGATTATCAAATAATGATAATCTAAAATATACCGTTTACACACGACCATTACATAATGGTTTACAATAAGAATATATTACATCAAAAATAAGTTTCTTGAATGCAGTTTTTACATAATATCATACAAGCATAGACTCTAAATCTTGTAATTATTTTAGTATGCAACAGCGGAAGCTCTTAATAATCACCTGAGAATAAACATGCTTAAAACGTCAACAAAAATGTTGGTGAGTTATAGGTTTAACCTATATATTATCAAATCATAGTAATAGACCACAAGATTTCATATTTCAATATACATCCCATACATAGAGATAAAAATCATTCATATGGTGAACACCTTGTAACCGACATTAACAAGATGCATATAGAATATCCCCATCATTCCAGGACACCCATCGGACATGATAAAATCGAAGTACTAAAGCATTCCAAATTCCAGAATGGGGCTTGTTGGGCCCGATAGATCTATCTTTAGTATTAGCGTCAATTTGGGGGTCTGTTCCCAAATGCTTAGGCTACCAAGCTAAAAAGGGGCATATTCGGCTTCGATCACTCACCCATATAATGTAGTTTCATTTACTTGTGTCTATTTCGTAAAACATTTATAAAATTGCATGTATTCTCATCCCAAAATATTAGATTTTAAAAGTGGGACTAAAACTCACTTTCACAGATTTTAACTTCGTCGGGAAGTAAGATTTGGCCACTGGTCGATTCACGAACCTATAACAAATATGTACATATATATCAAAGTATGTTCAAAATATAATTACAACATTTTTAATACGTTTTATTGTTTTAAGTTTATTAAGTCAGCTGTCCTCGTTAGTAACTTACAAGTAGTTTTCCATAGTTAGATGTACAGAAATAAATTGATATATATTATCTTGACCCAATCCACGACCCAGTGTATACACGTCTTAGGCTAGATCTCAACTCAAAGTATATATATTTGGAATCAACCTCAACCCTATATAGCTAACTCCAACATTACTGCATATAGAGTGTCTATGGTTGTTCCAAATAATATATATATATATATGTATATATATATATATATATATATATATATATATATATATATATATATATATATATATATGGGTTGATATGATATGTCAAAACATTTGCATACGTGTCTATGGTATCTCAAGATTACATAATATATTAGAATACATGTATAATACAATATAAGTTAGCTAGGATATATAATTAATATAGATTTGTTAAAATGTTTCCCGTAGCTACAACAATAAAAAAAATATACAATCTTGTTTTACCCATAACTTATTCGTTTTAAATCCATTTTGAGTGAATCAAATTGCTATAGTTTCATATTGAACTCTATTTTATGAATCTAAACAGAAAAAGTATAGGTTTTGTTAGGACCCCGAAGTTGTATAGTGTTAATGTGAAACATGCTTAAATGAAGGTTCATTAGAAGAGAGCTATATAAGGAACCAAAGTAGTCCTAATTAGATAGCCATTGTATTGTAACTGAGTTCTAGAAGCTGTGAAATGTAAATTGTACCGATTCTCTCTCATACAGAATCTCCTTCTTACTTACCGAATCTCATTATATCTTATCATTACTCTCAATCTCAACATGATCTGACCTATCATTTGGTATCAGAGCTTCCAGGGAGTGATTCTACATCACTATATCGATCCAGAGATTGTAGATTATAGAATCTGAATACTCTCAGTAGAATTGAATCAGATTCGGTATTATCGAATTTGATAATCAGACGTTCAAATTTTTATGATAAGTTCAGCGAAGGTGTATTAGGTCTATTAGAAAGAGTTTCGATTATAATTACAGCTTTTTAACTTCAATTATGGAGAATCAAGTTGATTTTTAGAGTTCGTGGCTAAAACTCTCGGTATTGCTTAATTCAAGCTTGATTCTGGATTTTTGTGAAGATTTAAAGATTCAGTTGTGTTCGTGAGGTGTTAATTCACATTTCTGACGGTTTAATTTCTTCATTTCTTTAAGTTTTGAAGATTTGATCAACACTCGGTATCGTAACTGTCATACCGAGTCTGCTTCATTACTGGAAATTCATCTTAAGTGTTGCAGATTGTTGTGTGTTTGTGATTCTATCACATTCAGTTTGATTATACGCAGCTAATTGGTGTGGTTTGAGAAAGGATTCTGTTACATTTCTAAGTTTTAAACTTAGACTCGGTATTGTCAACTGCTACAGTTGACATTCGGTATCCTGAATCTTCGGTATCATTGATATTCTGTTTGTTACTAACTTGTTTTCTTGTGCAGCAAGGTTACCGAATCTAATTCAAAGGAATTGGATTGTGTTTAAACATAATAGCTTACATAATTTGACTACCGAGTCATTTACCGAACCAGAATCTCTGTTTCATTTAATTCTTTAGTTTTAAGTGTTCTGAGGCTTCAAGTTGTGTGGTTACCGAATTCATACCGAATCTGGGTGTATTAATTGTGATTCTTATTAGTTTCTGATACAGAATCTGGTTTACCGAATCTATACTGAATCTGCTACAGTACCAAACCACTTATCGAGTCTGCTACAGTACCGAATCTTTACTGAATCTGTCATTCTTGTTAGATTTTGTACTGAACCTTGATCCTAGATTGTGTTTAATACCGAATTCATACCGAATCTACCTCAATTTAAAATGTCTACTCTAGATACTCTTATCATTGGATCAGATTCCCGACCTCCAGTGTTGTTTGATGGCAAGTACACTCAGTGGCTTCATCGTATCACTCAGTACATAGACTATAAGGGTGAGAAAGCTAAACACATATGGGCTTCTTTGAGAGATGGTCCAGTTACAGAGTTTCATCCTAATACTGGTATGCCAATTCCAGTCTATGAACTTTCTGGTGATAAACGTGAAAGAGCTCAGGGTGACATAGAGGCTAAGAATATTGTCATGCAAGCTATCCCATATGAGCTATTTGAAAATGTTGATAGCAACGCTACTGCAAAAGATATATGGGATGAGATCAAATGACAACAAGAAGGTTATGACATGTCAGACGTTACTAAATTAAATAAGGCTCTTGGATTGTATGAAGATTTCAAGCAGGAACCAGAAGAACTACTCAAGGATACCTACAGTCGTTTCAATGGTGTTCTTAATGAGTTGAAAAGGTGTAAGATTGTAAAGGTGAATACAGAAGTCAACATGAAATTCCTCAAAAAGCTCAATGTTGATTGGCTTCCCTATGGAACCATTGTTCGATCAACCAAAGAGATTGACAAGATGACAATTCATGAGCTTGTTAGAGTTCTTATGCATTATGAACCTAAAGTGTCTAAACTTCAAGATGGAAGGAAAGAGGTGTCTCTAAGTGATCCTCTTGCTTTAATTGCCAAAAGGAAGAGCAAATCATCTACTTCTTCTAAAAGTTTATCCAAGAAAGTTCTTGTTGAAGAATCTTCTGATTCTGATGACTTGAATCTTTCTGATATTGATGATTCTCATCTTGACTTAGTCAAAATGGCTGCCATGTTCACTAAAGCCTTGAACAAACACAAACTCAAAGGCAAATCAAGCAATCAATGCAAAAACTAATCTTCTTCCTCCTACTACAAGAAACCTGATCAATCCAAACAACAACGTGCTGATGATTCCAAGAAGGAAGATTCAATCTGTTTCAATTGTGGTAAAGCTGGGCATTACTCTCGGGAATGCAAGATGCCTAAGAAAAAGGATGCTTCTTACTACAAGAAGAAAATGTTGATGGCAAAGATTGTGGAAACTGGAGGAGAGCTGAAACCGGTTGATGATACTTGGTTTAACTGGACTGATAAATCAGATTCAGAGGTGGATCATGCAAATGTTTGCAAAGTGACTAAGCTCATAAAGGCTAAAGAAGCGTTGGAGAATTCTGACTCAACATCTGACGATGATGAGGTACAATCAACTGAAATCTCACCTGATTTTATAAAAATGCAAAATGACTTGATGAAGAATCCGGTCTCAATGTCAAAAGAAGTCAAAGGCTTAAAATCTAAAAACAAGGTTTTAAAAGATAAAATCAAACTTTCTGAGACCAAACCATCTTCATCCAAATTACAATCGGAATTGCAAAAGTTGACCGTACAACTCAGCTCCACGGAAACTGAGTTGGAAGATCTTAAAAAATCAATTCATCCGATTAAAGTCGAAAGGACAGATTATCGTCTAAAATCAGAACGACTTGCAAAAAAAGTTCAATTTTTAGAAAAAAGATCTTTCGGATTTGAAAAACCAACATGAACCCACACTTTTAAAGCTAAACAAGAAAATCATTCAATTGGAAAACACCATAATTGAAAAGAACACTGAAATTTCTTCGTTGTCAAAAGAGTCTTTTCAAATGAAAGCACAACTTGCTCGATATGAGGAGAAACTCTATCGAACAGAGAAATCCAAAGTTATCATGGATATGGAACTTTTAAAACAAACGATTTTTATGAATAGACCAAAAACGAGTTATGGTGAAAAGTGGGGGTTGGGTTATGAAGATCCTAAAGTTTTAGACGATGCTTCCAAAAAGATTCCAGGATTATATCATTCTGATTACTTTCAAGCTGGTTTACCATCACATTTTGTGCATGCTTCTGATGCTGATTTTGATGATATTATTGTTAATCGCAAATCTAGAAAATACCATCAAATTAGCTTAATGTATGAGAAAATTAATGCTAAAATGGGTAAATCAAATTCTGATTTCTTGAAGGAACTTGTTGAAACTGAAAAGAATGTGCACAATGCTAATTATGTACCTACACGTAGATTGGTTTACATTCCTACACTCATGCTTGAAAAATACATTTTAATGCTTGAGAATGAAGTATTTAACAAACCTAGTTCTAGCATTGTTAACATAGATGAGGTGTTTGATGAACCCACTTTTGATGTGAAACCAATTCTACCTGCTTTACCTGCATGTTACATAATGTTTTCCGTGAAGACCTAGCACATGAACTAACTGTCTTCTTTGAGACAGAATCTCTAGGTCAAAATTCTTTAGATGAAAAAGTAGAACCTCATAATGAACCGATCATTGAACATTTGATAGATTTTAAAAGTTAACTTGATCCTTTGTATGATTATTATTTGCATTTACCTTCTGTACGTAATTTGAATCGTATAGTAGCTCAACTAGAACAGGAGAATATTGACTTGCAACTTAAGGGCCAATCATTAGAACAAATGATTGCTTTGTGTGATAAATTGCCTTCACTACCTAAGAAAGAATGTACTTATGCTTTTAAGGAGGGTGAAGTGATAGTCTGCTGAAGAATTATGTCTTGAGATTAAAAGCTTAAAACAAAAGATAATTCAATTGAAACAGGCTAACACACTTAAGCAATCGTCTAATGTTGCAACCAATGTGCTTGAATGTATGGGAGGGATTACTAAGAAAGGGAAGGGAACAACAACATCTAAGGATGTAAAACCCATTACTATTCTTAAAAATCCTCTACGTTCTCAATTTGGTAATCGTGGTTCAAAAGTTATTTCTACAACTCAATATGTTATCAAACAGGTTCATTCTTCCGATGGTTCTATGTCAACTGAAAAGATTCCTTTGATTCCAATGTCAAAAACTTCAAAAGCGAGTCTTTTAACGACATCAGTTAAGTCCACACAACACACAAGTCCTAAACCTGATTTAAGTGAGTATGATTCAAAAGAACGTAAAATCAAATTGGAAATTTTGCAAAATCAATCATCTCATGTGTCAACTGAAAAGTTTGGACGTCTAACTAACAGAGGTGTTTTTCGTGTCATAGGTTATAATCCAAACTTGACTTACAAATCTGTATGGGTTCCTAAGTCCACGACTAAGAATGTAGCAACCAAACCAACGCAATCTGCTAGTCGGCCTAGGAAATCATCACATGTTTTTCAATTTTTGTATGTGAACAAAACATCTACTTGGAATAATTTGTGTGTTAAGACTTCTGATAATGATGTAAAACTTGATATTGCGTATGATGCTTCATGTAATGTGGTTTTAAATGATGCTTTGTTGTCTAAATTGCATGTTGCTTTACGTGATTATTTTGTTGTTTATCCAAAGTTTATTGTTGGTACTAACCGTAGAGGACCCAAGAAACTTTGGGTACCTAAACTCTAGGAAATTCACATTTACAGGGTTTCGACGTCTGTATTTGGTATATCGATTCTGGTTGTTCTCGACACATGACGGGCGATAAATCCTTGCTTGTCAACTTCATTGACAAATTCCTAGGAACGGTTACATTTGGAAATAATGAGATTGTAGCGATAACGGGTTATGGATATTATGTGCAAAATGGCATAACAATCAAACGGGTTTCATATGTTGAGGGTTTGGGGTGCAGTTTATTTAGTGTGAGTCAATTCTGCGATGGAGATCTCAAAGTTCTGTTTGAACGTCGACAATGCTCGGTGCAATCCACCGAAGGAACTGATCTTCTTGTTGGAAAACGTTGTGCTTCGCTATATACTATTGACCTCATTGATGCACCATCACATGCAACCATGTGTTTGGCTACTCGTTCTACTAAAGAAAATTCCTGGTTATGGCATCATCGGATGTCACATCTGAATTACAAGGGAATCAATCGACTAGTCTCTAAAGACTTAGTTGATGGTATTCCAACCTTTCAATATGATAAGCATCATGTGTGTCCATCATGTGCGATGGGTAAGCTGAAACGGACTAATCATCCGCTTAAGCAAAACCCGAGTACTTCATAGTCCTTGCAATTATTGCATATGGACTTATATGGACCCATGCGTATTTCTAGCCTTGGTGGCAAGAAACATGTGCTTGCCATTATCATTGAGTTCATTAAAAAGACTCAACGCTCTTTTAACAAACATGTTAAGAGCATTCAAACTGATAATGGGACGGAATTTAAGAATGACCCGCTTGATAGTTATTTGAGAGACCAAGGCATTGAACATCAGTTCTCTGCTGCTCGAACCCCCCAATAGAATGGAGTAGTCGAGCGACGTAATTGTACGTTGTGCGAAGCAGCTCGAACGATGATTGCTTACTCCAAACTACCTCCAAAAATGTGGGGGAGGCCATCTCAACTGCATGCTATACCCAAAATCGTTGTATTGTTAATAAATGTTTTGATAAAACTCCATATGAGTTACTATATGGTAGACGCCCGAATGTCAAATATTTTAGTATTTTTGGTTGTATATGCTATGTGCTTAACGATTTTGACAGCCTTGGAAAGTTTGATCCTCCTGGCGATCAGGCCATATTTCTTGGTTATTCTTCGAACAAAGTTGCTTATCGTGTATATCACAAATGGACAAAGACGATTAAAGAAAGCATAAATGTCAAGTTCGATGAATTTTCGGGAATGGCTTTTGAACAACTCAGTTCAAAACCCGATCCTAACCTGACTACTACTTCTTCCGCGCAAAACTCAATTTTATTGAAGGAGGGTGTTCCTCCGGTTAAACAGAGGAACTAGATATCTTGTTTGATAGTCTTTATGCTCTTCAACGGAATTCAAATGTTCATGCCGTACTGGTTACACCATCACATTCAACTACTGTGGAGACTCAACAAAGTCTTTTTGATGAAGATACAACACCAACTAATTCACCTGTTGCTTCTTCATCCTCCCTCTCACCTCCTGTTACAGCTAATCTTGAACCAATTCAAGATTCATCAGTTGATACAACTCCAGTTGTTTCTCCAAATTTTTACTTGCATCCATTAGACAGTGTTACATCAGATCAAGCGGATCAAGGCTCAACGTCAACAACGGTTGATGTTCCAATGGATACCACTGATGTACAACCTCTTCCACATAACAGATGGACTAAAAGTCATCCAATAGATCTTATTATTGGTGATGCATCTGCTCCAGTCTCAACTCGAAGGGCTACTCGGAACATGTGTCTATACACTGCCTTTCTTAGTAAGATTGAACCAACCACGGTTGCTCAAGCTTTACTGGATCCGAACTGGGTAATTGCAATGCAAGAAGAGATCAATCAATTTGAACGGTTGAAAGTGTGGCGATTAGTTCCATGACTAACGGGTCAACGACCAATAGGAGTTAAGTGGATTTTTAAGAACAAGAAGGATTCTGATGGAATTGTGGTTCAAAATAAGGCACGTCTTGTGGCCAAGGGATATCGACAACAAGAGGGTATTGATTATGACGAGACATTTGCTCCGGTTGCTAGGATTGAGGCTATTCGTCTTTTTCTTGCATTTGCTTCTCATATGAAGTTTACGGTGTTTCAAACGGATGTCAAAACTGTTTTTATGAACAGTCATCTTCAAGAGGAAGTCTATGTCGATTAACCAGAAGGCTTTGTCG
Source organism: Rutidosis leptorrhynchoides (assembly GCF_046630445.1). Classification (NCBI taxonomy): domain Eukaryota; kingdom Viridiplantae; phylum Streptophyta; class Magnoliopsida; order Asterales; family Asteraceae; genus Rutidosis; species Rutidosis leptorrhynchoides. The sequence continues at coordinate 304,301,746 of NC_092336.1, read as the reverse complement.
ATCTCATTCATCCAAACCACGTATACTACTTGGAAAAAGCTTTGTATGGTCTAAAGTAAGCACCGCGTGCATGGTACGAGTCCTTAACAAAGTATTTGCTAGACAATGGCTTCTCTCGTGGAACGATTGATACAACGCTATTCATCCGTAAAAACGACGGTCACATACTCTTGGTTCAAATTTATGTTGATGACATTTTTTTTGGTTCCATGTCCCCGGCCTTATGCAAAGAATTTGGCGACCTTATGGACAACAAATTCGAAATGAGCATGCTTGACCAGTTAAATTTCTTTTTGGGGTTACAAGTAAAGCAATTAGCACACGAGATTTTTATCAGTCAAACAAAGTATATCAATGATATGCTAAAACGTTTTAAAATGACTGCTTTAAAACCAATGACAACCCCAATGAGGACTTTACTGGATGCTGATACTAATGGGCAACCCTTTGACATTACGCTTTATCGAAGCATGGTTGGTTCTTTAATGTATCTGACTGCAAGTCGACCAAACATTATACTTGTTGTAACTGTGTGTGCCCGATTTCAGTCAAACCCTAAGAAATCTCATTCCAAAGCGGTTGTTAGGATTTTTCAGTACCTTAAAGGTACACCTAACCTTGGGATCTGGTATCCTCATGGATCCGATTTCAATCTCACTGCTTATACTGATGCAGATTATGGCGGTTGCCATGTTAATAGAAAGAGCACATCTGGATCAATTCAGATGTTAGAGAATAGGCTAGTTAGTTGGTCATCCAAAAAGCAGAACTGTGTATCTTTATCAACAGCTGAGTCTGAGTACATTACTGCAGCTCACTGTTGTTCACAAGTTTTGTGGATGCAAATTCAACTTTTGGACTATGGCTTTCAGATTTCTAAGACCCTGATTTACTGTGATTCACAAAGTGCTATTGCAATAACTAGCAACCCGATTCAGCATTCTAAGACTAAACACATTGATATTCGTTAACATTTTATTAAGGACCATGTAGAGAAAGGGGATGTAGAGCTATACTTTATGCCTACCAAAGTGCAATTAGCTGATATGTTCACTAAGCCCTTAGATGAACTTAGGCTAAAGTTCTTGATTAAAGAGATTGGCATGGTAGAGTATAGTGCTTGATATTCCTTAGATCTGTTGGGACTTATTCTTGGGATCTTGTGTTTAGGGGGAGTAGATACTTTCTAGGGGGAGCAACTAATTTCATATGCTTTAGATATAATCTTTTAAGGGGGAGCCTTTAGGTTTAATGTTAACTTCCTAGATATACTTGTTCAATGGTTACATAAGGGGGAGGTAACTCATTGATATCATGTTTCAAGGGGGAGTTCATTCATTTTCTTGGGAATTTTATCAAAATGCTGATTTACTCACTTGTATATCACATTTTGAGGGGGAGAAAAAGGGAGAAAATTAAACAGAAAATTGTTTTTCAAAAGTGAATTCATAAATTCTTTTTTTTTTATCTGAAATAATTCACTAAGGCTTGTATATATTTCTGTATGCAACCCGTTTTAACAATTGGTATCACTGAAGATTTGTACTTTGTTCATAATTCAAAGTTCTTTTAAAGTATAAATCTTGTTTTGGGAAATTTATAAAAATTGGAAAAGATAAAATCCAAAAATATTTGAAATTTGCTGAATAAATGCTTATTTTAGCATTATACCGAATCTGACAACCAACAGTACAGATTCGGTAAGTTCAAAGTTTTCAATAATTGTCTCAGAAATATTTTTCATAAGAAGATTGAAATGAATATTGAGAGGAAAAGTCAATTTGTCAAGAATTTGAAGTTAAATTGATAAAGTTTTGCAAAGTGGACTGTATTCGGTATAATAGGCCCATTCGGTAAAGCCCATTCGGTATTTTATCTTCGATATCTATAAAAGGAGAGTCAAAGTCAAAATTACTCTCTTCTTATTCTTAATTACCTACCGAATCTGAACGTACCGAATCTTCCTAATCTACCGAGTCCGTTCTTCTGTTTCTTCAAATCTTTGGAAAATATTCATTTTAATCAATACTTAAGATACATACTTGTAGATCTGAGATAATTAAGTGTTTATCAACCAGAAAAGATCAAAATAACTGGATTTTGACTTTTAATTTTAAAAATTTTGTTGATTATACCGAGTCTGAGTCGTCTTCTATTAATCTCTGATTAAACTCAATTGATTTGGAAAATTAACATAAATTCTTGTCTAGTTTGAGTTAAATTGATTGATCTATCATTTGACTGAGTCTGATTACATGTTTAATTGATTATTTAATGGATTCCGTATCTACCGAATGTGTTCTATCTACAGTACCGAGTCTGTTCATACGATTAACATGTGATTCTGATTTTAATTGAGTGCTTAATTGATTATGGATGTGATCTTACATGTTATGTGATAGAATATGCATGATTGAGTGACTTTATGTTAATTTTGAAGATACCAAATTTGTTATTTTCTTGATACCGAGTCTGACTTTTGGTACCTAGAAGCTTTTTGATTTTTATCTTCAAACACTTAACATGTTTATTCTAGATCTTCTTGATCTGAAAACTCAAGCTTATTTGGTTACAGAATCTTAAGTTTTCATGACTACTGAATCTGCTTGAATTGTGCTTCATAATTGACTAAGTGTTGTTCTGATTCTTTGTGTTATATAATTGACTTTGCATGATGGATTTGTGCTATGCTAAATATCATATGGATGTCATGATTGTCAATTATTTGTTCATATTTGGAATAAAGGATTTTTATATCTTTGAAAAATCATAAAATTTGAAAAATACAAAGGATTTCAAAGGAAAATAAGAATAGAGATATATGCTTTATGTTAAATATCTTGTGGTTTTCTATTTCTTATTTTTTACAGCTAAATGGCGAACAATCATTTTATCAATTCTGAAACCAACATTCCCTGCAATTACTGGACTGCAATTCTAGAGAGGCACACATTGTGGCCTGCTCTAAGCTCAACAGTCAGTGTACCTGTGACAGATCTGGCGCTACTGAACAGAATAATTAGGTTTGTGGAAGCTACACAACCTACTGCTGCTGATCCATAGGGTACAAAATCTCGATTTGAGTTTGAGCTCAGAGGAGTTCAAGGGATGCGGAGTATCGCTAAAGCTGATTTTAGGAGGATCTTCAGACTTCTTCTTGTACAGAATGCTCCTGCTTTTCCTACTACTCAGCTGATGATGACATTAGTCTTCAATCTTGGTTATGTTAGAGCCGAAAATGTTCCACCGGCTAAGTTTTAGAAGAAATACCTGCACTCAAGGTGGTATGTGATCTTCTCAATCATCAACAGATGCTTCTTGATGACAAGGAGTGGATCCGACAGCCTGACCGTGCCAATGCTGAAGTTGTTCTACTCTTTCATAAGAGTAGAGGCTCCTGACTATGCAGAACTACTATGGGATTTGGTTCAGGCTAAAGTTGATAAGCCAAGGGGTTCATACATCCCTTGCGAAAGGTTTTTCTGTATCTTTATCCATGATGCTATAAATGCTTGCAGAAATGCAAATATATTTGTACCAGGTACACATGGATTACAGATGAAACGATTTGGGGAGCTGAAGATGAATACCCCGACGGTGTCTGATAATCAATTCACTGCGCCGATTCCAAATTGGCTAGTGAGGCTAGCTGAACCCCAAGACGCTCGAATGCGTTCTTACTTTGAGGCTGTAGGAATACCTCTTCCGATCTCAGTACAACAAGAACAAGTTGAACCCGCCGCGGTTCCATCCCCAGAGGTGGTAGAGGAACCTGTAGTACAACCACCTAGACCAGCTAATCCTCCACCTAGGGTGAACCTTAAACGATCTAGGAAAGCACACCAAGCTCAACCCGTGAGGATCAAGGAACCTAGTCCTACTAGGATTGAACCAACCCTTTCCACAACACCCGAAGTGAGTAGTGAAACTGACACATCAGCAACTGAATCATCTCCCGAACATTCTCCTAAGAGAACTCGATATATCCCTGAGGAGATTATTCAGACTCCGCCAACCCAACGAGTAACTAGATCTAGGACTTCGACACCTATTGTCAGCCAAACAGTTACTACAACCGTTGGTGATATGGACCAAGACCTAGAACCAATTAGGTCACCTTCACCCATTTTCGTATCACATCCAATAATAACAGTAAGCCCTACGCTAAATGAAGCGCAAGCTTCGGTAGGCAAGAGATTTAAAAGCACGGATGGTAAAAAGACCACTAAGCCCATCCAATCTAAACAGGACTTAAGAATAAATCCTACTAAGCAAGATGCTTCGGCATCTAAGGAAGTAAAGTCTTCCTCTGTAGTAAAGTCTGCGTTGACTCAATCGATTGAGGAAACTCAATCATTGAAGTCCAGAACGGCCGAAGGGGAGTCAAAAAATCTTGAAAAGGCACCATGCGTATCGGCTGGAAATCCTCTTGTGCCTCAACGTACAATAGGGTCTGGAGGTCCGGCTTATCTTGATGAGGGAGATCTGCCGCGTCCCATGGAAACGAGTTAACATGACAATCCTTCGGGATATTTATCAGACTTCCAGCAGACTGTTCCTTTGGTTCAAGAAATTAATCCTCTGGTTCAAACCACTTCTCTTTTAGATTCCGAAACTCAGAGTCTGGAGGAAAAGTCCTTAACTGAAAGAGATGTGCCACCTCATGATATATCGATGATTTTGGGAGTCGGAGATAGAAATATCTCTGCGAGAGCTAAACCGACGGGTAGTTCTGCTACTCTGTCAGAGTCCCATGAGACTAAAGTCATGGAGGCGGATGCTTTGAAAGAATCTTCGCCGGTGACAACTCCAGTTGTTGCCCAACCTCCATCAGAAGGGGATATCACGAATCTGACTAGTAGTATGTACAGCCCTACAAATAAGTATAATACCACACAATCATCCTTACCTGTCCTCACGAAAACTCACACACTTCCACCGACATCGCCTTCAACAGATGCTGCTGCTGCTCATGGTTACACTGTTGTTTCACCAATTGGGTCACCCACCAGAATTTTGAATAAATATGGTTTTTGATATCTCTCTGATGATGCGATTGAGGAGCTCTATCTTGCTGAGTTTTCATGAAAAACGGATCTTGATGAAATTCGTGAAACGATGCTGCTTTATCTCGAACAAGCAATGGTAGTGTATCCTCTTTCTTTTTGTAAATTACCTGACACACTTTATATGACTGAACATGATGATTTCGATCCCGATAATCTTCATGAGGGGGAGAATAGACATGGTTCACATTGGCGGTCAGGTGCTTTTCATCAATCAACTTATGAAGCCGGTGGTTCGTCTAGTCAACATATGGGAAAAGAGGATATAGTTAATATCTCCGAATCTGAAAGTGATGAAATTGAGGAGATTCAATGTGAAAGTTTTCTAGATGAATCAGAAGAACAGAAAGAGGGTGACTCAGGGATGTTAATGATTATGGATTCAGCTCATCAAACAGAGAACAAGTCAACTCAAGAAGACAATCAAAACTTTAACAATATTGAAGATATTTTGAAGGGGTCGTCGAGTGTCGCCAATGAATTCAATGATCATCAATTTGTCAACTTGTCATCTCCAACTAATGAATTTGGAATACACTTCGAAAAGGAGATTTTCTCTAATGGTAAGAAAGATACTACATCTCCTCCTGATTTGAATGTTCAATTTCAAACTGCAGAGATTGTTCTTGAGCGTGATGCTGATTTCCAACTAAGTGAGGATGAAGAGAAGATGATTCTTCGTTCACCATTCATTGAACAACAAGCATATAGAATCTATGGTGTTTCTGATCTCGTCCTTTCTGCATCAATCAGTGTTCTGGGTGCATGGAAATATCATAAGAAACCAGAATTTCTCAAAGCTTATCTGAGTGTTCGTGACAAATATAAATTGAAGAATGAAGAGAAACTTCAAGTTCAGCATAATTCAGAGATCAAAAGCATAAATACGATTTTGATAATTAACAAGGATGGAGTGAAGATGCCATTGTTTCAGGTAACAAGAATGGATGATGAAGATTATCAATTCTCTGAGGCAGATTTTGATAGATTGAAGATGGATGACATTATTTTCATTTACAACCACTTGATTAACTTGAATGAATCTGCAACAATTTATCATGCTACTGCAATGAAGGCAGTTTACAGATTTATTCTTGATTCGATGAGATGGATGTCCGTTCATGATTTTCAGATGGGATTGGAATTTGGACATAAAAAGCTCGGAATCAAACCTCCAAATCAAGTGATTGAAGAGCTAAGATACATGTCCTTACTTGAAGTGAGTGACTGTCCATATGGGTTTGTATTTGTCAATTCTTACTATACAAAGGTCTTTATCAGAGTTTCAGACTTCAGAAGATATTCAGACGGAACGTTGATGTATGCTTTTAAGTACTTACGATGGAAACTGTTCAACAACTGTTATTCAACTAAAGATAATGAGATTGTCAAATACATTCTCACATGATTGAAAAGTCGTCTCAAAACAAGAGTGAACATACGAAGATATGAGAATCTTAAAGGATTCAAATCCAAAGTTCACTTCAGAGGAACAAAGTTTCTTAAGATTTCACAATAGGATTATATTGTAAATTTCACAATTAAAACTAAGGGGGAGATTGTTAGGACCCCGAAGTTTTATAGTGTTAATGTGAAACATGCTTAAATGAAGGTTCCTTAGAAGAGGGCTATATAAGGAACCTAAGTAGTCCTAATTAGATAGCCATTGCATTGTAACTGAGTTCTAGAAGCTGTGGAATGTAAATTGTACCGATTCTCTCTCATACAGAATCTCCTTCTTACTTACCGAATCTCATTCTATCTTATCATTTCTCTCAATCTCAACATGATTTAACCTATCGGGTTTATAGTCAGAAATATAAGTTACAAGTCGTTTTTGTAAGAGGTAGTCATTTCAGTCGAAAGAACGACGTCTTGATGATCATTTTGAAAAACATACTTCCACTTTGGGTTTAACCATGATTTTTGGATATAGTTTCATGTTCATAAGGAAAATTATTTTCCTAGAAGAACAACTTTTAAATCAAATTTTATCATAGTTTTTAATTATCAAACCCAAAACAGCCCGCGGTGTTACTACGATGGCATATATCCGGTTTTACGGTGTTTTTCGTGTTTTTTGGTTTTAAATCATTAAGTTAGCATATCATATAGATATAGAACATGTGTTTAGTTGATTTTAAAAGTCAAGTTAGAAGGATTATGAAATGTCCCGTTCATACTGATTATAAACGTTCCATATTAATTGATTTCGTTGCGAGGTTTTGACCTCTATATGAGACGTTTTTCAAAGACTGCATTCGATTTTAAAACAAACCATAACCTTTAAAATATTAAAACAATTATCAAATAATGATAATCTAAAATATAGCATTTTTCACACGACCATTACATAATGGTTTACAATAATATTACACATCAACATAAGTCTTCGAATGCAGTTTTTAAACAATATTATACAAGCATGGACTCCAAATCTTGTCCTTAATTTAGTATGCAACAGCGAAAGCTCTTAATAATCACCTGAGAATAAACATGCTTAAAATGTCAACAAAATTTTTGGTGAGTTATAGGTTTTACCTACATATTATTAAATCATAATAATAGACCACAAGATTTCATTTTTATAACACATCTCTTATCAGGCATTTTGCAAACTGCATAGAGATAAAAATCATTCATATGTTGAACACCTGGTAACCGACGTTAACTTAATTCATAGAATATCCCCAAAACAGAATCTCTCGTCTGTATAATAATCTCGAAGTACTAAACCATCCATAACCTGAATGGGGGTTGTTAAGCCCAATAGATCTATCTTTAGGATTCGCGTCAATTAGGGGCCATTTTCCTAATTCTTAGGCTACCAGACTTGAAGGGCGATATTCGGTTTAATAATCCAACCATAGAATGTAGTTTTGTGTACTTGTGTCTATTTTGTAAAACATTTATAAAGCTGCATGTATTCTCATCCCAAAATATTAGATTTTAAAAGTGGGACTATAAGTCACTTTCACAGATTTTTACTTCGTCGGGAAGTAAGACTTGGCCACTGGTCGATTCACGAACCTATAACAAATATGTACATATATATCAAAGTATGTTCAAAATATATTTACAACATTTTTTAATACGTTTTAATGTTTTAAATATTTTCAGTCAGCTGTCCTCGTTAGTAACCTACAACTAGTTGTCCATAGTTAGATGTACAGAAATAAATTGATATATATTATCTTGACTCAATCCACGACCCAGTGTATACACGTCTCAGGCTAGATCATAACACAAAGTATATATATTTTTGGAATCAACCTCAACCCTGTATAGCTAACTCCAACATTACTGCATATAGAGTGTCTATGGTTGTTCCAAATAATATATATAGATGGGTCGATATGATATGTTAAAACATTTGCATACGTGTCTATGGTATCCTAAGATTACATAATATATTAGAATACATGTATAATACAATATAAGTTAGCTAGGATATGATTTGTATAGATTTGTTACCAATTTTTACGTAGCTACAACAAGTAAAAATATCCAATCTTGTTTTACCCGTAACTTCTTCGTTTTAAATCCGTTTTGAGTGAATCCAATTGCTATGGTTTCATATTGAACTTATTTTTATAAATCTATATAGAAAAAGTATAAGTTTATAGTCGGAAATATAGGTTACAAGTCATTTTTGTAAAGGTAGTCATTTCAGTCGAAAGAACGACGTCCAGATGACCATTTTGGAAAACATACTTCCATTTTGAGTTTAATCATGATTTTTGAATATAGTTTCATGTTCATAAGAAAAATCATTTTCCCAGAAGAACAACTTTTAAATCAAATTTTATCATAGTTTTTAATTAACTAACCCAAAACAGCCCGCGATGTTACTACGACGGCGTATATCCAGTTTTACGGTATTTTTCATGTTTTCAGGTTTTAAATCATTAAGTTAGCATATCATACAGATATAGAATATGTGTTTAGTTGATTTTAAAAGTCAAGTTAGAAGGATTAACTTTTGTTTGCGAACAAGTTTAGAATTAACTAAACTATGTTCTAGTGATTACAAGTTTAAACCTTCGAATAAGGTAGTTTTATATATATGAATCGAATGATTGGAAGTAAGCTAGCAAACTTGGAAGTATTCTTGATTTTATGAAACTAGAACTTATAGAATTTATGAAGAACACTTAGAACTTGAAGATAGAACTTGAGAGAGATCAATTTGATGAAGAAAATTGATGAATGAAAGTGTTTGTAGGTGTTTTTGGTCGTTGGTATATGGATTAGATATAAAGGATGTGTAATTTTGTTTACATGTAAATAAGTCATGAATGATTACTAATATTTTTGTAATTTTATGAGATATTTCATGCTAGTTGCCAAATGATGGTTCCTACATGTGTTAGGTGACTCACATGGGCTGGTAAGAGTTGATCATTGGAGTGTATATACCAATAGTACATACATCTAAAAGCCGTGTATTGTATGAGTATGAATACGGGTGCATACGAGTAGAATTGTTGATGAAACTGAATGAGGATGTAATTGTAAGCATTTTTTTAAGTAGAAGTATTTTGATAAGTGTCTTGAAGTCTTTCAAAAGTGTATAAATACATATTAAAACACTACATGTATATACATTTTAACTGAGTCGTTAAGTCATCGTTAGTCGTTACATGTAAATGTTGTTTTGAAGCCTTTAGGTTAACGATCCGATTAAGTGTTGTTAATCTATTGTTTATTATATCAAATGAGATGTTAAATTATTACATTATCATGATATTATGATATATTAATATATCTTAATATGATATATATATATATATATATATATATATATATATATATATATATATATATATATATATATATATATATATATATATATATACAATTAAATGTCGTTACAACGATAATCGTTACATATATGTCTCGTTTCGAAATCATTAAGTTAGTAGTCTTGTTTTTACATATGTAGTTCATTGTTAATATACTTAATGATATGTTTACTTATCATAATACCATGTTATATATATATATATATATATATATATATATATATATATATATATATATATATATATATATATATATATATATATATATATATATATATATATATATATATATATATATATATATATATATATATATATATATATATATATATATATATATATATATATATATATATATATCCATATATATGACATCATATAGTTTTTACAAGTTTTAACGTTCGTGAATCACCGGTGAACTTGGGTGGTCAATTGTCTATATATAACCTATTTCAATTAAGCAAGTCTTAACAAGTTTGATTGCTTAACATGTTGGAAACACTTAATCATATAAATATCAATTTCATTTAATATATATAAACAAGGAAAAGTTCCGGTCACTACAGTACCTACCCGTTAAATAAATTTCGTCCCGAAATTTTAAGCAGTTGGAGGTGTTGACGTATCTTCTGGAAATAAGTGCGGGCATTTCTTCTTCATCTGATCTTCTCATTCCCAGGTGAACTCGGGTCCTCTACGAGCATTCCATCGAACCTTAACAATTGGTATCTTGTTTTGCTTGAGCCTTTTAACCTCACGATCCATTATCTCGACGGGTTCTTCAATGAATTGTAGTTTTTCATTGATTTTAATTTCGTCTAAAGGAATAGTGAGATCTTCGTTAGCTAAGTACTTCTTCAGATTCGAGACATGAAAGGTATTATGTACATTGGCGAGTTGTTGAGGTAATTCAAGTCGGTAGGCTACTGATCCGACACGATTTAAAATATTGAATGGTCCAATGTATCTTGGATTTAGTTTCCCCCGTTTACCAAATCGAACAACGCCTTTCCAAGGTGAACCCTTAAGCATGAACATCTCCCCAATTTCAAATTCTATATCTTTCCTTTTAAGGTCCGCGTAGCTCTTTTGTCGACTCTAAGCGGTTTTCAACCGTTGTTGAATTTGGATGATTTTCTCTGTAGTTTCTTGGATTATCTCTGGACCCGTAATCTGTGTATCCCCCAATTCATTCCAACAAATTGGAGATCTGCACTTTCTACCATAAAGTGCTTCGAACGGTGCCATTTCGATACTCGAGTGGTAACTGTTGTTGTAGGAAAATTCTGTTAATGGTAGATGTCGATCCCAACCGTTTCTAAAATCAATAACACATGCTCGTAGCATGTCTTCAAGAGTCTGTATCGTCCTTTCGCTCTGCCCATCAGTTTGTGGATGATAGGCAGTACTCATGTCTAGACGAGTTCCCAATGCTTGTTGTAATGTCTGTCAAAACCTTGAAACAAATCTGCCATCCCTATCAGAGATAATAGAGATTGGTATTCCATGTCTGGAGACGACTTCCTTCAAATATAGTCCTGCTAACTTTTCCATCTTGTCATCTTCTCTTATTGGCAGGAAGTGTGTTGATTTGGTGAGACGATCAACTATTACCCAAATAGTATCAAAACCACTTGCAGTCCTTGGCAATTTAGTGATGAAATCCATGGTAATGTTTTCCCATTTCCATTTTGGGATTTCGGGTTGTTGAAGCAGACCTGATGGTTTCTGATGCTCAGCTTTGACTTTAGAACACATCAAACATTCCCCTACGTATTTAGCAACATCGGCTTTCATACCTGGCCACCAAAAATGTTTCTTGAGACCTTTGAACATCTTCCCAGTTCTAGGATGTATTGAGTATCTAGTTTTATGAGCTTCTCTAAGTACCATTTCTCTCATATCTCCAAATTTTGGTACCCAAATTCTTTCAGCCCTATACCGGGTTCTATCTTCCCGAATATTAAGATGCTTCTCCGATCCTTTGGGTATTTCATCCTTTAAATTTCCCTCTTTTAAAACTCCCTGTTGCGCCTCCTTTATTTGAGTAGTAAGGTTATTGTGAATCATTATATTCATAGCTTTTACTCGAATGGGTTCTCTGTCCTTTCTACTCAAAGCGTTGGCTACCACATTCGCCTTCCCCGGGTGGTAACGAATCTCAAAGTCATAATCATTCAATAATTCAATCCACCTGCGCTGCCTCATGTTCAGTTGTTTCTGATTAAATATATGTTGAAGACTTTTGTGGCCGGTATATATAATACTTTTGACCTCATATAAGTAGTGCCTCCAAGTCTTTAATGCAAAAAAACAGTGCCTAATTCCAAATCGTGTGTCGTATAATTTTACTCGTGAATCTTCAATTGTCTAGACGCATAAGCAATTACCTTCGTTCGTTGCATTAATACACAACCGAAGCCTTGCTTTAAGGCGTCACAATATATCATAAAATCATCATTCCCTTCAGGCAATGACAATATAGGTGCCGTAGTTAACTTTTTCTTCAACAATTGAAACGCTTTTTCTTATTCATCCTTCCATTCAAATTTCTTCCCTTTATGCGTTAATGCAGTCAAGGGTTTTGCTATTTTGGAAAAATCTTGGATAAATCTTCTGTAGTAGCCAGCCAGTCCTAAAAATTAGCGTATATGCTTCGGAGTTTTAGGGGTTTTCCACTTTTCAACGGTCTCAATCTTTGCCAGATCCACCTGAATACTTCTTTGTTCACTATGTGACCGAGGAATTGAACTTCTTCCAACCAAAATGCACACTTTGAAAACTTAGCGTACAGTTTTTCTTTCCTCAACAACTCTAGAACTTTTCTCAAATGTTCTTCGTGCTCTTGATCATTCTTTGAGTAGATAAGTATGTCATCAATGAAAACAATGACAAACTTGTCGAGATATGGCCCACACACACGATTCAGGAGGTTCATGAACACAGCTAGTGCGTTAGTCAATCCAAACGGTATAACCATAAACTCATAATGATCGTAACGCGTTCTGAAAGCAGTCTTCGGAATATCGCCCTCCTTCACCCTCATTTGATGATACCCAGAACGTAAATCAATCTTCGAATAAACTGACGAGCCTTGTAGTTGATCAAATAAGTCATCGATTCTCGGTAGTGGGTAACAGTTCTTGATGGTAAGTTTGTTCAACTCTCGGTAGTCGATACACAACCTGAATGTACCATCCTTCTTTTTGACAAACAAAACAGGAGCTCCCCATGGTGATGTACTTGGTCGTATGAAACAACGCTCTAGAAGTTCTTGTAATTGGCTTTGAAGTTCCTTCATTTCGCTGGGTGCGAGTCTGTATGGAGCACGAACTATTGGTGCAGCTCCCGGTACAAGATCTATTTGAAATTCAACGGATCGGTGTGGAGGTAATCCCGGTAATTCTTTTGGAAATACATCGGGAAATTCTTTTGCGACGGGAACATCATTGATGCTCTTTTCTTCAGTTTGTACTTTCTCGACGTGTGCTAGAACATCATAGCAACCCTTTCTTATTTACTTTTGCGCCTTCAAATTACTAATAACATTTAGCTTCGCGTTGCTCTTTTCTCTATACACCATTAAGGGTTTTCCTTCTTCTCGTAAAATGCGAATTGCATTTTTGTAATATACGATCTCTGCTTTCACCTCTTTCAACCAGTCCATGCCGATTATCACATCAAAACTCCCTAACTCTACTAGTATCAAATCAATCTTAAATGTTTCGCTAACCAGTTTAATTTCTCGATTCTGACATATATTATCTGCTTCAATTAATTTACCGTTTGCTAATTCTAGTATAAACTTATTATCCAAAGGCGTCAATGGACAACTTAATTTAGCACAGAAATCCTTACTCATATAGCTTCTATCCGCACCCGAATCAAATAAAACATAAGAAGATGTATTGTCAATAAGAAACGTACCCGTAACAAGCTCCAGGTCTTCCTGCGCTTCAACCGCATCAATGTTGAAGACTCTTCCTTGGCCTTGCCCATTATTATCCCCCTGATTTAGACACATATTTTTGTAATGACCCTTCTTCCCGCATCCGAAACAGGTAATGTCTGCATAACTTGTTCTGACATTATTGGTTCCCTTAGCCATTGATCCGTAGATTTCGCACTTTATTGCACCATGGCCCTTTCTATTACACTTAGTACATACTGCTGTATAGAGTCCAGTTGGATGTTATCCTTTACATCTCTGACAGAATTTATGTCTCCTGTTGTTATTGTTGGGATTGTTGTTGTTGCGGTTGTTATTGTTGTTGAAACGGTTATTGTAGTTGTTGCTGGGGTGGATGTTGTTGTTGCATTTGTTGTTGCGAAAATTGGTGCGATTGTAGTTATGATTGTTGGGTTGATTATTGAAATTGTGACCCTTGTCACTGGTTTCTTCCCATTTCCTCTTGACTTGTTTCGTATTGGCTTCTTCGGCCGCCTGTTCTTTAATCCTTTCCTCAATTTGATTTATAAGTTTATGAGCCATTCGACTTACCTTTTGTATGGAGGCGGGCTCGTGTGAACTTATATTCTCTTGGATCCTTTCCGGTAACCCTTTTATAAATGCGTCGATTTTCTCTTCTTCATCTTCGAACGCTCCCGGACACAATAGGCACAACTCTGTGAATCGTCGTTCGTATGTGGTAATATCAAACCCTTGTGTTCGTAACCCTCTAAGCTCTACCTTGAGCTTATTGACCTCGTTTCTGGGACGGTACTGCTCGTTCATTAAGTGTTTGAATGCTGACCACGGTAGTGCGTAAGCAGCATCTTGTCCCACTTGTTCGAGATAGGTATTCCACCATGTTAACGTAGTACCTGTGAAGGTATGCGTGGCGTACTTTACCTTATCTTCCTCAGCACATTTGCTTATAGCAAACACAGATTCGACCTTTTCGGTCCATCGTTTCAGTCCGACTGGTCCTTCAGTTCCATCGAATTCCAGAGGTTTACAGGTAGTGAAAGACTTGTAGGAGCATCCTACACGGTTTCCTGTGGAGTTAACTCTACTGCTAGACCCTGAGTTATTGTTGTTTTGCATTGCAGCCTGTACTGTGGCTATATTTGCTGCAAGGAAAGCACGGAAGTCTTCCTCACTCATGTTCAAGTTCTGACGAGTAGTCGGTGCCATTTCCTTCAAAAATAGCCAAAAGAATTAAGTTAATCATATAGAATATTAAGAGTAGTCAATAGTATTCCGTAGCATAATACTAACTCATTTATAAAAGCTTTTTCTTCATATTAGCGTTTTATAAGTTTTAATTCGAGTAATACCTACCCGTTAAGTTCATACTTAGTAGCTAACATACAATTAAACTACTATAATTCTATATGAAAACTGATTATAATAATATTTCACATTCAAACTTTTATACAATATTTTTGCAAACTTACAATACCGCTATTTTACATATAGCATGAAATATAGCACATAAAAACTCTGATACAAAACAGTTGCGAAGACAATTCTAGTTAATACGCAAGTCATTCAACAAAGGCAATAAAGACACGTAATTCATACGTCCAGAAATAAGTCATGCATTCTGGTTTTACTATGACTACTTCCCATCCTTGGTCTTGTGGAACATAACCGTTGTGACCGTTGACAAGACAGCATGTTGTAATGTCGTCAAAAGAACGAGGGTTTCGTAATGTCCAATAGCCCCGTAATAATCTAAAAACCTTGTTTCTCATCTCAACTACCGAGTCCATCACTTGTGGGAATGTTTTATATAAAAAATTGCAACCCAATTTTCTTTTTCTCAATTTGATGAGAAACGAACATTATTAACCCGTAAGCATAACATGCTTCTTTATGTTGCATGTTAGAAGCTCTTTCTAACTCACGAAATCCTATGTTAGGATATGTTGAGTCAAAAGAGTGTTCTTAACCCGTAGCATAAAATTGTATTTGGGTTCCCCGCATTTAACGCTTTAAAGAAAACACGGCGTAACTTACGGTCTCCCCAATGTGATATACCCCACCTATCAAAGGAAAGCCTTTTATAAACTAAGGCATTTCTGAAAAGTCTTTCAAATGTTTGACAAGTTAATTTCGCCATAACTAAATGTGCTGATGAATTATGACCGACTCTAGACAAGATTTCCTCAATCATATCCTCTGGTAGGTCTTCTAAAATATTCGGTTATCTACCCTTAACGTCCATTTTGTTTTTATACTGTAAAATAGACAAGGATTAGATTTGTAAAAGATAATTAACAAACAATACAAGCAATTTTTACATAGAACATAAAAGTACAAGCACACTATATTACATATATTACACAACATGATTACAACTCTTTAATCCGACTCACTCGTTTCTTCTTCTTCGGACTTGGTTCGTTTTGCTAATTTCCTAGGGATATATGATTCTCCCCTAATACGCGCTGTCGTTTTCCTCAATGGTTTATAAAAACCTGGTGGTTTAGAGGTTCCCGGGTCATTGTTACATTTTAGGAAATACGGATGTTGCCGATACATATAAAGTTCATCGGGGTTGGAATCGAGTTTCTCTATTTTTACACCTTTTCCCTTATTATTTTCTCTCGCTTTATTAAATTGGGTCGAGGTAATTTCTATAACATCATCGGAATCCTCATCGGAAAATTGATAATCTTCCCAATATTTTGCTTCCTTGGCGGAAACACCATTGACCATTATTAACTTTAGTCCGTTGGTTGAGGATTTTCTTTTATTTAATCGATTTACTATTGGTATCAATATTTCTTCTTCCGGAACCTCTTCTTCTTCCGGTTCCTCCTCTTCTGATTCCTCTTCTTCTGGTTCCTCTTCTTCCGGTTCCTCTTCGGAAATTTGTGAATCTTCCCAAATTATATTCGACTCTTCATTATTATTAGGTGAGTCGATGGGATTTGTACTAGTGGTAGACATCTATCACACAATATCAAACACATTAACAGGTTAATATATCACATAATATTTACATGTTAATAATATATAATTTCTAACAAAAGTGTTAAGCAATCGTTTTTAAAGAAAAAAAAGGTCGAAGTCCAGACTCACTAATGTATCCTAACAGACTCGATAAGACACACTAATGCAAATTTCTAGTTCTCTAAGACCAACGCTTGTATACCAACTGAAATGTCCCGTTCATATTGATTATAAACGTTCCATATTAATTGATTTCGTCGCGAGGTTTTCACCTCTATATGAGACGTTTTTCAAAGACTGCATTCGATTTTAAAATAAACCATAACCTTTAAAATATTACGACGATTATCAAATAATGATAATCTAAAATATAGCGTTTTTCACACGACCATTACGTAATGGTTTACAATAATATTACACATCAACATAAGTCTTCGAATGCAGTTTTTAAACAATATTATACAAGCATGGACTCCAAATCTTGTCCTTAATTTAGTATGCAACAGCGGAAGCTCTTAATAATCACCTGAGAATAAACATGCTTAAAACGTCAACAAAATTGTTGGTGAGTTATAGGTTTAACCTACATATTATTAAATCATAATAATAGACCACAAGATTTCATTTTTATAACACATCTCTTATCAGGCATTTCGCAAACTACATAGAGATAAAAATCATTCATATGTTGAACACCTGGTAACTGACATTAACTTAATGCATAGAATATCCCCAAAATAGAACCTCTCGTCTGTATAATAATCTCGAAGTATTAAACCATCCATAACCTGAATGGGGGTTGTTAAGCCCAATAGATCTATCTTTAGGATTCGCGTCAATTAGGGGCCATTTCCCTAATTCTTAGGCTACCAGACTTGAAGGGAGATATTCGGTTTAATAATCCAACCATAGAATGTAGTTTTGCGTACTTGTGTCTATTTTGTAAAACATTTATAAAGCTGCTTGTATTCTCATCCCAAAATATTAAATTTTAAAAGTAGGACTATAACTCACTTTCACAGATTTTTTACTTCGTCGGGAAGTAAGACTTGGCCACTAGTCGATTCACGAACCTATAACAAATATGTACATATGTATCAAAGTATGTTCAAAATATATTTACAACATTTTTTAATACGTTTTAATGTTTTAAATATTTTCAGTCAGCTATCCTCGTTAGTAACCTACAACTAGTTGTCCATAGTTAGATGTACAGAAATAAATTGGTATATATTATCTTGACCCAATCAACGACCCAGTGTATACACGTCTCAGGCTAGATCACAACTCAAAGTATATATATTTTTGGAATCAACCTCAACCCTGTATAGCTAACTCCAACATTACTGCATATAGAGTGTCTATGGTTGTTCGAAATGATATATATAGATGGGTCGATATGATATGTCAAAACATTTACATACGTGTCTATGGTATCCCAAGATTACATAATATATTAGAATACATGTATAATACAATATAAGTTAGCTAGGATATGATTTATATAGATTTGTTACCAATTTTCACGTAACTACAACAAGTAAAAATATCCAATCTTATTTTACCCATAACTTCTTCGTTTTAAATCCGTTTTGAGTGAATCCAATTGCTATGGTTTCATATTGAACTTAAATTTATGAATCTATACAGAAAAAGTATAAGTTTATAGTCGGAAATACAGGTTACAAGTCATTTTTGTAAAGGTAGTCATTTCAGTCGAAAGAACGACGTCTAGATGACCATTTTGGAAAACATACTTCCATTTGGAGTTTAATCATGATTTTTGAATATAGTTTCATGTTCATAAGAAAAATGATTTTTCCAGAAGAACAACTTTTAAATCAAAGTTTATCATAGTTTTTAATTAACTAACCCAAAACAGCCCGCGATGTTACTACGACGGCGTATATCCAGTTTTACGGTGTTTTTCATGTTTTCAGGTTTTAAATCATTAAGTTAGCATATCATATAGATATAGAACATGTGTTTAGTTGATTTTAAAAGTCAAGTTATAAGGATTAACTTTTGTTTGCGAACAAGTTTAGAATTAACTAAACTATGTTCTAGTGATTACAAGTTTAAACCTACGAATAAGGTAGTTATATATATATGAATCGAATGATGTTATGAACATCATTACTACATCAGGTTTTGTGGATAAACCCACTGGAAATGAGAAAAATATATCTAGCTTCAAAGGATACTTGGATGGCTTGAAAGTTCTTGAAGCAGAATCATGACACGAAAACAAGTTCAAGTAAGATTTCTACTCGAAATAAGATTGTTATAGTCATAGAAATTGAATCAAAGTTTGAATATGAGTATTACCTTGTATTAGGAAGATATCTTACAGTAAATAAGAAATATTTCTTGAGGTTGGATGATCACTTTACAAGATTGGAAGTAAGCTAGCAAACTTGGAAGTATTCTTGATTTTATGAAACTAGAACTTATAGAATTTATGAAGAACACTTAGAACTTGAAGATAGAACTTGAGAAAGATCAATTTGATGAAGAAAATTGATGAATGAAAGTGTTTGTAGGTGTTTTTGGTCATTGGTATATGGATTAGATATAAAGAATGTGTAATTTTGTTTACATGTAAATAAGTCATGAATGATTACTAATATTTTTGTAATTTTATGAGATATTTCATGCTAGTTGCCAAATGATGGTTCCCACATGTGTTAGGTGACTCACATGGGCTACTAAGAGCTGATTATTGGAGTGTATATACCAATAGTACATACATCTAAAAGCTGTGTATTGTACGAGTACGAACACATGTGCATACGAGTAGAATTGTTGATAAAACTGAACGAGGATGTAATTGTAAGCATTTTTGTTAAGTAGAAGTATTTTGATAAGTGTATTGAAGTCTTTCAAAAGTGTATAAATACATATTAAAACACTACATGTATATACATTTTAACTGAGTCGTTAAGTCATCGTTAGTCGTTACATGTAAATGTTGTTTTGAAGCCTTTAGGTTAACGATCCTGTTAAGTGTTGTTAATCCATTGTTTATTATATCAAATGAGATGTTAAATTATTACATTTTCATGATATTATGATATATTAATATATCTTAATATGATATATATATATATATATATATATATATATATATATATATATATATATATATATATATATATATATATATATATATACAATTAAATGTCGTTACAACGATAATCATTACATATATGTCTCGTTTCGAAATCATTAAGTTAGTAGTCTTGTTTTTACATATGTAGTTCATTGTTAATATACTTAATGATATATTTACTTATCATAATACCATGTTAACTATATATATATCCATATATATGACATCATATAGTTTTTACAAGTTTTAACGTTCGTGAATCACCGGTCAACTTGGATGGTCAATTGTCTATATAAAACCTATTTCAATTAATCAAGTCTTAACAAGTTTGATTGCTTAACATGTTGGAAACACTTAATCATATAAATATCAGTTTCATTTAATATATATAAAAATGGAAAAGTTCGGGTCACTACAGATTAACTTTTGTTTGCGAACAAGTTTAGAATTAACTAAACTATGTTCTAGTGATTTCAAGTTTAAACCTTCGAATAAGGTAGTTTTATATATATGAATCGAATGATGTTATGAATATAATTATTACCTCAAGTTTTATGGATAAACCTACTGGAAATGAGAAAAATAGATCTAGCTTCAAAGGATCCTTGGATGGCTTGAAAGTTCTTGAAGCAGAATCATGACATGAAAACAAGTTCAAGTAAGATTTCCACTCGGAATAAGATTGTTATAGTTATAGAAATTGAATCAAAGTTTGAATATGAGTATTACCTTGTATTAGAAAGATATCTTACTGTAATTAAGAAAGATTTCGTGAGGTTGGATGATCACTTTACAAGATTCGAAGTAAGCTAGCAAACTTGGAAGTATTCTTGATTTTATGAAAATAGAACTTATAGAATTTATGAACACTTAGAACTTCAAGATAGAACTTGAGAGAGATAAATTTGATGAAGAAAATTGAAGAATGAAAGTGTTTGTAGGTGTTTTTGGTCGTTGGTATTTTGTTTACTTGTAAATAAGTCATGAATGATTACTAATATTTTTGTAATTTTATGAGATATTTCATGCTAGTTGCCAAATGATGGTTCCCACATATGTTAGGTGACTCACATGGGCTGCTATGAGTTGATCATTGGAGTATATATATCAATAGTACATACATCTAAAAGCTGTGTATTGTACGAGTACGAATACGGGTGCATACGAGTAGAATTGTTGATGAAACTGAACGAGGATGTAATTGTTAGCATTTTTGTTAAGTAGAAGTATTTTTATAAGTGTCTTGAAGTCTTTCAAAAGTGTATGAATACATATTAAAACACTACATCTATATACATTTTAACTGATTCGTTAAATCATCGTTAGTCGTTACATGTAAATGTTGTTTTGAAGCCTTTAGGTTAACGATCCTGTTAAGTGTTGTTAACCTATTGTTTATTATATCAAATGAGATGTTAAATTATTACATTATCATGATATTATAATGTATTAATATATCTTAATATGATATATATACAATTAAATGTCGTTACAATGATATTCGTTACATATATGCCTCGTTTCGAAATCCTTAAGTTAGTAGTCTTGTTTTTACATATGTAGTTCATTGTTAATATACTTAATGATATGTTTACTTATCATAATAACATGTTAACTATATATATATATATATCCATATATATAACATCATATAATTTTTACAAGTTTTAACGTTCGTGAATCACCGGTCAACTTGGGTGGTCATTTGTCTATATGAAATCTATTTCACTTAATCAAGTCTTAACAAGTTTGATTGCTTAACATGTTGGAAACACTTAATCATATAAATAAAAATTTCATTTAACATATATAAACATGGAAAAGTTCGGGTCACTACATTTAAACGCTCAACTTATGAAGCTAGTTCGTCTAGTCAACATTGGGGAACAGTTGATGTAGTTGATATTTTCGATTCTGAAAGTGATGAGGTTGAGGAGATTCAGCGTGATAGTAATCTAGATGAATTAGTTAATCGGAGAGAATTTTAATGATTTTGGATACTGTTGAACAAACAGAGGATAAGTCAGCACCAGAAGATAAACGTAATTATGATAACATCGAGGAAATCCTAAAGGGGACGAGTGTTGTTAATGAAATTAATGAACATTGCTTTGTCAACATTACATCTCCAACCGAGGAATTTGGGATACATTTCGAGAAGGAGATTTTCTCAAATGGTGAAATAGATACTACGATGCCTCCTGATCTTGATGTTCCTTTCCAAATATCAAAAATTGACCTTGATCGTAATGTTGATTATCAACTAAGTGATGATGAGGAGAAGCTGATTCTTCGTTCACCATTCATTGAACAACAAGATTACAAGATCTACGGTGATTATGATCTCAACTTTGCAGCCTCAATGTGTGTTCTTGGTGCATAGAAATATCATATGAAACCAGAATACCTTGAAGCTTATCTGAAGGTTCGAAACAAGTTTAAATTAAAGAATGAAGAGAAACTTCAAGAACAACGAAATTAAGAGATCAAAAACATAAACAAGATCTTGATGATCAACAAGGATGGTGTAAAGATGCCACTTTTCTACATGACAAGAATGGATGATGAGGACTATCAGTTCTCAGAAGCGGATTTCGATAATCTAAAGATGGATGATATTATCTTTATCTACAATTACATAACTGATCTGAATGAATCTGTGACAGTTTATCATGCTACTGTAATGAAGGCGGTCTACAGGTTTATTCTTGATTCTATGAGATGGATGTCAGTTCATGATTTTCAGATGGGGTTGGAATCCGAACACAAAAATATTGGAATCAAACAACCTAATCAAATATTTGATGGATTGCGGTACATGTCCTTAATTGAAGTAAGTGACTGTCCATATGGGTTTGTATTTGTCAACTCTCACCACACAAAGGTCTTCATCAGAGTTTTTGATTTCAGAAGATACTCAGATGGAACATTGATGTATGCTTTCAAATATCTAAGATGGAGACTGATCAATAAAAGCTATTCAACAGTGGATAATGAGATTGTCAAATACATTCTCGCAAGATTGAAGAGTCATCTCAAAACAAGGGTGAATATAAGAAGATATTAGAGACTCAGAAGATTCAAATCAAAGGTTCATTTCAGAGCAAGGTTGTAAAAGACACGAGTCGGGGACGCATTGACCATGCCTAAAAAATGACGCGTCGGACGCAACGGTGACGCAACGGGCGTTGACTAACGTTGACATTTTAAAATAGAATTATTAAATATATATTTATATAAAATATTATATATATCAAATCTTTAAATATAAACTATATTTACAATAAACATGAAGAATTAACAATTATTAACAATATTACAAAAAAAAAATAATAATAATAAAAAATTTGACCGACTTTGACTGACTTTGACCGACTCTGACCGACTTTGACCGACTTTTTCCGAATTAGACCGAATTTTTTCGACTTTTTACCTTTGGCCGACTTTTTAGCAACAAAGCGTCGGTCATGCCTAAAAAACAACGCGTCGGCCAACGCTTCGGCCGACTCGGCCAACTTTTGCGACACTGTTTCAGAGGAACAAAGTTCCTTTAGATGATTCAAATAGGATTACATTGTAATTTTCACATTTAACACTAAGGGGGAGATTGTTAGGACCCCAAAATGTATATAGTGTTAATGTGAAACAAGCCTAAATAATGGTTTCTTAGAAGAGGGCTATATAAGTGGAATGTAAATATACGGATTCTCTCTAATATCGAGTGTGTTCTTACCTTACCGAGTCTCACTCAATCTTATCACATCTTCAATTCTCACTATGATCTGACCTATCATACAGTTACCCCACCACCTTCCATAAAAGAAATCTTGGAGGATGAAGTTAGAGCAAGAGAAGGGGGTACCTCAAATTATGAGACTACTTGAAAGGACCCGTCCTAATCCATCCGGACGAAGTCCATATCGATTATAAACGATTCATAACAGTTGATTACATCGCGAGGTACTTGACCTCTATATGATACATTTTATAAACATTGCATTCGTTTTTGAAAAGACAATCTTTCATTACATCGAAATTTGACGGCATGCATACCATTTCATAATATATATCTAACTATAATTGACTTAATAATAATCTTGATGAACTCAACGACTCGAATGCAACGTCTTTTGAAATATGTCATGAATGACTCCAAGTAATATCTCAAAGATGAGCAAATGCACAGTAGAAGATTTCTTTCATACCTGAGAATAAACATGCTTTAAAGTGTCAACCAAAAGGTTGGTGAGTTCATTAGTTTAGCACAAATAATCATTTCATAATTTTTAATAGACCACAAGATTTCATATTTCCATTTCTCATAAACATACATCCCATGCATAGAGACAAAAATATCATTCATATGGATTGAATACCTGGTAACCGACATTCACAATATGCATATAAGAATATTCCCATCATTCCGGGATCCTCCATCAGACATGATATAAATTTCGAAGTACTAAAGCATCCGGTACTTTGGATGGGGCTTGTTGGGCCCCCTTAGATCTATCTTTAGAGTTCGCGTCAATTAGGGTGTCTGTTCCGTAATTCTTAGATTACCAGACTTAATAAAAAGGGGCATATTCGACTTCGATAATTCAACCATAGAATGTAGTTTCGATTACTTGTGTCTATATCGTAAAACATTTATAAAAGCAGCGCATGTATTCTCAGTCCCAAAAATATATATAAAAAGGGAGTAATGAAAACTCACCTATTGTATTTTGTAGTAAAAATACATATAACGATATTGAACAAATGCAGGGTTGACCTCGGATTCACGAACCTATATCAGGTACATATATTAACAAATATAATTGTGATCGAACAAATTTATATATATATATATATATATATATATATATATATATATATATATATATATATATATATATATATATATATATATATATATATATAAATTTATTAGTTATATCATTTTTATATTGATAACCTATATGTTTCATATATTCATTTTATATATTTAAAATATTTAAAAAAATATATAAATTTTATTATGCTATATGTATTAAATATATTTTGTATATATATATATATATATATATATATATATATATATATATATATATATATATATCGTTTGTTTGTTAAAATTATAATAATACTAACATAATATTAGTAGTGATAAAAATAATAATAATGATAATAGAGTTAAAAATGTTACTTTTAATATAAATGATAAAATGATAACTTTAATAAAATAATACTTTTTAATAAAAATGTTAATTTGAATAATAATGAATACTAACAATAATAATTATATAAAAAAATAATGATTTTTCTATAATAATAAAGATACTAATATTTATATTAATAACTATAATGATAATAATACTACTAATAATAATACTACACTTATGATAATAATAATAATAATAATAATAATAATAATAATAATAATAATAATAATAATAATAATTTTATTAATAATAATAAGAATAATACAGAGTAATACTCATTTATACCTAAATAAAGAAACTAGGCGTGTTGTTGGTGGGTTCTCCAAAACAGATCGAGGTTACAGAAACAAGATGCAGGACCCATCTCGTGATTTAGGGTTCTTCGATTCATCCATCGATCAATAAAATCATCGATGTACAATAGGTTATTGGTTCATCATCATCGTTAGTATCATCATCAATCTTCTTCATCATCGTTAATCATCATCCATCATTAACCGATCAATTAATCGGTCAATCAATTGATTCAGGTAAGCAATCGATTCATTAATTATTCTTTTAATTTCTTCATCCCTCTATATGTATTCTGTACTTTTATTTGTATTGAACACAAGCAGTAATGAAGAGTGTTTTTAGTGGTAGTCGACTATAGTCAATGATTTGTTTGTGTTTTCGATTATTAATAGCAACAGTAGCGAATAACAGAGATCAAACAGCAGCATAAATAGGTTTTGGTTAATAATGGCGTTCGTTTTTGAATGGGTTTCAATGTGTTTTGGTTTCGATTTGGGTGTTCTTGTAAGTAAAGATGAAGATAGATGATGGTGATGAAGATAAATAGTTTGATTTGGTGATGGTTTATAAACCAAAATAGTAACAGTAATATTAATGGTTATTGTGGTGTTTTGTTGTGGCTGTGAGGTGGTTTCAAAATAAAAAAAAAAATGACAACAGTTAGTATTCGATAACAGTAGCGTCATACAGTCGAACATCATTTTAATTGTTTCCTTCGTTCACAGTCTTGATGAAAATATGATTACTGCAGGAGCTTAAGGTAACGGCTTCATTGTTATTGTTGCAGGTTTGATGATTTAATGGTGGACAACAGTTGTAGAAATTCATATAAGTTTGATGGTGGTTTTTTGATTCATGAAAAGAAGCAGTAAAACAGAAAGGATAATCAAGTAGTATGAGCAGTTTACGATGGTTTTCATGATGGTTGTTTGGGTTCGGCTGCAACAGGCAAACATACATAGTAGCAGCAAAATGTAACGAGATTGATTGAGTTGTTTGTGACGGTTACAGGCTGCAACACAGCTACTCGTGACAGTAAAAATAATGAAAGTGATGATGATGGGGTTATTGGTGATCATGGGTGCTGAAGATTTGACGTTGGGTTTCATTAAGAAAGGTGGTGATGATTGTTGGTTCATACTAGACACCAAAGCAATAGAAATAAAAGAGATTAATGGAGATGATTTGTGGTGGTTCATAGGTGGTATTGGTGTTGGTTTCACAGCTGTAACATCGACCCATGTGTTGATGGTTTTAAAAAAAAAATGCAAGTAGGAATGTATATGTTATCTCTTTATGTAATATGTATATTATATATAAATTTAGATGGATAAATTTAGATAGATAGTGTGAGACATTGAAAACAAAATATATGTACTAGTAGCCAATCATCTAACAAGTGTGGTGATTGATTGTTACTTTAAACAGAAAGCAACGGGTTGGTGGTGTTCTCAATTTTTTTACCGATGGTTTGTGAAGAAAAAATGGTGGATGGGATATATGTACATTCATGCTAATGTATGTAAATAGAATAGTTTCATTTTGTTTCTTGAATATACTCTTAAGGATATTATATATAGAATTTGGTTGGTAAGTGGTGACTTTGAGTGTTGAAGTATGAAAGGAGTCAAAGTTGAGGATATGTTTGTCAACAAAGAGATCACAGCAAGTGGTGGTTGAATGGGTTTATAATATTGCTGTGTTCTTTTCTTACGAGTTACATCAGGTAATATTAATATATAGTGTAATTGAACAATTGATGTGGAAATCATAAGTCAAACTAGGTTGTTTTATAGTGTAAGGGTGGGACAGATTCATCAATCACAAGTACAGGAAATAAAAAAAAAATCAAAACAGAATAAGATAGATAACCAAATTTGTTTTCTTGTGGCTAACTTGGAATCAAATGGTACAGAATTCAGAAAGCAAAATAAGTTACCTTTAGTTTTGAAAGTGATAGGAACTGAATACAATCCATTCTGATTTTTATGTATGCAAATTATTTTACTAATTTATAAATATAACTATATTACTAATAATATTACCTTTAATATTAATAGTAATAATAATAAATTATAATACTGATATTAATAGTTATAAAGATGATAATGATAATATTATTTATGATAATAGTAATATATTGGTTAATAATAATAATGATAGTTATAAAACAATAATGGTAATAAAATTTTCTAAAATAATAATAATAAAATAAATTATATGTATCAAATTTTCTTTTATATATATATTTATAATTTTAAAAGTATTAATAACAACATTAATATAATGTCTATATATTATCTTGTAGTTACATTTATTTTTAACTAATTATTTATATAACATCTTATATATTTTATACATGTTAACAAAATACACGTAGTATTAATCATGTATAGATATCACATAAATTTTTAAATACTATATATAATTAGGTTTTGATTATTAAGTAGATAAATATTTTATATATGTTGGAATAAATAATCTGAGAGTATAACATTTAATACTTTGTTAATATTGACACATTATATATATTCAATTTATTTCTCTATATTTACATAAACAGTTTTAAAAAATAAATTTAAATTTTCTTTTATATTCATGTAATAGTTCATTTATATATTTACTATATAATTATTTACATGTATAGTTATTTATATATACATTTATATTTACAATTAAAGGTTCATGAATTGTAGGGAAATAGTCAAAGGCCAATTGCATTCATGTAATCTGTTCTAAAATTTTGAGACTCAGTTTTACAGACGTTGCTTATCGTCTCAAAATCATATAAGAATAAAGTCTAAATTTGATCGGAAATTCCCGGGTCGTCACACTACTGACCCCTCAAGCATCTACTACATGACTCCAAAGGAAAGACAAATCACAAGGGAAATTACTGATAATAATTGAAGAAATTTAAAATCAATTAACTCCCCTTCATGCTCAAATTCTATAAATGCTGAGCAAGCTAATGAGAATCATACTGGTCAACCAGTAGCTGCAGACAAACTACCAAATCCAAATGTTGGTAAGTCTAAGGCAACTGTGACAATTCATACTGGTCAACCAGTATCAGCAAACAAACCAGTAACTTCCCACACTGGTAAGTCAAAAGACAAAGGCAAATCAGTATACCATGACCATGGTACCACTTCCACGAAGAAAGCTTCCCATAAGGGAATCATGTATACCATGACTAAAGTGGACCAAATTGTGGAATCATGTGCTGGGTTATCAATCACTGAAAAAATGATTGTCAAGCTGGACCAGATTATAAAGGCTATCCTCCAAAGCCAACCATAGTTTCAGACAACCAACAGATCTGTGTACGACCAGCTACTGAAACCAAAAGTGAGAAAATGCTACAAATGTAGTAGCAAAGCTCACATGTCCAACCAGTGTACTCAAACCCAGACCTCCTCTGCTGCTGCCTCCTCAATCAGACCAGCAGAAAAGAAGAGATCATCAAAGATGACCTTACCAGAACCCATCCTCAGATGGGTTCCCCAAAAGAACTAATCTCTAAGCTATTGTGCAGGGCATTCTTGAAATGTCCCGTTCATATTGATTATAAACATTCCATATTAATTGATTTCGTTGCGAGGTTTTGACCTCTATATGAGATGTTTTTCAAATACTGCATTCGTTTTTAAAACAAACCATAACCTTTATTTTATCGACAAAGTTATAAAGTCACCACCTAGATTATCCAGAAATGATAATCTAAAATATCACACTCACACACTACCAATATATATTGGTTTACAATATTAATATGTTACAAAAAAGTAAATCTCGAATGCAATTTTAAACAATATTATACAAGCATGCTGACACCAAATCTTGTCCATATTTTAGCATGCAACAACGGAAGCTCTTAATAATCACCTGAGAATAAACATGCTTTAAACGTCAATAAAAATGTTGGTGAGTTATAGGTTTAACCTATATATTTATCAAATCGTAATAATAGACCACAAGATTTCATATTTCAAGATACATCCCATACATAGAGATAAAAATCATTCATATGGTGAACACCTGGTAATCGACCTTAACAAGATGCATATAGAATATCCCCTATCATTCCTGGACTCCCTTCGGACATGATGAATTCGAAGTACTAAAGCATCCGGTACTTTGGATGGGGCTCGTTGGGCCCAATAAATCTATCTTTAGGATTCGCGTCAATTAGGGTATCTGTTCCCTAATTCTTTGATTACCAGACTAAAAAGGGGCATATTCGGTTTAATAATCCAGCCATAGAATGTAGTTTCATTTACTTTTGTCTATTTTGTAAAACATTTATAAAACTGCATGTATTCTCATCCCAAAATATTAGATTTTAAAAGTGGGACTATAACTCACTTTCACAGATTTTACTTCGTCGGGAAGTAAGACTTGGCCACTGGTCGATTCACGAACCTATAACAAATATGTAAATATATATCAAAGTATGTTCAGAATATATTTACAACATTTTTAATATGTTTTGCTGTTTAAGTTTATTAAGTCAGCTGTCCTCGTTAGTAACCTACAACTAGTTATCCACAGTTAGATGTACATAAAATAAAGCAATATATATTATCTCGAATCAATCCACGACCTCGTGTATACAAGCCTCAGGCTAGATCACAACTCAAATATATATAATATTTTGGAATAAACATCAACCCTGTATAGCTAACTCCAACATTACTGCATATAGAGTATCTATGGTTGTTCCGAAATATATATATAGATGGGTCGATATGATATGTCCAAACATTGTATTCGTGTCTATGGTATCCCAAGATTACATAATATATTAGAATACATGTATAATACAATATAAGTTAGCTAGGATATGATAAATATAGATTTGTTACCAATTTTCACGTAGCTACAACAAGAAAAATTATCCAATCTTGTTTTACCCATAACTTCTTCGTTTTAAATCCGTTTTGAGTGATTCAAGTTGCTATGGTTTCATATTGAACTTAAGTTTATGAATCTAAACAGAAAAAGTATAAGTTTATAGTCAAAAATACAGGTTACAAGTCATTTTTGTAAAGGTAGTCATTTCAGTTGAAATAACGACGTCTAGATGACCATTTTGGAAAACATACTTCCACTTTGAGTTTAACCATGATTTTTAGATATAGTTTCATGCTCATAAAAAAAATCATTTTTCCAGAAGAATAGCTTTTAAATCAAAGTTTATCATAGTTTTTAATTATCCAAACCAAAACAGCCCCCGGTTTTACTACGACGGCGTATATCAAGTTTTACGGTGTTCTTCGTGTTTCCAAGTTTTAAATCATTAAGTTTGCATATCATATAGATATAGAACATGTTTCTAGTTAATTTTAAAAGTTAAGTTAGAAGGATTAACTTTTTTTGCGAACAAGTTTAGAATATACTAAACTATGTTTTAGTGATTACAAGTTTAAATCTTCGAATAAGATAGTTATATATATATATATATATATATATATATATATATATATATATATATATATATATATATATATATATATATATATATATATATGAATCGAATGATGTTATGAACATCATTACTACCTCAAGTTTAGTAGATAAACCTACTGGAAGTGACAAGAAATGATCTAGCTTTAAAGGATCTTGGATGGCTTGAAAGTTCTTGAAGTAGGATCATGACACAAAAACAAGTTCAAGTAAGATTTTTACTCGAATTAAGATAGTTTATAGTTAAAGAAATTGAATCAAAGTTTGAATATGAATATTACCTTGAATAAGAAAGATAACCTACTGTAAATAACAAAGGTTTCTTGATCTTAGATGATTACTTGGAATGGATTAGAAAGCTTGGAAGTAAACTAGTAAACTTGAAAGGATTTTTGAAGTGTTCTTGAAGTGTTCTTCCTATGATGATTATAGCTTGATTCTTGAAGTAATTTTTGATGAAGATGATGATTATTTTACTAGAAAAATTCGTTCATAAGTGTGTGTAGGTGTTGAGAGAGAGTTAGAAAGGGAATTGGAAGTGAAATGGATTGATTGGTGAGTGGTGAATGATGAGTGGTGAGTGGGGTTAAAAGGAGTTCTAGTTAGTTGACTAGTTCATGGTAGAAGTTAAATTTGATTAGTCATGCATGACATAATCAAGAGTGGAATCCCATGCTAGTTCCTATTAGTATATACTCATAGTAAGTACGTCTAGAAACTGTGTATAATAAGGATACGAATACTGAATGACTACGAGTAGAATTGTTGATGAAAATGAATGAGGATGTAATTATAAGCATTTTTGTTAAGTAGAAGTACTTTGATAAGTGTCTTGAAGTCTTTCAAAAGTGTATGAATACATATTAAAACACTACATGTATATACATTTTAACTGAGTCGTTAAGTCATTGTTAGTCGTTACATGTAAGTGTTGTTTTGAAACCTTTAGGTTAACGATCTTGTTAAATGTTGTTAACCCATTGCTTATTATATCTAAAGAGATGTTAAAATATTACATTATCATGATATTATTATATATTAGTATATCTTAGTATGATATAGATACAGTTAAATATTGTTACAACGATAATCGTTACATATATGTCTCGTTTCGAAATCATTATGTTAGTAGTCTTGTTTTTACATATGTAGTTCATTGTTAATACACTTAATGACATGTTTACTTATCATTTATCAAGATTAACATAGTGTATCAATAGCTTAATATGATTCAGATGTATTTAGTAAGACGTTGTTATAACGATAATCGTTATATATATCGATTTCGAGTTTCTTAACTCAATAGTCTCATTTTTATGTATATAACTCATTGTCAAAATACCTAATGAGATACTTACTTATCATAATATCATGTTAACTATATATATAACCATATATGTATGTCATCATATAGTTTTTACAAGTTTTAACGTTCGTGAATCACCGGTCAACTTGGGTGGTCAATTGTCTATATAAAACCTATTTCAATTAATCAAGTCTTAACAAGTTTCATTGCTTAACATGTTGGAAATACTTAATCATGTAAATATCAATTTCATTTAATATATATAAACATGGAAAAGTTTGGGTCACTACAGTACCTACCCGTTAAATAAATTTCGTCCCAAAATTTTAAGCAGTTGGAGGTGTTGACGTATCTTCTGGAAATAAGTGCGGGTATTTCTTCTTCATCTGATCTTCTCGTTCCCAGGTGAACTCGGGTCCTCTACGAGCATTCCATCGAACCTTAACAATTGGTATCTTATTTTGCTTAAGTCTTTTAACCTTACAATCCATTATTTCGACGGGTTCTTCGATGAATTGAAGTTTTTCATTGATTTGGATTTAGTCTAATGGAATAGTGAGATCTTCTTTAGTAAAACATTTCTTCAAATTCGAGACGTGGAAAGTGTTATGTACAGCTGCGAGTTGTTGAAGTAACTCAAGTTGGTAAGCTACTGGTCCGACACGATCAATAATCTTGAATGGTCCAATATACCTTGGATTTAATTTTCCTCATTTACCAAATCGAACAACGCCTTTCAAGGTGCAACTTTAAGCATGACCATCTCTCCAATTTCAAATTCTATATCTTTTCTTTTAATGTCAACGTAGGTCTTTTGTCGACTTTGGGCGGTTTTCAACCGTTGTTGAATTTGGATGATCTTCTCGGTAGTTTCTTGTATTATCTCCGGACCCGTAATCTGTCTATCCCCCACTTTACTCCAACAAATCATTTCATGACCCGTCCTAATCCATCCGGACTAAGTCCATATCGATTATAAACGATTCACAATAGTTGATTACATCACGAGGTATTTGACCTCTATATGATACATTTTACAAACATTGCATTTGTTTCTAAAAGACAAACTTTCTTTTCATCGAAAGTTGACATTATGCATACCATTTCATAATACATCCAACTATATTTGACTTAATAATAATCTTGATGAACTCAACGACTCGAATGCAACGTCTTTCGAAATATGCCATTAATGACTCCAAATAATATCCTTAAAATGAGCTAATGCACAGAAGAAGATTTCTTTCATACCTGAGTATAAACATGCTTTAAAGTGTCAACCAAAAGGTTGGTGAGTTCATTAGTTTAACATAAATAATCGTTTCCATCATTTTAATAGACCACAAGAATTTCATTTCCAGTTCTCATAAATAAACGTCCCATGCATAGAGACAAAAATCATTCATATGGATTGAACACCTGGTAACCGACGTTAACTTAATGCATAGAATATCCCCAAAACAGAACCTCTCATCTGTATAATAATCTCGAATCACTAAAGCATTCGTACCCTGAATGGGACTTGTCAAGGTCCATAGATCTATCTTTAGGATTCGTGTCAATCAGGGGCCATTTTCCTAAATTCTTAGGTTACCAGACTTGAAGGGCGATATTCAGTTAATAATCCAACTATATAATGTAGTTTTGATTACTTGTGTATATTCCGTAAAACATTTATAAAAGTAGCGCATGTATTCTCAGTCCTAAAAATATATTGCAAAAGAATTTAAAAATGGAGCAAATGAAACTCACCATACTGTATTTTGTAGTAAAAATACATATAACATCATTGAACAAGTGTAAGGTTGGCCTCAGATTCACGAACCTATATCCAGTATATATATTAACACATTGTAATATTAATCAACTAAGTTTATATATATTTTATAATATATATAGATTAATATCCTTATATATTATTATATTAATTCTTATTATTTGTTATAATCCTTATATGATATCTATACTTTAGTAAATGTGAGATTAATATAAATAATATTATATTAGTTAATATATTAAAATCTATTATTAGTATACTTATGTTATATGTAACAAATATGTATTTTTATTTAGATATCCTTTGTTTGTAAAAATAATAATACTAAAGTAATGATACTAATAATAATAATAATTAGATTTAGAAATAATAATAATAATAATAATAATAATAATAATAATAATAATAATAATAATAATAATAATAATAATAATAATAATAATAATAATAATAATAATAATAATAGTAATAGTAATAGTTATGATAATAATATTAATAATGATAATACTAATAATAATAACAACAATATTAAAAATGATACTTTTAATGATAATTCTATTAGTAACTAATATGATAATTTTAATAATAAAAATGATACTTTTAATAGTAATGATAATAAAAATAATAATAATACTAATACTGCTTTATGATATTATTTAGAAATGACAAAAATGATAACAATAATAATAATCCGATAATAACAACAATTATTAATAACAATAACAATAACATTGAAAATAATAATAATAATAATAATAATGATAATAATAATAATAATAATAACAACAACAACAACAACAACAACAATAATAATAATAATAATAATAATAATAATAATAATAATAATAATAATAATAATAATAATAATAATAATAATAATAATAATAATAATAATAATAATAATAATAATAATAATAATAATAATAATAATAATGGAAATGGAAAGAAAAGAAAAAAAAAGAATGTATACCCTCTAAAAAAATTATGCTCCATATGGGACTCGAACCCGTGACCTCTCGAACCTGACACCACCCTCTAAACCATCACGCCATGTTTGCTTTTCTGATTTACTACCAATCTAGTACTTATTTATTCAATACTTCTGTATCTTCTTCTTCTTCATAATCAAACCCATTTAATCTCTACACCATCATCTTGATAATCATCTTCATATAATTCATCATTATTAACCATCGGGTTATTATCATCATATACTTAACATCATTCTATAATCATCATCTATCTATTATAATCATATCCTTTATAATCATTTCGTTATTATAATCTTAATCAAAATCAAAATCATTAACACTAATTTACGGTGTCCTTACAGTAATATATTAACATCATCACCTCATAACAACCCACGATCACTATACATAACATCTATATCACCTTCACCACATGCATCATGCAACATAACCGTATTCACTCATTGCAATTCGGCCCAACAAAGTTCATGGCCCAATTAATCGGCCCAAATGATTTTCCAGTCGCTGTACAAGGAACTTAGATCCAAACACACTTCATTTTCCTGGCCCCAATTCTTTAATTATCACTAAGTGGGTGTCGTGTATAAAGAAATAAATAAAGAAGTCAAAAGTTGTAAGTGGGAAATAGAAAACGATTTAATAGATGCCATATCCAGATCCATCTTCATTTCATGTATTCATCATCGATATCATTCAACAAAAACAGGAAAAGGAAATAGTTACGAAGGAAAAAGAAGAGAAGAAAAAAAAATTGAAGATGAAGGTGGTGGTTATTAGGGTGGTGGTTTACGGTTGGAAGTGAGGGTGGTGGTTCTTCGTTCATCAACAATGAAAGTAATGGTGTTTTGGTTTTGTTTGGCCTAAACTGAAACAGAATAGCAGTAAAAAAAATAGCGGTTGCAAATGGTAGTGATCGGTTTTTATGAGGTTTGACGGTAGTTGTAGGTTAGTTCACGAAGAAGGAGATTAGAACAGAAAGACGATAGTATGTAGTAACAGTATCAATTCGAAGCAACTGAAAAACAGGATGAATGATCGAAAGTAGAAGGTTTTTGTTGGGTTGATAATCGAACAAGAAATAGAAAAATAAATGGGTTTTGATGGTGGTGAAGTTGTAGGTTAAATCACGAAATAAATAAACAAAAAAATAGAGAGGGGAGGGAAGAGGGTGGTACTTTGGTGATGTTCAAATGGAGAGGTGGTGGCATGTGATTTGAATATAGGTGAAGAAGCCGATGTATTTCTTGGTGAAGGTGATATTAGAAACGAGTAGAAGGAGAAAAACTGAAAGGAAGGGTGGTTAAATGGGTTGATGAAGGTGATGAGAGTTTTGTGAATTGTTGTTGATTGATTAGTATAAAAAAAATATAAGGAGCAGGTAGTAGTTTGAGTAGGAAAGTTAACAAAGGTGATAGTTTGTTTTCTCCTCCCCCTAAGCATGTGAATGTGTGTTATGTGTATACAAGAGCAAGAGATTTCTGAGAATCAATAACACAATATTACTAATATGTTTAAATAAACGTGGGATATATTATTTCTTGTAGTATATGTGTAACTATAATTGAATTAGTTAGTGGACACACACTACACTTTAATTGATATCATGAATCACCGACATAGTATACCTTGATTGATAATTATGAATCACGGAGTAAATAATCCTAATAATATAATAATAATAAATATAATAATAATAATAATATTATTTAATATTAATTCAAGTAGGATGACAATGAAATGTTATCAAAACACGGAGTGTTGAATCTTGCTCCATTGTTAATCAGTGGCAGATAAACGTCTCCAGAAAAATCTCAAATTTTTACATTAACTATATTTATTTATTTTGGTCATTATGGTATAAAATTCGAACCTTAATTTAGTAAATAAAAATTACATCAACTGTCCCTCTCATATTCTGGCTAAAATATAAAAAGTTCTAAAATTTAATAACTAGATCCTAAATACATTTTTAATAAGCCTAAATTTTATAGAACTCATTTTCGGATCACCGTTTATTTTAAAATTACATATGTTTGAATTTAACTTACTTAATATCAATCAAAACATCAAAAGAGTATTACAATCATTTAACATTTATTTTTAATATATTTTATTTATATATAGAGATATAATTTAAATAATAATTATTATAATATCCTATTTTTATTTTATTAGTTTTTAATAACAACAACATATAATACTTCAAATTTATATTTCGAATTATTATTTATATATACACACACACATATCTATTTACAATTAATTGTTCGTGAATCGTCGAGAGCAGTCGAAGGTCAAATGAATATATGAACATTGTTTCAAACTTTTCTAGACTCAATATTACATACTTTGCTAATCGTATCGAAATCATATAAAGATTAAGTTTAAATTTGGTCGAAAATTTCTGCGTCGTCACAGTACCTTCCCGTTAAAGAAATTTCATCCCGAAATTTGAGTGAGGTGGTCATGGCTAACAATAAAAAATGTTTTCATGACAAATAAGACTTGATAAATAGAGTTGTATCATTATAAATTAATATATATAAAACGATTTGACTATGCGGAGCGTACGAGTAAAGTTATCACAAAATAGTGAAATGAAAGGATAAAGATTTGTCTTAGCTTTTGACGTAGTCAGGGTTGAATTTTAGAAAAATAAGGTGCGTCTTAACTTTTGATGTCATCTCGGTTGAATTCCGGAATTTAAGGGATATAAAGAAAATCTTCGAAATCTAAAAGATTTGATTCTTCAGCGAGTAAGGAAATTAAGATCTCTATAATTAAATACAGTGATCTGCCTTGATTACTCTGTCTGATATTTCCATTATAAATTAAATTCTTCCGTTCCATTATTCTCATCATTCTTATACTTTCTTTCTTAGTTCATACCTCCAAACGATTTTGAAAATGCTTAATCCAGTTCTGATCCTTGTCCTCATCCTTACTATCGCAACAATCATTCTCCTTTTCCAACTTCCACCATAGGAATCTGCTTTCTTCTACTTCGCCCTTGGGGTTATAATGTTTTTAATTCTCCCGTGTCTTTATGTTGCGATAAACATTGATGTACACGGTTTGTAATTTATGTGTTGTTATCGGGCTTTATATTCTCCCTTATATTTCAAAGCTCTATTCTTTTGTTTTCTCTTCCCGACTTCAAGTCAAGCGAATAATGGTCCAGAATTTCTAGATATAGAGTTTCGAATGATTATAATATTCTAAGCAGGAAGGAACGTGATAGCACGATTTGATTTTCAAATTTATCAACATCACGGAAGATAGAACCATCAAGAATACATTTTCTTGATTTGTTCAGGACTTAAGTAGAATGAAAGAGTTATGTAACATGGCACATGATAACGTTATGATCTGTGAATCATCACGTCCCATTAGAAACTCAGCATGACTTACTGTAATATAATCACGTTGATCAAGTGTCATTATATTATACTAACTCATGCATCAATTTCCAACACTTCTTCAAAATCATTCATAATTCACACTCAATTTTTAAAGAAATTTAGAAACTAAAGTGGTTTCCTTTATGATGTAATATAGATAGCACGAAGAGATAAATAATTTCGGACGAGAATATTTATGAAAATATCTTCAGAAATATCGAAGATATTTATGATGATATTTTAGAATTTCTAAGTTTGATGGTTGATGAAGAAAGATTTTCCGCAAGATTTTAATATGTGTACGGAGCAAGATATTCGTTGAAGGTTTCATCGGATCCAGAATTACCTGGTTTCTTTGAATATATAGTATGGTCCTTGTATTTGGCCTTGGTCTCTTTCATGATTTGCTCAATATGTTTTTCAGTACCAAATTTTCTATCGAGCGTTCCCAACACTCCTTTCTTTATCATCAAACTTTTGGCCGTTTAAACCATCTACAATTTTTCTGTTTCCTCTACATTTAATGCTACCATACCCGAATCATCGGTTATCAATCTGAGGTGGTTTCAAGAGAATTGTGTTTTTAGATGATTAAACGCTGATGGTAATAAGGTGGTATATAAAAGGTTTCCCGGTAACAATAAAAGAGAACGCAGATATATCAAGATTATAATAAGATTGTTTCGAACGAAAAGTCGAAGTTGTCTTGCTGGAGCTGTGACAAAATTAGCTAATTTGGAAAGAGTTTGGAAATTTATTTTTGGTAATAAAAACGTCAGAGGAGCTAGCACAGATAAGTATTAAACATTTAATCAGGTTCTGAGTGTTTTCAGGTGCATAACTATATGCATCAATCTTTCTTCTCGTAGATAACGTGCGGTTGCATCATCCTCTTGGTTGAGGTGTTTTCAAGAATCATGAAGGGTTTGAACGCAGATTGTAATCGTCAAGATACAAATGAGGTTTAAGATGAAATCAAGTGAGAAACTTGAAGAATTGTTTAGTTTCATATGTTATAATCAGTATTTTAATTCATTTTAATCGTCCAATGTTGGTAGTCCTCAGTTGATAGTCCACAGTTAGGAATTTAATAATTCACATATAGTTTAATATATAATATTCTAATTAATTAATACGTATCGTGACCCGTGTACATGTCTCAGACTCGATCACAACTCAAAGTATATATATTATTGTAGAATCAACCTCAACCCTGTATAGAGAACTCGATAATTACTGCATATAGAGTGTCTATGGTTATTCCAAATAATATATATATATATATATATATATATATATATATATATATATATATATATATATATATATATATATATAGTGTCCCGATATTTAAAGTGCATAAAAATAAATAACAGAAATTAAATGACGATAAATAAAGTGCGTAAAGTAAATAACAGAATTTAAATGACGATAAATAAAATTGCGAGAATGTAAACTGCGATAATTAAATTGCGATAAATAAAATGTAATCAGTTAGCTAGGAACAATTAGCTAGGAACAGTTACCGTGGATTCTTAACGAAATTTCTCATAGTTAATTTGTTTGTTTCTAACAATTTTTATTTTGTCAAATGTTTTCTTCATTATGCCACTTGTTGGATTCTGATAAATCAAAATCCAATTATGAAATTGGATGAATATGGTTATTCTGTGGTGAACGGATTTGTATATCGGTGGATGTCAGTAGGATAGTAAACAACTGTTGAATCAGCTTCGAAGAATGTACAATGTAACTTATTAATGTGAAATCTAAATATTCCTCAGGTATTATCTACCTGTTAAAATATTTTCACCATTAACAGTTTGTACGAAAGAATTTTTAATTACAATCTTTATGAAAATATATATACATATATATTTTCTTCAGATAAAATCATGAATTTAATGAGTTAATATGATATTAATCTCATTTGATTTACCATTAGAACTAGAATATATAATCTCTAAAACATTGAAGATTACATAATCGTCATGTCGAACGAAGATAAATGATGTAGAACGTTTCGTAGAACGATGATTATGCTCGAGGTACATAATGAGACGTTGAGGTGTGTTTTGTTGAAACTTGAGTTGTTGGTAGTATTGGTATTGATGTTGATGGTATTGTTGGTGCTGGTGATGTTGTTGAAGCTGCCGCTGGTGTTTGTAACCTTTGCACCATATTCTCCAAATTTATTACTCGAGCGCGAATCTCATTGACTTCTTCCATTACTCCAGGATGATTGTCGGTCAGAATGAGCAGATGAATAAGATTTAGAATTTTAGATAGAATATAATCGTGGCGAGATACTCTGGAAATGAGTGTGGAAATGGTGTTTCGAATGGGTTCGCCGGTAAATGCTTCTGGTTCTTTGCCAAGAGGGGAATGTGGCGGATGGAAAGGATCGCCTTCTTCGTGTCTCCATCAGTTAAGTCGCCTACGAACCCATCAGATGAATTGGGGATGTATGATTGTTTGATTCATTCTGGTGACACTGTTTTCGGAGCTTAGGTGAAACTCCATATCGGAATAGCTGTCGGAATCCGAGGAATTCGAAATGGTTGAGAGATTCATCTCGTACGATCAAATGAAGGATTTTCGATAAGAAATAGATTATAGGATGTAGATTAGTACCCTGTAATGAAATGCCCCATCCTAATCCAACTGGACGAAGTCATCAACATTTGATTCCAGAGCGATGATCGACTCCAAGTAATGTCCTTAAAATGGGCAAATGCACAGCGGAAGATTTCTTTCATACTTGAGAATAAACATGCTTTAAAGTGTCAACCAAAAGGTTGGTGAGTTTATAAGTTTATCATAAAACAATAAAATTCATCATTTTGATAGACCACAAGATTTAAATGCTGCATGGTACAAATGGGCCCGAATCCTATACCCACCTGTAATGTACATGCGATATCTTTTAAATACAGTACACCTTTCTCGTGTATGAAATCATCTTTCATAAATCTTAGTAACCGTACACATATCTCGTGCACAAAAATAACATACACATAACCTGTGTATAAAATTATTCTCTCGATACATAACATTCATATCAATTGTTGGCAATTATCATGTCCACATAATTCAATGGTGGCAATTATCATGTCCACATAATTCAATGGTGGCAATTATCATGTCCACATAATTCAACAATAATTCGCAGAACTTCTGTCTGCATAATAATTCATTCGAGGAATGTTTTACTTGTGTCTATCTTGTCAAACATTTATAAAAACATTTCATGTATTCACAGTTCAAAAATATATTTCAAAAGCATTTAATAAAGCAATTGTAAAACAGCGCATGTATTCCCAGTCCTAAAAATGTAAAGAGTAAAAGGGAGCAAATGAACTCACCTAATGTATTTTGTAGTAAAAATACATATGACTATATTGAACAATGCAGGGTTGGCCTCGGATTCACGAACCTATATTCCATTATGTATATTAACACATATAATGGTAATCGAACAAATTTATATGTTATATCTTCGATTATATATTATACTTATTTAGTTTGTGTATGTTTTCAAAATGTTTAATATCTATATATTTAGTTTTTATTAATATATCTATATATATATGGTTGGTATTATATAAAAGTATCATTTGTTTATTATATAAGTATTTATTTAAATATTGTTATTATGTTTGATATGAAGATATATAACTATTAATATAATTATGATATATGTATTAAATATATTTTAGGTATAAAATATTTATCTGTAACAAAAATGGTAGTTTTGATAATAATGATTTACAAATAATAATTATAACAGCCTTATTTCTAATGATAGTCTTAATAATAATACCTTTGTTAATAATAATAACAATAACAATAATAATAATAATAGTAATAATAATAATAATAATAATAATAATAGTAATAATAATAATAATAATAATAATAATAATAATAATAATAATAATAATAATAATAATAATAATAATAATAATAATAATTGTTATATTTCAGTAGGCTTATAACTACCTTTAGTGGCCTGGTTCAATATATTCAAATTGAAAGAACCAATAAAAGAGAGATGTGTTGTAGAAGATATAGGAGAGAAAGAGGTTGAAGAGGTGTGATGTATTTAATGTATATGTGTGTTTTTGTAACTTACATTATGCACATATATATAATACAAATTTTACTATCCATATTTCACTAATTACCATCCATATTTAACTACTAAATTTACAACACTCCCCCTCGGATGGTAATTTTTTTAAAGAGCAATTAATACTCCCCCTCAAGTAGACAACGCTGAGTCATCACATCTTTTGAACTTGCCTCATGCCAATATTGTGAACGTATGTTTTGAAAACAGCGATTGACAGTGCTTTGGTATAAAGATCAGCAT
Organism: Rutidosis leptorrhynchoides; assembly: GCF_046630445.1. NCBI lineage: Eukaryota > Viridiplantae > Streptophyta > Magnoliopsida > Asterales > Asteraceae > Rutidosis > Rutidosis leptorrhynchoides. Next base: position 304,259,041 of record NC_092336.1, on the reverse strand, counting down.
AGTTGTTGATTGAACGTATCTCATTTTAATCTGGTTGTCTTTTACGAGATCTTGAGTATATGAGAAGAATCTGAGGTTTTCATCTGAAACTGTATCATCTAAATCTTTTATGTACAAGTTTGACCCATGTGATTTGTCTACAGTCTCCTTCATGGTTTGCTCAAACTGTTGTTTCAATTCCTATTCCCTTTCAGTCTTTTTCTGAGCCTTACCAATATACCATTCTTTTCCATCAAACTTATGACCGTTAAGACCGTTTATAGCTTTAGCGCCTCGTCAGCATTTATGTTTTGTTCTGTCATTTTTGATACTCTTCTTTCATTTGTACTATGTAAGCTGTATTATCTTCAAGTCCACAAGAATCAATAATGATTTGCATCATTGATCTTAACTAAAATCATTCTCGAGTAGCTTCATGTAACGCAATCACTTTGGCATGATTTGATGATGTTGCAACAAGTGTTTGTTTTGAGAACGTCATGATATTGCGATGCCTCCATTTAGGAATACATATCAAGTTTGAGATTTAGCTTTATGTGGATCAGATAAATAATCTGCATCTGTATAACCAAACAAATCTTGTTTTGAGTTATTAGAATAAAATAATTATAAATCAGTAGTTCCCCGAAGGTATCAAACTATTTGTTTGATTCGATTCCAATGTCTTTTGGTAGGGGCTGAGCTGAACCTTGTCAACAAATTAACTGCAAAAGAAATGTCAGATCTTGTATATTTTGTAAGATACATAAGAGCCCCAATTGCACTAAAATATGGAACTTCTGAACCAAGAAGATCTTCATGATCTTCTAGAGGATGAAATGGATTAGTATCAATATTAAGATCTAACAACTATATGAGTACTTAATGGTTTTTGTCTTGTCCATATTAAAATATTTTAAAATCTTTTCGGTATAAGTTGTTTGATGTATAAGTAAGTTATTAGTTATATGCTCAATATGTAAATCAACGTAATACTTGATTTTTTTTATTTTAAAATCTTTCTTTAGAAGTTGAATGGCTTTATAGATTTCTTTATTTAAGATAATTGATATAAACAGCTATGATCACATATCCGAACATTGTTTTTATAAAACACACGTGCAAATAAGTTTATATGTATACCCTTTTCTTATCAAGTAGTAATTTAATCGATTATACCACATACGTCCCGATTGTATAAACCCATTTAGAAATCTTTGTGATTTAATGGAATATATTCCATTGGGTTTTGCATTAGATGCTTATGATACCTTAACCCTTCAGGTATATTCATATATCATTATTAAGTGATCCATACAGATAAGTAGTAACAACATCCATGAGATACATTTAAATAACTACCATGTTGATTAAGTATCTAATAAGTAATTGTATTCATTATAGGAGGATAAGTTTTTCTCCTAATTCATTTCTGGTCTTTGTGGAAAATCTTGAGTTACAAGTCTAGTTTTGCCTTGTAACTTCATTTGCACATTTCTTTTCGGATAAAAATTCATTTGTATCCCATTGTTTCACATCTTTAAAAGTGATAACGATTGATCCAAAAACTTTTCTTTTATTGAGCGATTCTAATTCAGCTCCTATTGCTCCTTTCCGTTGAGTTCAATCACGTCTATTTTGATATTCAATGATAGATTTTGGTTCCAGATCATCATCTTTATTCATGATGTCATTGTAACATTATATGAAAATATCTCATCAAGATTTTTCATTTCATTTCAGTTTCATAATATTGCATAATTTATTGTAATTTATGTATTTACATTTATCAATATCCTCTGCAGAAGGAGTATTGATTTGTGGTTCTTCTTTGAACACTTTCTTTTACCTCATTATCAGCTAATTTTCTTTTTTGAGGATTTTTATCTTTGGAACCAATTGGTCTCCCACGTTTCTGCCGTAGCAAAGACTCATGAGTGACATTATTGCCAGCTTTTGTAATTTCAATTCTAGCTGAAGCATTTACTTCTGGTATATATGATTTAGTCACTTATTTTTTGTATCTTTAAATGCATAAAGTAATTAATTTGCAAGTTCTTGCATATGCATTATATTTGAACTTTCTTTTCGCATTCTTTTGTGCGATGATCAATATTCCTTAATTGATGTTCACACCATGAAACATCATTTTATTTATATTTCATTTCTCCCCCTAATATAGGGAACAATGTTTCATTAAAGTGACAATCGACAAAACTTGCTGTAAAAACATCACCCGTCATGGGTTCAATATATCTTTTGATTGAAGATGTTTCATATCTATCATATATTTCAATCCTTCTTTGAGGAACCATTTGTTGTGATTTTTCAATTAAAAATACACTGCACAACCAAATGTTCTAAGATGAAAAATATTCGGTCTCCACCAAAATTAAGTTGGTAATGGAGAATATTTATAACTTGCACTTGATTTAATGCGAATTAATGTCACATCATGTAAATTTACATGTCCCCATATAAATATTGAGAGTTTTGTACTCATTTCTAATTGTCTAGTTATTAGCTATAAGCGTTTATCTATTGATTCAGGTAAACCAATTTTGTGTATGCACATGAGCAACTGGATGTTCAACAACAATCCTTGTAGACATATAATAATCATTAAAAGCTTGAGATGTTAACTCACCAGCATTATCAAGTCTCATCCTTTTAATGGTGTAATCAGAATAATGTGTTCTTAATTTACTAATTTGTGCAAGAAACTTTGCAAATGCCATATCACGGCTTGATAACACACAAACATGAGACCATGCGTTAGATGCGTCTATTAGAAAAATGGTTCACATGATGGATGAATTGGTCCATATATATACCCTTGAATACTTTCAAGAAACATTGGTGATTATTTCTCAATGTGCTTTTCATTAATCGCCATATGTGCTTTTCATTAATCACCATATGTGTTTTTCGTTAATCACTATATGTGCTTTTCATTAATCACTATATGTGCTTTTCATTAATCACCATATGTGATTTTCATTAATCACCATATGTGCTTTTCATCATATATCATTTTCACCATATGCGCTTTTAATCATATGTGCTGCGCTTTTTGTCATATGCACTTTTCATTATATGCGCTTTTAATTATATGCGCTGCGTTTTTCATCATATGCGTTTTTTATCATATGCACTTTTAATCATATGCGCTGCACTTTTCATCATATGCGTTTTTTATCATATGCGCTTTTAATCCTATGCGCTGCGCTTTTCATCATATACGCTTTTTATCATATGCGCTTTTCGGTGCTACATAGATATTTCTCATTTTTGATTATCATTGACTGATAATCATATCCATTATGATATGTATCAGAGAAACTTAACAAATTTCTCTTTGATTTGGGAGAAAACAAGACATTGTTTACCAAAAAATTCGTACTATTTGGTAATATGAAATTTTGCCTTTTTCGTTCCTTATATCATGTTTGCAAGAGCTGATATAGTATTTATAATTCCTTCATTTGATTTAAATCAATGAAATATTTCTTAGATTTGATCATAGTGTGTATGTTACTACTATCTGCAATACATAGGTCTCTACCATTTTATTGATGTTGTATTTCAGCAGGATTCATACTAAAACTTCAAATAAGATAAGTAAATAATGAGTTATATTTCAGCAAGATAATCAAATTATATTACCTGCAAACAAGTTATAATCTGAAGTACATAAAAGATAACACTTAATAAAACATATGCGTTATGGTCTAAAACCATTTATTTATGAGTGATACATAAAAAAAACTAGGCATCTTAGAAAATTCAAACCATTCAAGTCTCAAGGTAGCTCAGGGTTAATTTAATCAAGATTTGTCAACAGATTCACTCTCGTTTTCTTTTCTTTTGCGACTTATTTGTAGAGCTAAACAAGATGTTCATGTATTCAAGAAATACTAGACTGATGATCCACGTTACCAGATCATTAATAAGAATCTCCGGAATTCTTATAAGAGCGTCTACTAATATCTTTAATTTTATTCTTTCATGGATCACCGTTATTATTATTATTTTTGATAATTAATATCGTATCTATCTTTGAGTATTTTTCATAATACACTTGGATTTTCGACCATATAATATGTAGATTCTAAGGACTCGTCAATATGTTTGCTAAGAAAAATACTTACTATTGCTTTCTCTTGTTCGGAATAATTGTTATTTTCATTCAGGGTTTCTAAAATACCGTTTGATTCGAGATGTTTTTCTACATTCATAACCCATGTTAAGTAGTTGTTCCCACTTGTTCTAAATGAGCAAATTTAAGCCTTTTCAAATTCGACATTTTCTATTATCAAAAAGATGAATAACCTAAATCATAATCATAATCAACTTCTATTCATAGACAAATAATAAAATGAAATTAGAATCATTTTAAATTCATAAGTAGCAAACAACAGAATAATGGTATGATTACAAATAATAAAACCACAAGGGCAGGATAGAATATAGGTTCACCCGGTGGTATATTAGCAACAATGATGATAGTTAATATGACCAATACAATAGGAAAAATCATCCTTGTGTGAATCATTTTTACAAAAACTTTTTGAGAGTAGTAATCTGAAAAATGAAGATTGATTTGTGAAAATGTGAAAACGGAGATGTTTATTTTATATTTGAAAAATATAGTTGTTGTAACGTCGTCAGTTGACGTTAACAACCGTTATGTATATATGACCGTTGTAACGTTGTTAGTTGACGTTAACGAATAAATTCACTATATCAAAACGCGTATGAGTAATATAAAGGACAAGATTTTTTTTCTTATTTTAACTTTTAAGATTTACTTTTAATAAAAATACAAACTACTTTTTCTTATTTTAACTTTTAAGATTTACTTTTAATAAAAATACAAACTACTTTTCTTATTTTAACTTTTAAGATTTACTTTTAATAAAAATACAAACTACTTTTCTTATTTTAACTTTTATGATTTACTTTTAATAAAAATACAAACTACTTTTTCTTATTTTAACTTTTAAGATTACTTTTAATAAAAATACAAACTACTTTTTCTTATTTTAACTTTTAAGATTTACTTTTAATAAAAATACAAACTACTTTTTCTTATTTTAACTTTTAAGATTTACTTTTAATAAAAATATAAACTATTTTTTCTTATTTTAACTTTTAAGATTTACTTTTAATAAAAATACAAACTATTTTTTCTTATTTTAACTTTTAAGATTTACTTTTAAGAATAAACATTAGTATGCATGAAATAAATAATGATTAATTGCATAAGTAATCATAAATGTTAGATAACATATAAAGACCCCATTGTATTCGTATTGATCGGAATTAATCTCGACCCATGGTACCGTGTTGTCAAATGATGTGTTGCGTACATAAAGTACCGTGTTGTCAAATGACGTGTTGCGTACAATCATGAGGTCTTATTAACATAAATATAAATGTTAGTGAAGTTAATAAGAGTTAGATTACAGAAAATATAATTCAGGCGGTATAACCGACCATATATAACTTAAATAACATAAATATAAATGTTAGTGAAGTTAATAAAAGTTAGATTACAAAAATATAATTCAGGCGGTATAACCGACCATATATAACTTAAATAACATAAATATAAATGTTAGTGAAGTTAATAAAAGTTAGATTACAGAAATATAATTCAGGCGGTATAACCGACCATATATAACTTAAATAACATAAATATAAATGTTAGTGAAGTTAATAAAAGTTAGATAATTTCTTACCTTGATTAGTGACGTGTGCTTGCTTAGATAAACCTTGATTATACGGAGCACTTCGTGCTGATAACGTGTTATATTTCAGTAGGCTTATAACTACCTTTAGTGGCCTGGTTCAGTATATTCAAATTGAAAGAACCAATAAAAGAGAGATGTGTTGTAGAAGATATAAGAGAGAAAGAGGTTGAAGAGGTGTGATGTATTTAATGTATATGTGTGTTTTTGTAACTTACATTATGCACATATATATAGTACAAATTTTACTATCCATATTTGACTAATTACCATCCATATTTAACTACTAAATTTACAACAATAATAATAATAATAATAATTATAGAAAATGAAAAACTACCTCAAAATGAAAGTTCCAAAAACTGCCTATGCCCGGGTTCGAACCCGAGACCTCTCGCTAAACCGACACACCCCTTAACCAGTCGTCCCTCTCAATTTTTCTGTATTATTACCGAGTCCTAGTATTATAATCTGTATCATCATCCTACCTATACCATAGTTCAACTTACTTCAGCCCATCAGCAACCTGATAAGCCCAACTAGGAATTCGGCCCAACACATAAACTGTCGGCTTAACCAGTGGTCCCTCTCAATTTTTCTGTATTATTACCGAGTCCTAGTATTATAATCCGTATCATCATCCTACCTATACCATAGTTTAACTTACTTCAGCCCATCAGCAACCTCATAAGCCCAACTAGGAATTCGGCCCAACACATAAACTGGCGGCCCAACACATCTGTTGTTAATTTTAAAAAAATTTGCCATGGCCGGGGATTGAACCCACAACCTCTTGTTCCACCCCAAACACTCCAAACCTCTCATCTGTTCTTTCATTCCTGATTTATACCCCGTATTAAAACTATAAAATTAGTTTATCTGTCTGTTATTTTCTTTTCACACAAAACCTAGTATAGCAGCGGTACTATAATCCATTTATCATCATCTTAATATCACGTAATCATCATCATAAACCAAACATCATATTTATCATGTATGTACCATCATTATGTGACAACCCGGAAATTTCCAACCAAATTTAAACTTTAATCTTTATATGTTTCCGACACGATAAGCAATATTTGTTAAGTTAAATTGCAAGAATTTTAAACTATGTTCATACATTCATTCAACCTCGACCAAGTTCCAACGATTCACGAACCATTAAACGAATATGATTATATATATATGTGTATATATATTATAACTTGAAACGTAAACAAAATATTAGATTAAATACTTTATATGATTGTATCTGTTTCAAAATGTTTATCAATGGAATTAGAAGATAAGATCAAATGATTGAATTATCAGATATATTGAATTATGATTACAAGTCTCTGTTGAAAGGCCCACGTTGATTTGAGAAATCTTTCCATTTTAACAATATTCGAAAAATGGTAAAGTGACTTATAAATAAGAATAAATTGTCAATCATTGAGAACTAGACAAAGGATAGTGGAAGATTGAATCTCATAAAGACTCGATTGATCTATTTAGTTTCAAACGTACAAAAACGTTTTCAATTTAAAAAGAACTTTATTATTAAAACGTATATAACTTTTATAAATATCTAGAATCACTTTTGACAACTCATTACTTAACTAGTATGATAAAGATAACGATATTTATATTTTATGTTATTAAATATATATAACGATTTAAATTAATATTATATATATTTATACGCGTATTATACGTACATAATTTTATACTTTTACTATACTTAAACTTTACCTTTACTTTATTTTTACTTTACTTTAACTTTAATAATTCACTTTAATAATTCATACTTTAATAATTCACTTTAATAATTCATACTTGAATAATTCACTTTAATAATTCATACTTTAATAATTCACTTTAATAATTCATACTTTAATAATTCACTTTAATAATTCATACTTTAATAATTCACTTTAATAATTCATATTTTAATAATTCACTTTAATAATTCAAAAATCTATTATAAATAGAATTCAATAGGTTTCATTATTTCATAGAAACTTGAAAATATTTTTCTCTAAACTCTCTCAATCGATTTACATATATATATTTACTCCGTATTATTTCAAGATATTATTAGTATACATAAAATATTACGTCGGAGTGCGGTCCGAGTGATTTCGAAATTGTTTTTCGAGTGGGATTGGATTAAGGAATTTATGGGTTATAGCTATGGAGGTGATTGGGTATGGTTCATGGGTATACTCATGAAGTCAATATAGTGTTTATCATCTCCGTTGCATCTACGTACCTTTCCTGCAATATTGAATCTCAATATTGATACGTGAGTACTCATAATTTAACTTTTACATACTAATAGTGTATCCCTGACTAGTGCTCGAGTATATAGGATTATGCATATTTGTACTTTTGATATTGCCTTTAGTTAAGTTATGTTAAATCCTGAATTAGTTATATATGCGACTGAGATAAGGTATAAGATATGCATGTCGTTGGAAAGCTAGCGAAAAATTAAGAACTTTTTATTTAGATATCGAATGATTTCGATGAACGGATTTGAAGTTATAGTCCATCGAATTTTTGTATTATTATTAAAAATGATTATTATTATCGTCGTTATTATCGTCGTTATTATTGTCGTTCTAGTTTTATCTTATTATTATTATTATTATTATTATTATTATTATTATTATTATTATTATTATTATTATTATCTTTATCAATAAAAGGATTTATCATTAAAAATTGTTTTTTTTATTATTATTACTATCGTTATTATCATTAAAGTTATAATTAGTATTATTATTATTATTATCTAATTATTATTATTATTATCTAATTATTATTATTATTATTATTATTATTATTATTATTATTATCATTATTATTATTATCATTATTAATATATATATCATTATTTAAAAATGGTTATTGTTATTATTATTATTATATTATCATTATCGTTAATAATGTCATAGTAATTATCATTATTAATATTATTGTAATTAAAACTAATATTAGTAACACCTAATTATTTTGATTACTATTATTATCATTATTATGAACACGATATAAAAGATGATTAAAAGCTATTAAACGAAACGATTAGGAAATAATGAGTAAGTGTATCATGATGAAATTAAAATATTATAAGATATTGATTTAGATAAAATTATCGTTCTTATTATTTTTATCATTACTATTATTATTAAAAGTATCGTTAGTATCAAAACTATCATTTTAACAAAAATTATCATTTTAACAAAAATTATCCATTTAATAGAAATGTCATTGTTACTATAAAATATCATTTTTATTATCATTTTAAATAGAATTATTATTTTAAAGATAATATTAAAAATTATCGTAAATATTAAAGTTATCATAATTAGAATTATTGTTTTATCATAATATCATCTTAGTAATTATAAATATTGATATTTTTATAATAATAATTATTATTACAAAATAATACAACTTTTACTTACTAACATTATAGATATTATTTTATCAAATAAATATGTAATACAAACATATTTTACTACGTGTAATAAATTACTTTAATAATACCTATCATATTATCTTTATGATATTAAATGAACCCTATAAATTTTATTACTTAATATATATAAAAGTATATTTTATTATATAAATTTTAATATAAAATTTTATTTATTAATAAATGAATTATATTATTTACTCTAATAAATCTTTTAAAAATATTTAAAAATATAAAACGATGATATTTAAAATATATTATAATCATGTATAAATTTTGGAAATCATTTTGAGTCAAATTGACTTTTGTTGACTTTTGCATATTAGTCTCGAGCATTAGGATTATGGTACACTATGACCTGACCTAATTGTTAGACAAATATTGACCAACATATAATTATATATAATTAATTTAGGTTCGTGAATCCGAGGCCAACCTTGCACTAGTTCAATGACGTTATATGTATTTTCACTACGAAATACAGTATGGTGAGTTTCATTTGCCCTTTTTACTCTTTACATTTTTGGGCTGAGAATACATGCAAATGCTTTATTAACTGTTTTACAATATTTATATGCGTGAGTTTCATTTGCTCCCTTTTTAAATACTTTTGCAATATATATTTTTAGGACTGAGAATACATGCGTTGTTTTTATAACTGTTTTACGAAATAGACACAAGTAATCAAAACAACATTATATGGTTGAATTATCGAAATCGAATATGCCCCTTTTTATTAAGTCTGGTAATCTAAGAATTAGGGAACAGACACCCTAATTGACGCGAATCCTAAAGATAGATCTATCGGGCCCAACAAGCCTCATCCAAAGTACCGGATGCTTTAGTACTTCGAAATTTATATCATGTCCAAAGGAGGATCCCGGAATTATGGGGATATTCTTATATGCAGATTGTGAATGTCGGTTACCAGGTGTTCAATCCATATGAATGATTTTTGTCTCTATGCATGGGACGTATATTTATGAGAACTGGAAATGAAATTCTTGTGGTCTATTAAAATGATGAAAATGAATGATTATGACAAACTAATGAACTCACCAACCTTTTAGTTGACACTTTAAAGCATGTTTATTCTCAGGTATTTAAGAAATCTTCTGCTGTGCATTTGCTCATTTTAAAGATATTAATTGGAGTCTTTCATGGCATATTTCGAAGAACGTTGCATTCAAGTCATTGAGTTCATTAAAAATTATTATTATTAAGTCAATTTATAGTTGAATAGTGGATATTATGAAATGGTATACATGCCTGTCAATTTTCGATGTAAAGAAAGTTTTTCTTTTAAAAACAAATGCAATGTTTGTAAAATGTATCATATAGAGGTCAAATACCTCGCGATGTAACCAACTATTGTGAATCGTTTATAATGTATATGAACGTGTCCTTTCAGTTGGTATCAGAGCGGTGGTCTTAGCGAACCATGTCTGCATTAGTGTGTCTAACTGATAAGTCGTTAGGATGCATTAGTGAGTCTGGACTTCGATCGTGTCTGCATGTCAAAAGTTTTGCTTATCATTTTTAGTCGGAAATCATCTGCTTATCATTCTTAGGAAATTACCTGCTTATCATTACTAGTTTAGACACGTCTTGCTACATTAATTGCATGAGTAGTGTATAGACAAAATTCATATTTTGCGTATCTGCTAAATCATATCTTATCGTATCTTTTACTTTAAATATCCCGTAAATTCCTCCGTAATCTACGAAATCTTTTGTTCTATATCTATGGATATTCTATGTAATTAGAATACCATCCGATAACCGAAAAGCATTTCATATCGGAAAAAATCCTTATTCAATCGTACGAAATGGAATTCATCATTAATTCAAGTTCCTCGGATTCCGAAATGGAATCCCACTCCAGCTCTGAAAGCAGTGTGACCGGAATGGATCAACCAATCAGTCGTCATCTATTCTGGATGAATTGGAGATGGGTTCGTAGCCTCCTCAATCATTGGAGACAAGAAGAAGGTGATCCCTTCCATCCACCCCATTGCCCTCTTAACGAAGAACCTGAAGCACTTACCGGCGAACCTGTTTGAGACACCATTTTCTCTCTCATTTCCAGGGTATCTCGTCACGATTATATACTACATCAAATTCTAGATTTTATTTATCCACTCGTTCCGACCGACAATCATCCTGGAATAATAGAAGAAGTCAACAAACTTCGCGCTCGGGTAGTGACTTTGGAGAATATGGTGCAGAGATTACAAACACCACCAGCAGCATCAGCAACATAACCAGTACCACCATCATCAACGCCAACAGTACCATTACCACCTCCAACCACAACCGCGTTGTAAACCTCAACTTCACAATCTGTCCCACGAGCATCAACGTCATACGCACCATAGATACCAAGGAGTACCAACAACAATAACCGACGAAGTATTAATTCATAACTTCATTGGAGAAACATTCCGCGGCGATTATATAATCTCTAAAGTCTTAGAGATTATCTAATCTAGCCCTAACCATAAATCAGTTAAGCGAACCAAAATGATAGAAGGAAGAGTAGAAACCCTGACAAAAATGGTGTGTGATTAACAAGTTAAACTTGTTTTACCAATAGAATCAACAGTACCGTCAGCGTCACCAGCATCGTCAGTACAGTCAACATCAGAATCAACAACACCTATAACATCACAAACTCCGTCAGTTCAAGAATCACTGTTTACATCATTACGAATCAATAACGTGTATATTGTATCAACAAGTTATGAAGAATTAACTCATTCCCTCTGAAGAAATTATATATATATTTTATATATATATATATTTTGAAATAAAAAATAAATCTTTCCGTGCTAAGCTATTGTGTGTGAATCTTAACTACTCGGTTAATTCATATTACAAATATGCAATAATGTACGTCCCTCACCCGCGACTTAACCATCGTTAACTACAATCTCTGTCTCAATTAAACAAATTCCAATTCCTAATAAATCAAGTATATATTTGATTTTACACTTCATCATTGATGTAATCGAAACTTTTCAGAGAACATCATTCGTACTTTGCGAAGTTCACAAGAATTTAACAAAAACCAACATCACATCTCAACAAATAACGAAGTATTGATTCATAATTTCAATATTATTGAAGAAATACTTATGTAACCTCTAAAGCCTTTAAGGAATTATTCAATTCTAGTTCCAACCGTAAATCGAATGAGTTTAATTTAGTATTAACTCATTAAAATCTATGTTACATCTGAGAAGAATATATACATATATATTTTCATAAAGACTGTAATAAAATTCTTATGTACAAAATATTAATTGTGAAAAAAATTTTAACGGGTAGGTAATACCCGAGAGATATATATAAATTCACAATTAATATGTTACATTCTTCGAATCAGATTAAGCAAATTATCAATTATACTTCCTACTTTCACAATAATATACATTCTTTCATAGAAATCAAAACAACCATACTCATTCAAACCTAATTACATATTCTGATTTTAAAATCTCAGAATTCAATTTGAGATATAACCGGTACCATCACTTTTAGATTCCTACATCTTTCATAGCTATACTTTGACATCAAAAGTGTGTTAGAACATCAAATGTATACAAACAATTACAATCTGTGTTCAAACCCTTCGAAAATATCTGAAGACACTTCAAATAATGAGCAATCGAGATGATGATCCAACCACATATTACCCATAGTTATGTACTTAAAAAGCTCTCGAAACCAAAGTCATAATTCAACACATATCTGTGTCAGACCTTTTGGCATTTATTAGCAAAAATAACCTTGCAATTCCTTTGCAAAGTAGCAAATTATATCACAGCTCTAGCAAGACAATTTCGATTTTTTCATTCGGAGTAGCCTTATCATAATTTTGATATATGTGATTACCCTTTTGTTACCGGAGAACCTTTCATATTCCACCACATTAGCAATAAACTTACCAACAACTTCACTGATCTTGGGCATTCTGAAGAATCATTATATTTATCGAAACCTCATCATTTACTCATCTGCCTCTTGTAACGAGAATTGCCATATGAATAATTGGGAATTAGAAATCAGTATTTTGAAATCTCACAGCATGTTGACGCCAACAGTTATACATAACGTCTATTTCTAAGACTTACATACTTCGAATGTGAAGTTTCTAAAAAACACTCTGAACCGCGAACTAGTTCTCGGAATGCTGATGAAGTAACAAAAACTGTAAACGACCTTAGCAGTAAAAAGTTGATGGTAAAGATTAGTGTATTAGCAAAGCTCAGAAATAGAGAAGTTTTGGAACTGGAAAACGGATTGAGCAAAGTATGAAGGAGGCTGTGGACAAATCACAAAGACTGAACCTGCCTTCAAAGAATCTAAATGATTCAGTGTCTACTGAAGTCATTAACGAATACCTTGCTCCTGACACTAAACCCTTACAGACAACATACTTCATCATCCTCTGATATTAGAAATTCTAAGATATCATCGTATCTTTCATTATAAATATCCTCCATATTTCTGAAGATATTTCCATAACTATTCTTATCTGGAATCATTTATCTCTTTGCGCTATCTGTATTACATCAAAAAGGAAACTGTTTAGTTCCTATACTCTGTAAACCTTTGAGTTTAAAATATGAATATTTTTGAAGTAGTGTTGGAAACTGAAGCATGAATTAGTATAATATAATGACACTTGATCAACGTGATTATATTACAGTAATTCATGCTGAGTTTCTAAATGGAATGTGATGATTCACAGATCATAACATCATCATGTGCCATGTTATACGACTCTTGTATTCTATTTAACCTCTAAAATATCAAGAAAATATTTCTTGATGATTCGGCTTTTTCTGAGGTATTCTGGTAATTTGACAAGTCAAGATCGTGCCATTACAATTTTCTTCCTAGAACATTAACAATGTTCATTCCAAAATTCATATCTGCAAATTCTGGACCATTACAAGCGGTGCTTAATCGCAAGAAGAAGAAACGAAAGGACAAAACTTCGAAATAGAAATTGGGGTATAAATTGCAGCAAATAAAAGAGAGCATTAACTGTGGATGACAATGATTATAGAAGATAGATCAGAGACTTTGAAATATAAGGGAAGATATAAAGCCCAACGACAAACCAAAAGTTATAAACCATATATATCGATGCATATAGCAATATAAAGACACGGGAGAACTAGAAACACTATAAACTCAAGAGTATAGTAGAAGTAAATAGATTCTTCCAACGATAGATGAAAAAGAAGAATGACCGATATGAAAGTTAGAAGTATATCGAGAATCAGAACTGGATAGAGCATATTGATGAATACTTTAAAATATGAGTTGAGGGGGAAAGAATAGAAGGTGATGAAACATGACTAGGAACTTAGAAATCAACAGATTTAACTCGCACAATGACGGAATAAGTGAATCAAACCCTCTAGTGAATAGGTTAAGCTTTTTGGGATTAATTTAGTCATACCACAACTAAATCAATTGTGATTAGATCAACACTTAGAGCTATTATTCACCACCTGGGTGATTTGGGTTGAGAGAGAATTGGAGGAGCTCACCAGATCTTAGTGTGTGTAACAAATGAGAGGCTTAACCTAAAATGAAGAACATAAGACTTTATATACCCCTGCTATTGAATCACCCGTACGATTCATCCATCACACATATGAGTTTGCTTCATCAGCCGTACGGGTGATCACTCACTCGTGTCTTCTCATTTAGGTTGTAATTGTGACTTAGCTCAGCATCAACCGTGCGTATGAGCCTGTCAGCCGTACGAGTGAGGCTTCACTCGGACGTCTGACTAAGTCTAACATAGTCAAACATCCAAATCTCGTTCCTGCAGTTCCTGTAACCACATACAAACACGGATAGGATAATAACGAACGATCATGGTGGCCTGTAAACTATTGTACCTGCAATGGACGTGGGTAGATGTCTAGGGACTTGCATAAAATGCATCAACAGAAGGTGTGAGTTGTAAGAAAATGAAGGAGGTGAATTTATAAGAAAATCTCCGACAGAACAATTAAAATGGACGATCGCATTTAAAGCGGATCCTAATTCCCTTTGTTACCGGAGAATCAAATCTTATTACAAAGATTTTCTTCAAATCCCTTGAAATCTGGAAATCAATCATATCTACGTCAAATGATAAGATGAATCTACACTTACTCATTTCACTCTTCTATGTTAGCTTCATTTGTACTCTTCATATAAATGGATTGTTTATCCAAATTATTCGCTGATGATAAAACTCTAATTTTCAGCCTGTATGCATCATGAAAACATACTTATTATCATTCACGACCTTTCCACTCAAATTTCAGGACGAAATTTCTTTAACGGGTAGGTACTGTGACAACCCGGAAATTTCCAACCAAATTTAAACTTTAATCTTTATATGTTTCCGACACGATAAGCAATATTTGTTAAGTTAAATTGCAAGAATTTTAAACTATGTTCATACATTCATTCAACCTCGACCAAGTTCCAACGATTCACGAACCATTAAACGAATATGATTATATATATATATATATATGTGTATATATATTATAACTTGAAACGTAAACAAAATATTAGATTAAATACTTTATATGATTGTATCTGTTTCAAAATGTTTATCAATGGAATTAGAAGATAAGATCAAATGATTGAATTATCAGATATATTGAATTATGATTACAAGTCTCTGTTGAAAGGCCCACGTTGATTTGAGAAATCTTTCCATTTTAACAATATTCGAAAAATGGTAAAGTGACTTATAAATAAGAATAAATTGTCAATCATTGAGAACTAGACAAAGGATAGTGGAAGATTGAATCTCATAAAGACTCGATTGATCTATTTAGTTTCAAACGTACAAAAACATTTTCAATTTAAAAAGAACTTTATTATTAAAACGTATATAACTTTTATAAATATCTAGAATCACTTTTGACAACTCATTACTTAACTAGTATGATAAAGATAACGATATTTATATTTTATGTTATTAAATATATATAACGATTTAAATTAATATTATATATATTTATACGCGTATTATACGTACATAATTTTATACTTTTACTATACTTAAACTTTACCTTTACTTTATTTTTACTTTACTTTAACTTTAATAATTCACTTTAATAATTCATACTTTAATAATTCACTTTAATAATTCATACTTGAATAATTCACTTTAATAATTCATACTTTAATAATTCACTTTAATAATTCATACTTTAATAATTCACTTTAATAATTCATACTTTAATAATTCACTTTAATAATTCATACTTTAATAATTCACTTTAATAATTCAAAAATCTATTATAAATAGAATTCAATAGGTTTCATTATTTCATAGAAACTTGAAAATATTTTTCTCTAAACTCTCTCAATCGATTTACATATATATATTTACTCCGTATTATTTCAAGATATTATTAGTATACATAAAATATTACGTCGGAGTGCGGTCCGAGTGATTTCGAAATTGTTTTTCGAGTGGGATTGGATTAAGGAATTTATGGGTTATAGCTATGGAGGTGATTGGGTATGGTTCATGGGTATACTCATGAAGTCAATATAGTGTTTATCATCTCCGTTGCGTCTACGTACCTTTCCTGCAATATTGAATCTCAATATTGATACGTGAGTACTCATAATTTAACTTTTACATACTAATAGTGTATCCCTGACTAGTGCTCGAGTATATAGGATTATGCATATTTGTACTTTTGATATTGCCTTTAGTTAGGTTATGTTGAATCCTGAATTAGTTATATATGCGACTGAGATAAGGTATAAGATATGCATGTCGTTGGAAAGCTAGCGAAAAATTAAGAACTTTTTATTTAGATATCGAATGATTTCGATGAACGGATTTGAAGTTATAGTCCATCAAATTTTTGTATTATTATTAAAAATGATTATTATTATCGTCGTTATTATCGTCGTTATTATTGTCGTTCTAGTTTTATCTTATTATTATTATTATTATTATTATTATTATTATTATTATTATTATTATTATTATTATTATTATTATCTTTATCAATAAAAGGTTTTATCATTAAAAATTGTTTTTTTATTATTATTACTATCGTTATTATCATTAAAGTTATAATTAGTATTATTATTATTATTATCTAATTATTATTATTATTATCTAATTATTATTATTATTATTATTATTATTATTATTATTATTATTATTATTATTATTATTATTATTATTATTATTATTATTATTATTATTATTATTATTATCATTATTATTATTATCATTATTAATATATATATCATTATTTAAAAATGGTTATTGTTATTATTATTATTATATTATCATTATCGTTAATAATGTCATAGTAATTATCATTATTAGTATTATTGTAATTAAAACTAATATTAGTAACACCTAATTATTTTGATTACTATTATTATCATTATTATGAACACGATATAAAAGATGATTAAAAGCTATTAAACGAAACGATTAGGAAATAATTAGTAAGTGTATCATGATGAAATTAAAATATTATAAGATATTGATTTAGATAAAATTATCGTTCTTATTATTTTTATCATTACTATTATTATTAAAAGTATCGTTAGTATCAAAACTATCATTTTAACAAAAATTATCTTTTTAATAGAAATGTCATTGTTACTATAAAATATTATTTTTATTATCATTTTAAATAGAATTATTATTTTAAAGATAATATTAAAAATTATCGTAAATATTAAAGTTATCATAATTAGAATTATCGTTTTATCATAATATCATCTTAGTAATTATAAATATTGATATTTTTATAATAATAATTATTATTACAAAATAATACAACTTTTACTTACTAACATTATAGATATTATTTTATCAAATAAATATGTAATACAAACATATTTTACTACGTGTAATAAATTACTTTAATAATACCTATCATATTATCTTTATGATATTAAATGAACCCTATAAATTTTATTACTTAATATATATATAAAAGTATATTTTATTATATAAATTTTAATATAAAATTTTATTTATTAATAAATGAATTATATTATTTACTCTAATAAATCTTTTAAAAATATTTAAAAATATAAAACGACGATATTTAAAATATATTATAATCATGTATAAATTTTGGAAATCATTTTGAGTCAAATTGACTTTTGTTGACTTTTGCATATTAGTCTCGAGCATTAGGATTATGGTACACTATGACCTGACCTAATTGTTAGACAAATATTGACCAACATATAATTATATATAATTAATTTAGGTTCGTGAATCCGAGGCCAACCTTGCACTAGTTCAATGACGTTATATGTATTTTCACTACGAAATACAGTATGGTGAGTTTCATTTGCCCTTTTTACTCTTTACATTTTTGGGCTGAGAATACATACAAATGCTTTATTAACTGTTTTACAATATTTATATGCGTGAGTTTCATTTGCTCCCTTTTTAAATGCTTTTGCAATATATATTTTTAGGACTGAGAATACATGCGTTGTTTTTATAACTGTTTTACGAAATAGACACAAGTAATCAAAACTACATTATATGGTTGAATTATCGAAATCGAATATGCCCCTTTTTATTAAGTCTGGTAATCTAAGAATTAGGGAACAGACACCCTAATTGACGCGAATCCTAAAGATAGATCTATCGGGCCCAACAAGCCACATCCAAAGTACCGGATGCTTTAGTACTTCGAAATTTATATCATGTCCGAAGGAGGATCCCGGAATTATGGGTATATTCTTATATGCAGATTGTGAATGTCGGTTACCAGGTGTTCAATCCATATGAATGATTTTTGTCTCTATGCATGGGACGTATATTTATGAGAACTGGAAATGAAATTCTTGTGGTCTATTAAAATGATGAAAATGAATGATTATGACAAACTAATGAACTCACCAACCTTTTAGTTGACACTTTAAAGCATGTTTATTCTCAGGTATTAAAGAAATCTTCTGCTGTGCATTTGCTCATTTTAAAGATATTAATTGGAGTCTTTCATGGCATATTTCGAAGAACGTTGCATTCAAGTCATTGAGTTCATTAAAGATTATTATTATTAAGTCAATTTATAGTTGAATAGTGGATATTATGAAATGGTATACATGCCTGTCAATTTTCGATGTAAAGAAAGTTTGTCTTTTAAAAACAAATGAAATGTTTGTAAAATGTATCATATAGAGGTCAAATACCTCGCGATGTAACCAACTATTATGAATCGTTTATAATGTATATGAACGGGTCCTTTCACATTACTCATCTAAATCATCAATCTCTTAATCCTAACTAACCATTATAATAAATGCAGCATCTTACATATTTCCTTATCATCGTCCATATCTTAATTATTTTCTATATTTTCTGTCATTACCTTCTTCGTACATCAACAGGTATCATCTCTGTCACTGTTCCAGCCCAACATGAGTTGGATTTACGGCCCAAATAGAAAATACTAGCCCAATGGTAGCCTGATTCTTATTCCATGGAAGCAGTTAACTAACGATCCAACTTGTTTACCCTATAACCTAATCCATCTAGATTTCTTTTCTTTATAAACCCCACTATAAACTCATTGTTCCACAAAGTTAATCTAGCTGTCTATTAGCTGTATACTTTAATTTAAATTGCTGAATGTCCACGACATAATTCATCATCTTTCTTGTATTACTATATTCTTCTAGAGCTAAAAAAAATAGCAAGGGTTGTTGCATACAGAGATGGTGGAGATGATGTTATGTTGGTGATTGATAATGGCAGCTTGGTGGTTCTCCTCCGTAAAACGTAGCCGCAGAAAATGAATAAGTCGATGGTGATTGATGTTGTAACAGAAAAACAACAGCACAGTAGCTTCTTGTCATGCAATTGTAATTGTTTGATTAGGTGGTGATTCGAAAATAGAAACAACGAGAAATATTGAAGTGGTTTCATGGCTGCAAGTTTGATTCTTCTCAGTCTGATCATAAACATAAAAAGAATTGTAGTTGAGGTTGATTTAACGAAGAAGCAAGGAAGAGAGAGAGAAAGAGAAAGAAAGAGAGTTTGTGAATGATGGTGTTCGGTTTAATCAAAATAGAAGTGAGTCGATATCAAGCGTTTCGGTGAGGGTTGAGTTATGATGTTGGTGGATCGTTTGAATCAAGAAACAGAAACAGCTCAATGGTGTGGTGACTTGCTTATGATTTGAATACAAGAAAAAGAAGAGAAACCGAAAGATAGTATGGTGATTTAGATGTTGGTTGTTTGGGTCATTCATGACTGAAAAGAAACGGATTGTATTGTTGGCTTTAAGGTATTCGGTGGTGAGTTTGGTTGTCGTGATCATGAGTGGTGGCGATGTTTTCTTGCATCACATAAGATAGAGAGATACATAAATCGAGATGGTTAAATGGGTGGTGTTTGTTCTTTTAAACTTCTGTTTTATCTTTAATTAACAGTAGCTAGTAGATTTAAATACATGATAACAATGATGTTTCTTTAATAAATGAAGCAGTATCATGATTTGATCGATAATTGTTTGTTTGTGGTAAATTAGTCGACGTGAATGAGATGTAAAACAGAATGAGAAAATAACAAATTATATCCTGTTATTGATTCCCAATCAATTTTGTTTTACGCAAGAATTGAGATCACAAATGTGAGACAGGAAAATCAAACTGGAAGGAATAAAATTAAAAGTGGAAAGCGACCCAAAACAAACTTTGGAAATCTGTCTATACGACTTTGTATATATATATATGTATATATATATATATATATATATATATATATATATATATATATATATTTAATATTAATCAATATAAATATATTTATAATAACAATAATTATAATATTATTAAAAATACTAATAATACTATTTAAGACAATAATAATATGCTAATAATAATAAGGATAATGATAATAATAAAATAATGGTAATAAAAGTTTATAATAATATTATTTTGAATATTTAATCTTTATAAATTATATATATTACAATTACAATAAATATAATATTACTTATGTATTGAGTTCACATATATATATATATATATATATATATATATATATATATATATATATATATATATATATATATATATATATATATATATATATATATATATATATATATATATATATATATATATATTCATTTAATAACACTTAATTATTTTGTATCTGATTTTACATATCTAATTCTAATGTTAAGATTATATTTTTATAATTTCAATTTATTATATCTACGTACATTTATATATATATAAATATATATATACATATTTATTTACAAATAATTATTCGTGATTCGTCGGAAATGGTCAAAGGTATTTGATTACGTGAACACAATTCAAAGTTTTTGAGATTTCAACATTACAGACTTTGCTTATCGTGTCGAAAACATATAAAGATAAGGTTTAAATTTCGTCAGAAATTCCCGGGTCGTCACAGTACCTACCCGTTAAAGAAATTTCGTCCCGAAATTTGAGTGGGATGGTAATGGCTAACAATAAGAATGTTTTCATGTCAAATATGAGTTGATAAATAGAGTTTTATTATTGTTGAGTAATTAAGATAATTCGATTACTCGAAGAGTACTAGTGAAGCTATCACTTAATAGTGAAATGAGAAAGACATGTTTCATCATAACTTTTGACTAGTCATGGTTGAATTTAGAATTTAAGATGTGTCTTAACTTTTGACAGAGTCAGGGTTGAATTTAGAAATAAGGTGCGTCTTGACTTTTGACGCCGCCTTGGTTGAATCCCGGAATTTAAGGGATTTAAAGAAGATCTTCAAAATCTAAAAGATTTGGTTCTTCGGCGAAAAAGGAGATTAAGATCTCTATAATTAAATACGGTGATCTGCCTCAATTACTCTATCTGATATTTCCATTATAAATTAAACTCCTCCGTTCCATTATTCTCACCATTCCTGTACTTTCTTTCTTAGTTCATACATCCAAAAGATTGTGAAAATGTTTAATCCCGTTCTAATCCTTGTTCTCATTCTGACTATCGTAATGTTCGTTCTTCTTTTCCAACTTCCACCAGAAGAATTTGTTTATTTCTACTATGCTCTAGTGATTATTGTATTTATAATCCTCCCGTGTCTTTATATTGCTATACGCACTGATGTTCACGGTTTGTAATTTATGTGTTGTTATTGGGCTTTATATCTTCTCTTATACTTTGCAGTCCTTGCTCAAGTTTTATATAATCATTGTCATCCCCAATTAATACTCCCCCCTATTTGCTACGATTTAAACTCCAATTTCTCTTTCGGAGCTTTGTCCCTTCATTTCTTCTTCTTACGATTGGTCATTTCTTGTAATGGTCCAGAATTCGTAGATATAAGTTTTAGAATGAACATTGTTAATGTCCTAAGAAAGAAATGGTAATAGCACAATTTGACTTGTCAAATTACCAGAATTCAAGGAAAGATAGGACTATCAAGAAAAATATGATCTTGATATGTTTATAAATTAGACAGAACGTAAGAGTCGTGTAACATGACACATGATGACGTTATGATATGTGAATCATCACGTTCCATTAGAAACTCAGCATGAATTACTGTAATATAATCACGTTGAACAAGTGTCATTATATTATACTAACTCATGCATCAGTTCCCAACATTACTTCAATAACATTCATATTTTAAGCTCGAAAATTTACAGAATATAGAAACTAACAGTTTCTATATGATGTAATACTGATAGCACAAGAGAGATTAATGATTTCAGATAACAATAGTTATAAAATATCTTCAGAAATATGGAGGATATTTATAATGAACGATACTATAATATCTCGGAATATCTAAGATCAGAGGATGATAGAAACTATTGTCTGCAAGAGTTTAGAGTAAGGAGCAAGATATTCACTAAAGACTTTAGTAGACATTGAATCATTTGGATTCTTTGAAGTCAAACTTATTCTTTGTGATCTGTCCACGGCTTTCTTCATAGTTTCGCATAATCTGCTTTTTGGTACTAAATTTTCTATTGAATGTTTCCAGTATAATGATACACAGGAAGCACGAAGAGGTATATAATTTCGGACGAGAATATTTATGAAAATATCCTCAGAAATATCGAAGATATTGATGATGATATTTTGGAATTTCTAAGCTCCATGGTTGATGGAGAAAGATTTTCCGCAAGATTTTAACATGACTTCGGAGCAAGATATTTTCTAAAGATTTCAACGGATCCAGAATTATCTGGATTCTTTGAATATAGGGTATGGTCCTTGTATTTGTCCTTGGTCTCCTTCATGGTTAACTCTATCCGTTTTCCAGTTCCAACATTTCTGAGCTTTTCCAGCATATTATTCTTTATTATCAAACTTTTGATAATTAAGGTCGTTTACGGTTGTCTACGGTTTCTGCTGCTTCGTTCAGCTTTTTCAACATTCAGAGTATTGATTTGTAGACTGAGTGCTTTTCAGAATTTCAGAATGAAAGATCATAATTTTAAGAGATAAATGTTATACATATAACGATTGATGTAGATATGCTGTGAGTTTCAAAATACTGATTGCTGATTCCCAGTAATTGGTATGGCAGTTCTCGTTACAAGATGCGGATGAGTATATGATAGGGTTTCAATGAATAAATATAATGATTTATCAGAGAGATTTAAGCCAAGAAGCAACGAGGTTGCTGGTACGTCTGTTGGTAATATGGTGGAATATAAAAGAATTCTCCGGTATCAAAAGGGTAATCGTATATATCAGGATTATAGTAAGGCTACTTCGAATAAAAAGTCGAAGTTGACTTGCTGGAGCTGTGACAAAATTGGCTACTTTGAAAAGGGATCGCAAAGTTATTTTTTTTTTTTTGCTAATAAATGTCAAATGATCTGACGCGGCTACGTGTTAAACTTTTACTCAGTTACCGAGAGTTTCTCAGGTGCGATACTATATACATAAATCTTTCCTTCAGTAGATGAAGTTCGGTAGGTTCATCCTCTCGATTGAGGTGTTTTCAAGAATCATGAAAGGTTTGAACGCATATTGTAATCGTCAAGATATAAATGAGGTTTAAGATGAAATCAAGTGGAAACTTGAAGAAATGTTTAATTGTCCAATGATATTAGTCCATAGTCGATAGTCCACAGTTAACAGTCCAATAATTCATATATAGTTTAATATATAATATTCAAATTAATTAATACGTATAGTGACCCGTGTACATGTCTCAGACTCGATCACAACTCAAACTATATATATTATTTGAAAATCAACCTCAACCCTGTATAGAGAACTCGATCATTACTGCATATAGAGTGTCTATGGTTATTCCAAATAATATATATATATATATATATATATATATATATATATATATATATATATATATATATATATATATATATATATATATATATATATGCGTCGATATGATATGTCAAAACCTTGTATATCCCGATATTTAAAGTGCGTAAAAATAAACACAGAATTTAAATAACGATAAATAAAATTGCGATAATTAAATTGCAATAAATAAACTGTGATAAATAAAATGTAATCAGTTAGCTAGGAATAGTTAGCTAGGAACAGTTAGCGTGGATTCCTAACAAAATTCCTCATAGTTAATTTGTTTGTTTCTAACAAATTTTATTTTGTCAAATGTTTTCTTCATTATGCCACTTGTTGGATTCTGATAAATAAAAATACAAATATGAAATTGGATGAATATGGCTATTCTATGCTGAACGGATTTGTATATCGGTGGATGTAAGTAGGATAGTAAACAACTGTTGAATCAGCTTCGAAGAATGTACATTGTAACTTATTAATGTCAAATCTGAATATTCCTAGGGCATTACCTACCCGTTAAAATATTTTCACAATTAACACTTTGAACGAAAGAATTTTTAATTACAATCTTTATGAACACATATATACATATATATTTTCTTCAGATGTAACCATGGATTTAATGAGTCAATATGATTTTAAACTCATTTGATTTACCGTTAGAACAAGAATATATATTCTCTAAAACATTAGAGATTACATAATCGCCATGTCGAATGAAGATAAATGATGTAGAATGATACGTAGAACGATGATTATACTTGAGGTATAGAATGAGATGTTGAGGTTTATACTGCAGATGTTGTTGTTGATGGTACTGTTGGTGTTGGTAATGTTGTTGAAGCTGGCACATTTTGCACCATATTTTCCAAATTGATTATTCGGGCGTGAAGTTCGTTGACTTCTTATATTATTCCGGGATGATTGTCGGTCAGAACGAACGGATGAATACGGTTTAAAATTGTGGATAGAATATAATTGTGTCGAGATACTCTGGAAATGAGAGAGAAAATGGTATTACAGACAGGTTCACCGATAAGTGTTTCAGGTTATTCGCCAAGAGGGGAATGTGGTTGATGAAAAAGGATCGCCTTCTTCTCGTCTCCATTGATTTAGTCGATTACTAACCCATCAGATAAATTGGGGATGGATGATTCGTTGATTCATTCTGGTGACGCTGCTTTCGGAGCTTAGGTGAACATCCATGTCGGAATAACTGTCAGAATTCGAGGGATTTGAACTAGTTGCGAGTTCCATCTCGTACGATCAGATGGAGGATTTTTCGATATGAAATGATTTTCGAATATTGGATGGTATTCTAACTACATAGAATATCTATATATATAGTACTAAAGATTTCGTAGACTACGGAGGAATTTACTGCATATGTCGGGCAAATCTACAGTAATAGATGCGTTAAGATATGAATTGTCAGATACGCTAAGATATGAATTTTATCTATACACTATTCATGCAATCATTGCAGTAAGATGTGTCTAGACTAAGAATGATAAGCCGATAATTTTCCTAAGGATGATAAGTAGATGATTTCCGACACAAAATGATAAGCAAAACTTTTGACATGCAAACACGGTCGAAGTCCAGACTCACTAATGCATCCTAACAACTATCAGTTAGACTCACTAATGCAAGACCTGGTTCGCTAAGACCACCGCTCTGATACCAACTGAAATGCCCCATCCTAATCCAACTGGACGAAGTCATCAACATTTGATTCCAGAGCAATGATCGACTCCAAGTAATGTCCTTAAAATGGGCAAATGCACAGCGGAATATTTCTTTCATACCTGAGAATAAACATGCTTTAAAGTGTCAACCAAAAGTTTGGTGAGTTTATAAGTTTATCATAAAACAATATAATTCATCATTTTGATAGACCACAAGATTTAAATGCTGCATGGTACAAATGGGCTCGAATCCTATACCCACCTGTAATGTACATGCGATATCTTTTAAATACAGTACACCTTTTGAAATGTCCCGTTCTTATTGATTAAAAACGTTCCATATTAATTGATTTCGTTGCGAGGTTTTGACCTCTATATGAGACGTTTTTCAAAGACTGCATTCATTTTAAAACAAACCATAACCTTTATTTCATCAATAAAGGTTTAAAAAGCTTTACGTAGATTATCAAATAATGATAATCTAAAATATCCTGTTTACACACGACCATTACATAATGGTTTACAATACAAATATGTTACAACAAAATAAGTTTCTTGAATGCAGTTTTTACACAATATCATACAAGCATGGACTCCAAATCTTGTCCTTATTTAAGTATGCGACAGCGGAAGCTCTTAATAATCACCTGAGAATAAACATGCTTAAAACGTCAACAAAAATGTTGGTGAGTTATAGGTTTAACCTATATATATCAAATCATAATAATAGACCACAAGATTTCATATTTCAATACACATCCCATACATAGAGATAAAAATCATTCATATGGTGAACACCTGGTAACCGACATTAACAAGATGCATATATAAGAATATCCCCATCATTCCGGGACACCCTTCGGATATGATATAAATTTCGAAGTACTAAAGCATCCGGTACTTTGGATGGGGTTTGTTAAGCCCAATAGATCTATCTTTAGGATTCGCGTCAATTAGGGTGTCTGTTCCCTAATTCTTAGATTACCAGACTTAATAACAAGGGGCATATTCGATTTCGATAATTCAACCATAGAATGTAGTTTCACGTACTTGTGTCTATTTTGTAAATCATTTATAAAACCTGCATGTATTCTCATCCCAAAAATATTAGATTTTAAAAGTGGGACTATAACTCACTTTCACAGATTTTTACTTCGTCGGGAAGTAAGACTTGGCCACTGGTTGATTCACGAACCTATAACAATATATACATATATATCAAAGTATGTTCAAAATATATATACAACACTTTTAATATATTTTGATGTTTTAAGTTTATTAAGTCAGCTGTCCTCGTTAGTAACCTACAACTAGTTGTCCACAGTTAGATGTACAGAAATAAATCGATAAATATTATCTTGAATCAATCCACGACCCAGTGTATACGTATCTCAGTATTGATCACAACTCAAACTAAATATATTTTGGAATCAACCTCAACCCTGTATAGCTAACTCCAACATTCACATATAGAGTGTCTATGGTTGTTCCGAAATATATATAGATGTGTCGACATGATAGGTCGAAACATTGTATACATGTCTATGGTATCTCAAGATTACATAATATACAATACAAGTTGATTAAGTTATGGTTGGAATAGATTTGTTACCAATTTTCACGTAGCTAAAATGAGAAAAATTATCCAATCTTGTTTTACCCATAACTTCTTCATTTTAAATCCGTTTTGAGTGAATCAAATTGCTATGGTTTCATATTGAACTCTATTTTATGAATCTAAACAGAAAAAGTATAGGTTTATCGTCGGAAAAATAAGTTACAAGTCGTTTTTGTAAAGGTAGTCATTTCAGTCGAAAGAACGACGTCTAGATGACCATTTTAGAAAACATACTTCCACTTTGAGTTTAACCATAATTTTTGGATATAGTTTCATGTTCATAATAAAAATAATTTTCTCAGAATAACAACTTTTAAATCAAAGTTTATCATAGTTTTTAATTAACTAACCCAAAACAGCCCGCGGTGTTACTACGACGGCGTAAATCCGGTTTTACGGTGTTTTTCGTGTTTCCAGGTTTTAAATCATTAAGTTAGCATATCATATAGATATAAAACATGTGTTTAGTTGATTTTAAAAGTCAAGTTAGAAGGATTAACTTTTGTTTGCGAACAAGTTTAGAATTAACTAAACTATGTTCTAGTGATTACAAGTTTAAACCTTCGAATAAGATAGCTTTATATGTATGAATCGAATGATGTTATGAACATAATTACTACCTTAAGTTCCTTGGATAAACCTACTGGAAAAGAGAAAAATGGATCTAGCTTCAATGGATCCTTGGATGGCTCGAAGTTCTTGAAGCAGAATCATGACACGAAAACAAGTTCAAGTAAGATCATCACTTAAAATAAGATTGTTATAGTTATAGAAATTGAACCAAAGTTTGAATATGATTATTACCTTGTATTAGAATTATAACCTACTGTATGAAACAAAGATTTTTTGAGGTTGGATGATCACCTTACAAGATTGGAAGTGAGCTAGCAAACTTGAAAGTATTCTTGATTTTATGAAACTAGAACTTTTGGAATTTATGAAGAACACTTAGAACTTGAAGATAGAACTTGAGAGAGATCAATTAGATGAAGAAAATTGAAGAATGAAAGTGTTTGTAGGTGTTTTTGGTCGTTGGTGTATGGATTAGATATAAAGGATATGTTATTTTGTTTTCATGTAAATAAGTCATGAACGATTACTCATATTTTTGTAATTTTATGAGATATTTCATGCTAGTTGCCAAATGATGGTTCCCACATGTGTTAGGTGACTCACATGGGCTGCTAAGAGCTGATCATTGGAGTGTATATACCAATAGTACATACATCTAAAAGCTGTGTATTGTACGAGTACGAATACGGGTGCATACGAGTAGAATTGTTGATGAAACTGAACGAGGATGTAATTGTAAGCATTTTTGTTAAGTAGAAGTATTTTGATAAGTGTATTGAAGTCTTTCAAAAGTGTATAAATACATATTAAAACACTACATGTATATACATTTTAACTGAGTCGTTAAGTCATCGTTAGTCGTTACATGTAAGTGTTGTTTTGAAACTTTTAGGTTAACGATCTTGTTAAATGTTGTTAACCCAATGTTTATAATATCGAATGAGATTTTAAATTATTATATTATCATGATATTATCATGTATGAATATCTCTTAATATGATATATATACATTAAATGTCTTTACAACGATAATCGTTACATATATGTCTCGTTTAAAAATCATTAAGTTAGTAGTCTTGTTTTTACATATGTAGTTCATTGTTAATATACTTAATGATATGTTTACTTATCATAGTATCATGTTAACTATATATATATCCATATATATGTCATCATATAGTTTTTACAAGTTTTAACGTTCGTGAATCACCGGTCAACTTGGGTGGTCAATTGTCTATATGAAACATATTTCAATTAATCATGTCTTAACAAATTTGATTGCTTAACATGTTGGAAACATTTAATCATGTAAATATCAATCTTAATTAATTTATATAAACATGAAAAAGTTCGGGTCACTACAGTACCTACCCGTTAAATAAATTTCGTCCCGAAATTTTAAGTTGTTGAAGGTGTTGACGAATCTTCTGGAAATAGATGCGGGTATTTCTTCTTCATCTGATCTTCATGCTCCCAGGTGAACTCGGGTCCTCTACGAGCATTCCATCGAACCTTAACAATTGGTATCTTGTTTTGCTTAAGTCTTTTAACCTCACGATCCATTATTTCGACGGGTTCTTCGATGAATTGAAGTTTTTCGTTGATTTGGATTTCATCTAACGGAATAGTGAGATCTTCTTTAGCAAAACATTTCTTCAAATTCAAGACGTGGAAAGTGTTATGTACAGCCGCGAGTTGTTGAGGTAACTCAAGTCGGTAAGCTACTGGTCCGACACGATCAATAATCTTGAATGGTCCAATATACCTTGGATTTAATTTCCCTCGTTTACCAAATCGAACAATGCCTTTCCAAGGTGCAACTTTAAGCATGACCATCTCTCCAATTTCAAATTCTATATCTTTTCTTTTAATGTCAGCGTAGCTCTTTTGTCGACTTTGGGCAGTTTTCAACCGTTGTTGAATTTGGATGATCTTCTCGGTAGTTTCTTGTATAATCTCCGGACCCGTAATCTGTCTATCCCCCACTTCACTCCAACAAATCGGAGACCTGCACTTTCTACCATAAAGTGCTTCAAACGGCGCCATCTCAATGCTTGAATTGTAGCTGTTGTTGTAGGAAAATTCTGCTAACGGTAGATGTCGATCCCAACTGTTTCCGAAATCAATAACACATGCTCGTAGCATGTCTTCAAGCGTTTGTATCGTCCTTTCGCTCTGCCCATCAGTTTGTGGATGATAGGCAGTACTCATGTCTAGACGAGTTCCTAATGCTTGCTGTAATGTCTGCCAGAATCTTGAAATAAATCTGCCATCCCTATCAGAGATAATAGAGATTGGTATTCCATGTCTGGAGATGACTTCCTTCAAATACAGTCGTGCTAACTTCTCCATCTTGTCATCTTCTCTTATTGGCAAGAAGTGTGCTGATTTGGTGAGACGGTCAACTATTACCCAAATAGTATCAAAACCACTTGCAGTCCTTGGCAATTTAGTGATGAAATCCATGGTAATGTTTTCCCATTTCCATTCCGGGATTTCGGGTTGTTGAAGTAGACCTGATGGTTTCTGATGCTCAGCTTTGACCTTAGAACACGTCAAACATTCTCCTACGTATTTAGCAACATCGGCTTTCATACCCGGCCACCAAAAATGTTTCTTGAGATCCTTGTACATCTTCCCCGTTCCAGGATGTATTGAGTATCTGGTTTTATGAGCTTCTCTAAGTACCATTTCTCTCATATCTCCAAATTTTGGTACCCAAATCCTTTCAGCCCTATACCGGGTTCCGTCTTCCCGAATATTAAGATGCTTCTCCGATCCTTTGGGTATTTCATCCTTTAAATTTCCCTCTTTTAAAACTCCTTGTTGCGCCTCCTTTATTTGAGTAGTAATGTTATTATGAATCATTATATTCATAGATTTTACTCGAATGGGTTCTCTGTCCTTCCTGCTCAAGGCATCGGCTACCACATTTGCCTTCCCCGGGTGGTAACGAATCTCAAAGTCGTAATCATTCAACAATTCAATCCACCTACGCTGCCTCATATTCAGTTGTTTCTGATTAAATATGTGTTGAAGACTTTTGTGGTCGGTATATATAATACTTTTGACCCCATATAAGTAGTGCCTCCAAGTCTTTAATGCAAAAACAACCGCGCCTAATTCCAAATCATGCGTCGTATAATTTTGTTCGTGAATCTTCAATTGTCTAGACGCATAAGCAATCACCTTCGTTCGTTGCATTAATACACAACCGAGACCTTGCTTTGATGCATCACAATAAATCACAAAATCATCATTTCCTTCAGGCAATGACAATATAGGTGCCGTAGTTAGCTTTTTCTTCAATAACTGAAACGCTTTCTCTTGTTCATCATTCCATTCAAATTTCTTCCCTTTATGCGTTAATGCAGTCAAGGGTTTTGCTATTCTGGAAAAGTCTTGGATGAACCTTCTGTAGTAACCAGCTAGTCCTAAAAACTGGCGTATGTGTTTCGGAGTTTTCGGGGTTTCCCACTTTTCAACAGTTTCTATCTTTGCCGTATCCACCTTAATACCTTCTTTGTTCACTATGTGACCGAGGAATTGAACTTCTTCCAACCAAAATGCACACTTTGAAAACTTAGCGTACAATTCTTCCTTCCTCAATACTTCTAACACCTTTCTCAAATGTTCACCGTGTTCTCGGTCATTCTTTGAGTAAATAAGTATGTCATCAATGAAAACAATGACAAACTTGTCAAGGTATGGTCCACACACTCGGTTCATAAGGTCCATGAACACAGCTGGTGCATTAGTTAAACCAAACGGCATGACCATAAACTCGTAATGACCGTAACGTGTTCTGAAAGCAGTCTTTGGAATATCATCTTCTTTCACCCGCATTTGATGATACCCGGAACGTAAGTCAATATTTGAATAAACAGACGAGCCTTGTAGTTGATCAAATAAGTCGTCGATTCTCGGTAGTGGGTAGCGATTCTTGATGGTAAATTTGTTCAACTCTCGGTAGTCGATACACAACCTGAATGTACCATCTTTCTTCTTGACAAACAAAACAGGAGCTCCCCAAGGTGATGTGCTTGGTCGAATGAAACCACGCTCTAAAAGTTCTTGTAATTGGCTTTGCAGTTCTTTCATCTCACTGGGTTTGATTCTGTAAGGAGCACGAGCTATTGGTGCAGCTCCTGGTACAAGATCTATTTGAAATTCAACGGATCGATGTGGGGGTAATCCCGGTAATTCTTTCGGAAATACATCGGGAAATTCTTTTGCGACGGGAACATCATTGATGCTCTTTTCTTCAGTTTGTACTTTCTCGACGTGTGCTAAAACAGCATAGCAACCTTTTCTTATTAGTTTTTGTGCCTTCAAATTACTAATAAGATGTAGCTTCGTGTTGCCCTTTTCTCCGTACACCATTAAGGGTTTTCCTTTTTCTCGTATAATGCGGATTGCATTTTTGTAACAAACGATCTCTGCTTTCACTTCTTTCAACCAGTCCATACCGATTATCACATCAAAACTCCCTAACTCTACTGGTATCAAATCAATCTTAAATGTTTCGCTAACCAGTTTAATTTCTCGATTCCGACATATATTATCTGCTGAAATTAATTTACCATTTGCTAATTCGAGTAAAAATTTACTATCCAAAGGCGTCAATGGACAACTTAATTTAGCACAAAAATCTCTACTCATATAGCTTCTATCCGCACCCGAATCAAATAAAACGTAAGCAGATTTATTGTCAATTAGAAACGTACCCGTAACAAGCTCCGGGTCTTCCTGTGCCTCTGCCGCATTAATATTGAAAACTCTTCCACGGCCTTGTCCATTCGTGTTCTCCTGGTTCGGGCAATTTCTAATAATGTGGCCCGGTTTTCCACATTTATAACAAACTACATTGGCATAACTTGCTCCGACACTACTTGCTCCGCCATTACTCGTTCCGACACCATTTGTTCCTTTCGTTCTATTAACCCCTGGTCCGTAGACCTCACACTTCGCCGCGCTATGACCATTTCTTTTACACTTGTTGCAAAATTTGGTGCAGAACCCCGAGTGATTCTTTTCACACCTTTGGCATAGCTGCTTCTGATTGTTGTTGTTGTTGCGGTTATTATTGTTGTTGGGATGATTGTTGTAGTTGCTGTTGTTGTTGTTGTTGGACCGTTTGTTGTAGTTGCGATTGATGTTGCGATTGTTGGGATAATTGTTGCGATTATTGTTGTAATTGCTGTTGTTGTTGTATTGGTGATTCTTATCACCGTTTTCCTCCCACTTTCTTTTGACTTGCTTCACATTGGCCTCTTCAGCAGTCTGTTCTTTAATTCTTTCTTCAATTTGGTTCACGAGTTTGTGAGCCATTCTACATGCCTGTTGTATGGAGGCGGGCTCGTGTGAACTTATATCTTCTTGGATTCTTTCCGGTAATCCTTTCACAAATGCGTCGATCTTCTCTTCCTCATCTTCGAATGCTCCCGGACACAATAGGCACAATTCTGTGAATCGTCTTTCGTACGTGGTAATATCAAATCCTTGGGTTCATAACCCTCTAAGTTCTGTCTTGAGCTTATTGACCTCGGTTCTGGGACGGTACTTCTCGTTCATCAAGTGCTTGAATGCTGACCACGGTAGTGCGTACGCATCGTCTTGTCCCACTTGCTCTAGATAGGTATTCCACCATGTTAACGCAGAACCTGTGAAGGTATGCGTAGCGTACTTTACTTTGTCCTCTTCAGTACACTTACTTATGGCAAACACCGATTCGACCTTCTCGGTCCACCGTTTCAATCCGATCGGTCCTTCGGTTCCATCAAATTCCAAAGGTTTGCAGGCAGTGAATTCTTTGTAGGTGCATCCTACACGATTTCCTGTACTGCTAGATCCAAGGTTATTGTTGGTATGTAGCGCAGCCTGTACTGCGGCTATGTTTGAAGCTAGAAAAGTACGAAATTCCTCTTCATTCATATTCACGGTGTGTCGAGTAGTCGGTGCCATTTCCTTCAAAATAGTTAAATGGAACAAGTTAATCATACAGAATATTAAGAGTAGTTAATAGTATTTCGTAGCATAATATGAACTCATTTATAAAAGCTTTTTCTTCATATTAGCGTTTTATAAGTTTAAATTCGGGTAGTACCTACCCGTTAAGTTCATACTTAGTAGCTAATATACAATTCAACTACTACAATTCTATATGAAAAACTGATTATAATAATATTTCGCGTTCAAACTTTTATACAATATTTTACAAACTTACAATACCGCTTATTTTACATAAAGCATGAAATATAGCACACAATAACTTTGATACAAGATAGTTGTGAAGATAATTCTAGCTAGTACACAAGTCGTTCAGCAAAGGCAATAAAGACACGTAATTCATACGTCCAGAAACAAGTCATGCATTCTGGTTTTACTAGGACTACTTCCCATCCTTGGTCTTGTGCAACATAACCGTTATGGCCGTTGATAAGACAGCGTGTTGTAACGTCGTCAAAGGGACGAGGGTTACGTAATGTCCAACAGTCCCGTAATAATCTAAAAACCTCATTTCTTACCCCAATTACCGACTCCGTCACTTGTGGAAACGTTTTGTTTAATAGTTGTAGCCCGATGTTCTTGTTCTCACTTTGGTGAGAAGCGAACATTACTAATCCGTAAGCATAACATGCTTCTTTATGTTGCATGTTAGCCGCTTTTTCTAAATCACGAAGTCCAATATTCGGATATATTGAGTCAAAATAATTTCTTAACCCGTTGCGTAAAATAGCATTTGAGTTCCCCGCAATATATGCGTCAAAGTAAACACATCGTAACTTATGGGTTTCCCAATGTGATATCCCCCATCTTTCAAACGAAAGTCTCTTATAAACCAAGACATTCTTGGAACGTTCTTCGAATGTCTTACAAACTGATCTCGCCTTAAATAGTTATGCCGAGGAATTCTGGGCGACTCTAGACAAGATTTCATCAATCATGTCTCCGGGTAGGTCTCTTAAAATATTGAGTTGTCTATCCATTTTGTGTTTTTAAACTGTAAAATAGACAAGAGTTAGATTCATAAAAAAATACTTATTAATACAAGCAATTTTTACATATCTCATAAAGCATAAGAACACTATATTACATATATTACACCACACGAATACAACTATCTTATTCCGACTCGCTCGTTTCTTCTTCTTCGGTTTTGGTTCGTTTTGCCAAGTTTCTAGGGATATATGATGTTCCCCTAATACGAGCCATCGTTGTCCACATTGGTTTAGAAAAACCTGGTGGTTTAGAGGTTCCCGGGTCATTGTTACAACTTAAGGACTTCGGGCGTTGACGATACATATAAAGTTCATCGGGGTTGGAATTAGATTTCTCTATTTTTATGCCCTTTCCCTTATTATTTTCTTTTGCCTTTTTAAATTCAGTTGGGGTAATTTCTATAACATCATCGGAATTCTCGTCGGAATCCGATTCATCGGAGAATTGGTAATCCTCCCAATATTTTGCTTCCTTGGCGGAAACACCATTGACCATAATTAACCTTGGTCGGTTGGTTGAGGATTTTCTTTTACTTAACCGTTTTATTATTTCCCCCACCGGTTCTATTTCTTCATCCGGTTCCGATTCTTCTTCCGGTTCCGGTTCTTCTTCCGGTTCCGACTCTTCTTCCGGTTCCTCTTCGGGAACTTGTGAATCAGTCCACGAATCATTCCAATTTACATTTGACTCTTCATTATTATTAGGTGAGTCAATGGGACTTGTTCTAGAGGTAGACATCTATCACATAATATCAAACGCGTTAAGAGATTAATATATCACATAATATTCACATGTTAAAAATATATAGTTTCTAACAAAATTTGTTAAGCAATCATTTTTCAAGTAAACACGGTCGAAGTCCAGACTCACTAATGCATCCTAACAAACTAGATAAGACACACTAATGCAAAATTCTGGTTCTCTAAGACCATCGCTCTGATACCAACTGAAATGTCCCGTTCTTATTGATTAAAAACGTTCCATATTAATTGATTTCGTTGCGAGGTTTTGACCTCTATATGAGACGTTTTTCAAAGACTGCATTCATTTTAAAACAAACCATAACCTTTATTTCATCAATAAAGGTTTAAAAAGCTTTACGTAGATTATCAAATAATGATAATCTAAAATATCCTGTTTACACACGACCATTACATAATGGTTTACAATACAAATATGTTACAACAAAATAAGTTTCTTGAATGCAGTTTTTACACAATATCATACAAGCATGGACTCCAAATCTTGTCCTTATTTAAGTATGCGATAGCGGAATCTCTTAATAATCACCTGAGAATAAACATGCTTAAAACGTCAACAAAAATGTTGGTGAGTTATAGGTTTAACCTATATATATCAAATCATAATAATAGACCACAAGATTTCATATTTCAATACACATCCCATACATAGAGATAAAAATCATTCATATGGTGAACACCTGGTAACCGACATTAACAAGATGCATATATAAGAATATCCCCATCATTCCGGGACACCCTTCGGATATGATATAAATTTCGAAGTACTAAAGCATCCGGTACTTTGGATGGGGTTTGTTAAGCCCAATAGATCTATCTTTAGGATTCGCGTCAATTAGGGTGTCTGTTCCCTAATTCTTAGATTACCAGACTTAATAACAAGGGGCATATTCGATTTCGATAATTCAACCATAGAATGTAGTTTCACGTACTTGTGTCTATTTTGTAAATCATTTATAAAACCTGCATGTATTCTCATCCCAAAAATATTAGATTTTAAAAGTGGGACTATAACTCACTTTCACAGATTTTTACTTCGTCGGGAAGTAAGACTTGGCCACTGGTTGATTCACGAACCTATAACAATATATACATATATATCAAAGTATGTTCAAAATATATTTACAACACTTTTAATATATTTTGATGTTTTAAGTTTATTAAGTCAGCTGTCCTCGTTAGTAACCTACAACTAGTTGTCCACAGTTAGATGTACAGAAATAAATCGATAAATATTATCTTGAATCAATCCACGACCCAGTGTATACGTATCTCAGTATTGATCACAACTCAAACTAAATATATTTTGGAATCAACCTCAACCCTGTATAGCTAACTCCAACATTCACATATAGAGTGTCTATGGTTGTTCCGAAATATATATAGATGTGTCGACATGATAGGTCGAAACATTGTATACATGTCTATGGTATCTCAAGATTACATAATATACAATACAAGTTGATTAAGTTATGGTTGGAATAGATTTGTTACCAATTTTCACGTACCTAAAATGAGAAAAATTATCCAATCTTGTTTTACCCATAACTTCTTCATTTTAAATCCGTTTTGAGTGAATCAAATTGCTATGGTTTCATATTGAACTCTATTTTATGAATCTAAACAGAAAAATTATAGGTTTATAGTCGGAAAAATAAGTTACAAGTCGTTTTTGTAAAGGTAGTCATTTCAGTCGAAAGAACGACGTCTAGATGACCATTTTAGAAAACATACTTCCACTTTGAGTTTAACCATAATTTTTGGATATAGTTTCATGTTCATAATAAAAATAATTTTCTCAGAATAACAACTTTTAAATCAAAGTTTATCATAGTTTTTAATTAACTAACCCAAAACAGCCCGCGGTGTTACTACGACGGTGTAAATCCGGTTTTACGGTGTTTTTCGTGTTTCCAGGTTTTAAATCATTAAGTTAGCATATCATATAGATATAGAACATGTGTTTAGTTGATTTTAAAAGTCAAGTTAGAAGGATTAACTTTTGTTTGCGAACAAGTTTAGAATTAACTAAACTATGTTCTAGTGATTACAAGTTTAAACCTTCCAATAAGATAGCTTTATATGTATGAATCGAATGATGTTATGAACATCATTACTATCTTAAGTTCCTTGGATAAACCTACTGGAAAAGAGA
This sequence comes from Rutidosis leptorrhynchoides, assembly GCF_046630445.1. Taxonomy (NCBI): domain Eukaryota; kingdom Viridiplantae; phylum Streptophyta; class Magnoliopsida; order Asterales; family Asteraceae; genus Rutidosis; species Rutidosis leptorrhynchoides. The sequence continues at coordinate 304,220,704 of NC_092336.1, read as the reverse complement.
AAAATGGATCTAGCTTCAATGGATCCTTGGATGGCTCGAAGTTCTTGAAGCAGAATCATGACACGAAAACAAGTTCAAGTAAGATCATCACTTAAAATAAGATTGTTATAGTTATAGAAATTGAACCAAAGTTTGAATATGATTATTACCTTGTATTAGAATTATAACCTACTGTAATAAACAAAGATTTCTTGAGGTTGGATGACCACCTTACAAGATTGGAAGTGAGCTAGCAAACTTGAAAGTATTCTTGATTTTATGAAACTAGAACTTTTGGAATTTATGAAGAATACTTAGAACTTGAAGATAGAACTTGAGAGAGATCAATTAGATGAAGAAAATTGAAGAATGAAAGTGTTTGTAGGTGTTTTTGGTCGTTGGTGTATGGATTAGATATAAAGGATATGTTATTTTGTTTTCATGTAAATAAGTCATGAATGATTACTCATATTTTTGTAATTTTATGAGATATTTCATGCTAGTTGCCAAATGATGGTTCCCACATGTGTTAGGTGACTCACATGGGCTGCTAAGAGCTGATCATTGGAGTGTATATACCAATAGTACATACATCTAAAAGCTGTGTATTGTACGAGTACGAATACGGGTGCATACGAGTAGAATTGTTGATGAAACTGAACGAGGATGTAATTGTAAGCAATTTTGTTAAGTAGAAGTATTTTGATAAGTGTATTGAAGTCTTTCAAAAGTGTATAAATACATATTAAAACACTACATGTATATACATTTTAACTGAGTCGTTAAGTCATCGTTAGTCGTTACATGTAAGTGTTGTTTTGAAACTTTTAGGTTAACGATCTTGTTAAATGTTGTTAACCCAATGTTTATAATATCAAATGAGATTTTAAATTATTATATTATCATGATATTATCATGTATGAATATCTCTTAATATGATATATATACATTAAATGTCTTTACAACGATAATCGTTACATATATGTCTCGTTTAAAAATCATTAAGTTAGTAGTCTTGTTTTTACATATGTAGTTCATTGTTAATATACTTAATGATATGTTTACTTATCATAGTATCATTTTAACTATATATATATCCATATATATGTCATCATATAGTTTTTACAAGTTTTAACGTTCGTGAATCACCGGTCAACTTGGGTGGTCAATTGTCTATATGAAACATATTTCAATTAATCAAGTCTTAACAAGTTTGATTGCTTAACATGTTGGAAACATTTAATCATGTAAATATCAATCTTAATTAATTTATATAAACATGAAAAAGTTCGGGTCACTACACCTTTCTCGTGTACGAAATCATCTTTCATAAATCTTAGTAACCGTACACATATCTCGTGCACAAAAATAACATACACATAACCTGTGTATAAAATTATTCTCTCGATACATAACATTCATATCAATTGGTGGCAATTATCATGTCCACATAATTCAATGGTGGCAATTATCATGTCCACATAATTCAATGGTGGCAATTACCATGTCCACATAATTCAACAATAATTCGCAGAACTTCTGTCTGCATAATAATTCATTCGAGAAATATTTTACTTGTGTCTATCTCATAAAACATTTATAAAAACATTTCATGTATTCACAGTTCAAAAATATATTTCAAAAGCATTTAATAAAGTAATTGTAAAACAGCGCATGTATTCCCAGTCCCAAAAATGTAAAGAGTAAAAGGGAGCAAATGAACTCACCTAATGTATTTTGTAGTAGAAATACATATGACTATATTGAACAATGCAGGGTTGGCCTCAAATTCACGAACCTATATTCCATTATGTATATTAACACATATAATGGTAATCGAACAAAGTTATATGTTATATCTTCGATTATATATTATACTTATTTAGTTTGTGTATGTTTTCAAAATGTTTAATATCTATATATTTAGTTTTTATTAATATATCTATATATATATGGTTGGTATTATATAAAAGTATCATTTGTTTATTATATAAGTATTTATTTAAATATTGTTATTATGTTTGATATGAAGATATATAACTATTAATATAATTATGATATATGTATTAAATATATTTTAGGTACAAAATATTTATCTGTAACAAAAATGGTAGTTTTGATAATAATGATTTACAAATAATAATTATAACAGCCTTATTTCTAATGATAGTCTTAATAATAATACTTTTGTTAATAATAATAATAATAATAATAATAATAATAATAATAATAATAATAATAATAAGAATAATAATAATAATAATAATAATAATAATAATAATAATAATAATAATAATAATAATAATAATAATAATAATAATAATAATAATAATAATAATAATAATAATAATAATAATAATAATTATAGAAAATGAAAAACTACCTCAAAATGAAAGTTCCAAAAACTGCCTATGCCCGGGTTCGAACCCGAGACCTCTCGCTAAACCGACACACCCCTTAACCAGTCGTCCCTCACAATTTTTCTGTATTATTAACGAGTCCTAGTATTATAATCCGTATCATCATCCTACCTATACCATAGTTCAACTTACTTCAGCCCATCAGCAACCTCATAAGCCCAACTAGGAATTCGGCCCAACACATAAACTGGCGGCTTAACCAGTCGTCCCTCTCAATTTTTCTGTATTATTACTGAGTCCTAGTATTATAATCCGTATCATCATCCTACCTATACCATAGTTCAACTTACTTCAGCCCATCAGCAACCTCATAAGCCCAACTAGGAATTCGGCCCAACACATAAACTGGCGGCCCAACACATCTGTTGTTAATTTTAAAAAAATTTGCCATGGCCGGGGATTGAACCCACAACCTCTCGTTCCACCCCAAACACTCCAAACCTCTCATCTGTTCTTTCATTCCTGATTTATACCGCGTATTAAAACTATAAAATTAGTTTATCTGTCTGTTATTTTCTTTTCACACAAAACCTAGTATAGCAGCAGTACTATAATCCATTTATCATCATCTTAACATCACGTAATCATCATCATAAACCAAACATCATCTTTATCATGTATGTACCATCATTACTCATCTAAATCATCAATCTCTTAATCCTAACTAACCATTATAATAAATGCAGCATCATACATATTTCCTTATCATCGTCCATATCTTAATTATTTTCTATATTTTCTGTCATTACCTTCTTCATACATCAACAGGTATCATCTCTGTCGCGGTTCCAGCCCAACATGAGTT